>NC_092382.1:85530219-85830219 GCF_030028105.1 Mobula birostris
CTCTTGTCCAGTCCTGTTCCGGGTTCCCGGTTTTCGTGTCCATGTCCCTGCCCTCACCCTGTATACTAGTCCTCTCCCTAGTAGTTCAGTGTCTGTGTCTTGCACTTGGGTCCGTTCCCAGCCACCTCCGTATGAGAGCGCTTCGATCGGTACATGGGCGATGTTTAAGTAAGTTGATAATGGTTGGTCTGATTATCTATCTAAGGCATCCGTTAGTCTTGCGAGACCATGGATCGGCGCCTGGAAAGTCTTCACTCTCCAGGGCGCAGGCCTGGCCAAGGTTGTATGGAAGACCAGCAGTTGCCCATGCTGCAGGTCTCCCCTCTCCAAGACACCAATGTTATCCAAGAGAAGGGCATTAGGACCCATACAGCTTGGCACCAGTGTCGTCGTAGAGCACTGTGTGATTAAGTGCCTTGCTCAAGGACACAACACGTTACCTCGGCTGGGGCTCGAACTCACGACCTTCAGGTCGTTAGTCCAATGCCTTAACCTCTTGGCCAGTATTAATATTAAAATGTAAGGGTCAAAGCTAAAGTCGAATTTACAATTATACTTCGCACAAGAGCATGGATGCACAGTTTCAATGTACGACGTTTCTGTACATCCAAACTCACCTGGAAGGAGAGTTTAGAGCCCTGAATGGTAGTGAGGGAGGAGGTGTAGGGGAAGGTGTAGCACTTGCTCCGCTTGCGAGAGTACGCGCCAGGAGGGCGATCAATGGGGAGGAGGGTCGAATGGACAAGGAGTCGGGTGGGGAGCGATCCCCGCGGAAAGCAGAAGGTGGCGGGGTGGGGAGTGAAGCGAAGATACGCTTGGCGGTGGGATTCCGTTGGAGATGGCCATAAGAGGAGAGAGATGGAGAAATTAAATATGAAGAGCATCATGCCAATAACATCATCAATCATACATTTTTGCAGATATATAAATAGTAAAAGACATGGGAGGGCAAACATTGCATTGCTGGAAAATAACCCTGAAGAGACAGTAAGGGAGTTCAGGGAAATTGCGGACGAACTGAACCGTATTTCCGCAGTCTTTACTGTGGAAAACACGAACAGTATGCTGAGAGTCCGAGGGTGTCAGGGGGCAGAAGTGAGTGCATTTGCTTTGACCAAGGAATAGCTGCTTGAGGAACTAATCAGTCTGAAGGTCCATCGGCCACCTTGAAATGACGGGAAGAGTTCTAAAAGTGGCGTCTAACGACATTGTGGGTGCTATAGTAATCACCTTTCAAGCATTAATATATTCTGGCATGGCTGCAGACGACTGAGAATACCGAATGACACTTCACACTTTGGAAAGGGAGGGAAGCATCAGAAAGGAAATTATAGGTCAGTGACCCTGCCTTCAGTGTTTGGGAAGATGTTGGAGTGCATTGTTAAAGATGCGGTTTCGGGATACTCGAAGGCACATGACAAAGTAGGCCAAAGTCAGCATGGTTTCCTTAGGGGAATCGGACAAATCCGTTAGAATTATTTGAGGAAATAGCAAGCAGAGTGGACAAATGAGAATCAGTGGATGTTGTGCACTTCGATTTTCAGAAGGCCAGGTCAAGATTCCGCACATGAATCTGCCCAGTGTATTACATGAAAGATCCTAGCATAGGTAGAGTATTGGCTGATTGACAATCGGAAAAGTGGGGGAACAAAGCTATAACTTTCGGATTGGCTGCCGGTGACTAGTGGTGTCCACAGGGACACCCACACACAACCACAAGGCTACTTATATTCCAAGCCACAAGATGGGAATCAGGTGCCTATGATTAAGTCAACCAAAACAAGGGACAGCTGGAAGACCCGGAGTACTGAATCCAAGAACCGGACCGTGAACCTGAATGCGGACTTCACGGACAGGACCATGAGAAATGCCTAACGATTGAACCTTCCTAACTAACCTTCCGTGTGGAACATTGTCAAAGGCCTTACTGAAGTCCGTATAGACAACATCCTCCGCTTTACCCTTGACAACTTTCTTAGTAACATCTTCAATAAATTAAATCAGATTTGTCAAACATGAACTTCCACGCACAAATCCTTGTTGACTGTTCCTAATCTGATCCTGTCTATCCAGATAATTATATATACCATTTCTAAGAATACTTTCCATCAATTTACACACCACTGATGTCAAACTCACAGGCCGATAATTGCTAGGTTTACTCTTAGAACCCTTTTTAAACAATGGAACAACATAAGCAACGCGCCAATCCTGCAGCACCATCCCCGTTTCTAATGACATTTGAAATATTTCTGTCAGAGTCCCTGCTATTTCCACACTAACTTCCCTCAAGGTCCTAGGGAATATCCTGTCAGGGAATACTCCCAATGACTTGGCTCCACAGCATATCTACAGATTTGCCACCCTCTGACTAAAGTAATTTGTCCGCATCTCAGTTCTTACACCCTAAGGGGAGAAGGGGAGGCCGTGGCTGACAAAGGAAGAAATGGACAGTATAAAAATAAAAGAGAAAAAGTATAACATAGCAAAGACGAGTGGGAAGCCGGAGGATTGGGAAACGTTTAAAGAGCAACAGAAGGGAACTAAAAAGGTAATAAGCGGAGAAAAACTGAGGTACGAATGTAAACTAGCCAAGAATATAAAGGAGGATAATAAAAGCTTCTTTAGGTATGTGAAAAGGAAAAAAAAATACTTAAGACCAAAACTGGGCCCTTGAAGACAGAAATGCGTGAATTTATTATGGGGAACAAGAAAATGGCAGACGAGTTGAACAGGTACTTTGGATCTGTCTTCACTAGGGAAGACACAAACAATCTCCCAGATATAATAGTGGCCAAAGGACCTAGGGTAATGGATGAACTGAAGGAAATACATATTAGGCAGGAAATTAGGCAGTTGGGTCTGAAGTCTGATAAGTCCCCGGGACCTGATGGTCTGCATCCCAGGGTACTTAAGGAGGTGGCTTTAGAAATCGTGGACGCATTGGTAATCATTTTCCGATGTTCTATATATTTCATGATCAGTTCCTGTGGATTGGAGGGTGGCTAATGTTGTCCCTCTCTTCAAGAAGGGAGGAAGAGAGAAACAGGGAATTATAGACTGGTTAGCCTGACGTCGGTGGTGGGAAAGATGCTGGAGTGTATTATAAAAGATGAAATTACGACACATCTGGATAGTAGTAACAGGATTGGTCTGAGTCAGCATGGATTTACGAAGGGGAAATCGTAGTTGACTAATCTTCTGGAATTTTTTGAGGATGTAACTATGAAAATGGACAAGGGAGAGCCAGTGGATGTAGTGAACCTAGACTTTCAGAAAACCTTTGATAAAGTCCCACATAGGAGATTAGTAGGCAAAATTAGGGCACATTGTATTAGGGGCAGAGTATTGACAGGGATTGAAAATTGGCTGGCTGCCAGAAAACAAAGAGTAGCAATTAACGGGTTCCTTTTGGAATGGCAGGCGGTGACCAGTCGGGTACCGCAGGGTTCAGTGCTGGGACCGCAGCTGTTTACAATATATATTAATGATTTAGATGAGGGGATTAAAAGTAACATTAGCAAATTTGCCGGTCACACAAAGCTGGGTGGCAGTGTGAAATGTGAGGAGGATGTTATGTGAATACAGGGTGACTTGGACAGGCTGGGTGAGTGGGCAGATGCAGTTTAATGTGGATAAATGTGAGTTTATCCACTTTGGTGGTAAGAATAGGAAGGCAGATTATTATCTAAATGGAGTCAAGTTAGGGTAAGGGGAAGTACAACGAGATCTAGGTGTTCTTGTACATCAGTCACTGAAAGCAAGTATGTAAGTACAGCAGGCTGTGAAGAAAGCTAATGGCATGTTGGCTTTCATAACAAAGGGAATTGAGTATAAGAGCAAAGAGGTCCTTCTGCAGCTGCACAGGGCCCTGGTGAGACCACACCTGGAGTACTGTGTGCAGATTTGGTCTCCAAATTTGGGGAAGGATATTCTTGCTGTTGAGGGAGTGCAGCGCAGGTTCACGAGGTTAATTCCCGGGATGGCGAGACAGTCATATGTTGAAAGATTGGAGCGACAGGGCTTGTATACTCAGGAATTTAGAAGGCCTAGAGGGGATCTTGTTGAAACATATAAGATTATTAAGGGATTGAACACGTTGGAGGTAGGAAGCATGTTTCCGCTGATGGGTGAGTCCAGAATCAGAGGCCACAGTTTAAGAATAAGGGGTAGGCCATTTAGAACGGAGATACGGAAAAACTTTCTCACCGAGAGAGTGGTGGATATATGGAATGCTCTGCCCCAGAAGGCTGTGGACGCCAAGTCTCTCTATGCTTTCAAGAAAGAGGTGGATAGAGCTCTTAAACGCAGCGGAATCAAAGATTGTGGGGATAAGTCAGGAACTGGATATTGATTGTGGATGATCGGCCATGATTACAGTAAATGGCGGTGCTTGCTCGAAGGGCCGAATGGCCTAATCCTGCACCAATTGTCTATTGCCTATTGTCTATTCTAAAAAGATGTCCTTCAATCCTGAAGGCGTGCCCTCTTGTCCTAGAATCCCCTACCATGGGGAATAACTTCGCCGTTTCCAATCTGTTCAGGCCTTTTAACATTCTGGAAGCTACTATGAGATTCCACCCCCGCCCCAGACTCATGCTCCTGAACTTCAGGGAATACAGCCCAAGAGCTGACAGACGCTCCTCATACGGTAAACCTTTCATTCCTGGATTCATTGTCGCGAATCTTCTGTTAACCTTCTCCAATGTAAGTATATCCTTTCAAAAATAAGGAGCCCAGTACTGCACACAATACTCCAAGTGTTATCTCAACCGTGTTTTATAGAGCCTCAAAATCTCATCTCAACATCACACCTGCGCTGATGTTCTATCCCTCTAGAAATGAATGCTAGTCCTGCTTTCCTTCTTCACAACCAACTCAACCTGGAGGTTAGCGTTTAGGGTATCTTGCACAAGGGCTTTCAAGTCCCTTTGCATCTCTGCATTTTGAATTCCCTCCCCATCTAAATAATAGTCTGTCCGTTTATTTCCTCCACCAAAGTGCATCACCATACAGTTTCCAACATTGTATTTCACTTGCCACTTTTTTGCCCATTCCCGTAAACAATCTAAGTCTCTCTACAGGCTCTCTGTTTCCACAACACTATCCGCTCCTCCACCTATCTTTGCATTATCGGCAAATTTAGCCACAAATCCATTAATGCCTTTCTCCAAATTGTTGACATACATCGTAAAATGCAGCGGTCCCAACACCAACCCCTGTGGAGCATCACTGGTAACCGGCAGCCAGCCAGAATAGGATCCTTTTATTACCACTCCCTCTTTTCTGCCGACCAGCCAATGCTACACACACGCTAGTAGTTTTCCCTGTAATTCCATGGGGTCCTAATTTGCTAAGCAGCCTCATGTGCGGCATCTTGTCAAAGGCCTTCTGAAAATCCAAACACTCCTCGTCTGCTGCATCTTCTTTGTCTACCGTGCTTGCAATTTCCTCAAAGAACTGTAGTAGGTTTGGCAGGCAGGAATTTCCAATCAGGAAACCATGCTGCCTTTGTCCTCTCTTGACATGTGCCTCCAGGTATTTCGTAATCTCATCCCCAACAATCGATTCCAACAACTTCTCAATCACTGATGTCAGGCTAACAGGTCTATAGTTTCCATATGTCAAAATTGTGAGATGGACAGTGCACTTATGAATGATGACATTTTACGGAGCAGTACATTCTGGCAAACAGACTGTTCTATGACTTCATTCTACACCCTATTCGTTGCTCAACCTCATACAGCCAATTGAGCAGCGCCTCATCTGTAACATTCTATGGGTTGGCAACACAAATTCTTAAATGTTGAATAAAAATATACAAAATAAATAAATTAAATATTTAAATAAGTGCGTATTTAAATTCATAATTTACTCGAAATAAAACTCTCAGTATCAGCGCGTTTCTGTTCCAGCAGCGTTTGTATGAATACATTTCTCTCTCAGTAATTCTAAATTGCTCCCTTCACCGTGTATCTCTGCACTCTTATGTTTGCCGACTCTGTTATCCGTTCCACTATATGTACACCAGAGTATCAATTTATTCGAGCGATGTCCCATTCATAAATAATATAATATTAATTTCGATTTTCTTCTGACAGCTTCAGGCTGGTCTGTAATATGCCTTGTATATTTTTCATGGAGTGTGATGGGACGGTGCGGAAGGAGCTACACTTTGTGTCTGACCCTGGGAGAATGCGCGATGGGACAGTGTAGAGGGAGTTTCACTGTTTTTGGACATCCGTGATATACTGTATTTACTCAACCAACTAATGCTGTCGAGCCCCTGTCATGCTATCGCGATTGCATTACCGTGCTGGCCCTATGCCGGATCCTCGGAGGTATTATCGCCCGAGATTTTGACTCTGCTCTCCGTGTCCACAGCTGAGCCATCAGAGAGGGTTGCTGTTTTCTCCCGAATTCCTCTTCCGGAATGCTGCCATCAGTCTCTCAGTCATTCTGATGTTGTTGTGCGGGATAAGCGTTTCCGCAGCATTCAAGTGGCCGGACTGGTCATGGACGATTGCGCTGAGAATCTCTAAAATGCTGATGGGTTTACTTTCCGTGTTAACCAAAGCAACTGCAACGGGATATGGAACAAATTCGCTGTGAAGAGTGGGGATATGTATGACAGAAACATAGAAACATAGAAAATAGGTGCAGGAGTAGGTCATTCGGCCCTTCGAACCTGCAGCGTCATTCAGTATGATCATGGCTGATCATCCAACTCAAAACCCTGTACCTGCCATCTCTCCATACCCTCGATCCCTTTAGCCACAAGAGCCATATCTAACTCCCTCTTAAATATAGCCAATGAACTGGCCTCAACTGTTTCCTGTGGGAGAGAATTCCACAGATTCACCACTCTCTGTGTGAAGTAGTTTTTCCTCATCTCGGTCCTAAAAGGCTTCCCCTTTATCCTCAAACAGTGACCCCTCATTCTGGACTTCCCCAACATCGGGAACAATCTTCCTGCATCTAGCCTGTCCAATCCCTTTAGAATTTTATACATTTCAATCAGATCCCCCCTTAATCTTTTAAATTCCAGAGAGTATAAGCCTAGTCGATCCAGTCTTTCATCATATGAAAGTCCTGCCATCCCAGGAATCAATCTGGTGAACCTTCTTTGTACTCCCTCGATGGCAAGAATGTCTTTCCTCAGATTAGGGGACCAAAACTGCACACAATATTCCAGGATTGGTCTCACCAGGGCCTTGTACAACTGCAGTAGTACCTTCCTGCTCCTGTACTCGAATTTTCTTGCTATGAATGCCATCATACCATTCGCCTTTTTCACCGCCTGCTGTACCTGCATGCCCACTTTCAATGACTGGTGTACAATGACACCCAGGTCTCGTTGCACCCCCTTTTCCAAATCGCGCACCATTCAGAAAATAATCTGTTTTCCTGTTCTGGCCACCAAAGCGGATAACTTCACATTTAACCACAGTAAATTGCATTGCTATGAATTTGCCCACTCACCCAACCTATCCAAGTCACCCTGCATCTTCTTAGCATCCTCCTCACAGCTAACACTACCTCCCAGCTTCGTGTTATCCGCAAACTTGCAGATGCTGCATTTAATTCCCTCGTCTAAGTCATTAATATATATTGTAAACAACTGGGGTCCCAGCACTGAGCCTTGCGGTACCCAACTAGTCGCTGCCTGCCATTCCGAAAAGGTGCCGCTTATTCCCACTCTTTGCTTCCTGTCTGCCAACCAATTCCCTATCCACATCAATACCTTATCCCCAATACCGTGTTCTTTAAGATTGCACACTAATCTCCCGTGCGGGACCTTGTCAAAAGCCTTTTGATAATCCAAATATATCATATCCACTGGTTCTCCCCTATCCACTCTACCAGTATCATCCTCAAAAAATTCTATGAGATTCGTCAGACATGATTCTACTTTTACAAATCCATGCTGACTTTGTCCGATGATTTCACCGCTTTCCAAATGTGCTGCTATCACATCTTTGATAACTGACTCCAGCAGTTTCCCCACCACCGATATCAGGCTGCCACAGTGGCGGGCCATGGGGAGCAAGGGTGGACCCAAATGCAAGACATGTCTTGTGTGGTTACTTAGATTTAGTTTATTGTTCGATACCAGGCCAGCAAGGCAGGAGCAGGAAATAGCGAACTGGACAAGGACTCAGGACCTCGACTAAGTTGGGACCAAGGGTCTGGGCTTGGAATCAGAATCGGCTCCCAGAACTAGAGGAGACATGAAGAGGCTAGGATATGGACTCCGAGCCAGAGACTGGGCAAGAACCCAGTACCTGGGACTTCCCTCGGACTCGGACCCCAGAACCAGGCAAGGACGTGACATGGGCTAGGGAGAGGAGGAACATGGGAACACAGATCCTCGGCCTCGGGAAGCAGGTACATGGAACGATGGACACATACACAGAATCGGGACCCCTCCTTGGGTACAGGACATAGGGCGGGACTCACACACAGAACAGAGAGCCGGGACCCCTTCCTGGGTACAGGACATAGGGCCGGGGCTCACACACAGAACGGAGAGCCGGCGCCCCTCCTTGGGTACAGGACATAGGGCCGGGACTCATGACCCTCCGCGTGGTAACGGCAAAACGGCCTGACTTACCCCACGGAGGCGAGGACAAGACAAGACAAGGTATGACACCCCGCGGAGCAACGGCAAGACGGCCTGACTTACCCCACAGAGGCGAAGACAAGACAAGACAAGACCAACACGAATGAGCACCAGACAGTACCTATCTAGCTCCAGTGATGGAACTAGACAGAAGTGCAGGCGGGGGCTGCAGACGAAGGCTAGAGGAGAGAGGGGCAGAGAAGGGATTCAGACAAGGCGGTAGGACAGGAAACACAGACCGCCAGGGCCAGGACTTGAATCAGAACTGGGAAGCCTTCAGGACCAGGACCTGACTTGGTGCTTGATTTCCCCCAGGGCCAGAACTTGACATGGAGCTGGAATGCCGCCAGGACCAGGACTTGACTTGGTGCTTGAATGCCGGCAGCGCCAGGACTTGACTTGGTGCTTGAATGCCCCCAGGGACAGGACTTGACTTGGTGCTTGAATGCCCTCAGGGACGGGACTTGACTTGATGCTTGAATGCCGCCAGAGCCAGGAATTGACTTGGAGCTTCCGGGTAGTGGCGAGCTCTCAAATCGGACCGGGAACAGTAGACAGCGGTTCTTGATTCCCTCCGGCGGGTTAACTGACGGACCCACCTCGGTGAGGAATCTTAGCAGGCTCGCTTTGGCGAGATAACTGTGCAGGGTTGCTCCGTTGAGGAAAGGCGAATTACGGGCACTCGCTTCAGGCAGAGACTAGGCTTGATCCAGCCAGATGACATTGGCACACCATGCCTTGGTAACTTTGCAGACGCTCCCGCGCCGAACGGCTGAAAGCCGGAGACTATAAACTACCGGTTCAGCCGAGCGTTAATTGCCGCTAATCACCAAGGTCGAGGGACACGGATAAACAGGGAATCAACGGTCCGGAACGTAACATAAACAAAGTAAATTTAAAGGGACCCCGATCCGGACCATGACACAGGCTTACAGGTCTAAAATTCCCCGGTTTCACTCTCCCTCTTTATTAAAAAAGCGGGGTTACATTAGCCAACCTCCAATGCTCAGGTGCTAATCCAGAATCTAAAGTGTTTTGAAAAATTATTACTAAAGCATCACTATTTCTTGCGCTACTTCCTTAAGCACTCTGGGATGCAGACCATCTGGCCCTGGGGATTTATCTGCCTTCAATCCCTTCAATTTACCTAACACCACTTCCATACTATCATATATTTCCCTCAGATCCTCCATCTAACTAGACCCTCGGTCCCCTACTATTTCCGGAATATTATTTGAGTCCTCCTTAGCGAAGACAGAACGGAAGTAGTTATTCAATTGTTTTGCCATGTCCTTGTTCCCCATCATCAATTCACCTGTTTCTGACTAAAAGGGAACTACATTTGTCTTAACTAGTCTTTTTTCTTTTAACATACCTATAAAAGCTTTTACAGTCAGTTTTTATGTTCCCTGGCAGCTTTTTCTCATAATCTTTTTTCCCTTTCATAATTAAGCCATTTGTCCTCCTCTGCTGAACTCTGAATTTCTCCCAGTCCTCAGGTGTGCCTCTTTTTCTGGCTAATTTGTATGTTTCTTCTTTGGAATTGAGACTATCCCTAATTTCCCTTGACAGCCACGGGTGCACTACCTTCCCTGGTTTATTCTTTTGCCAAACTGGGATGACCAATTGTTATAGTTCATCCATGCGATCTTTAAATGCTTGCCATTGCATATCCACCGTCAACACTTTAAGTATCATTTGCCGGTCTATCTCAGCTAATTCATGTCTCATACCTCCAAAGTTACCCTTCTTTAAGTTCAGAAACTTTGTTACTGAATTAAGTATATCACTCTCCATCTTAATAAAGAATTCCACCATATTATGGTCACTCTTACCCAAGGGGCCTCGCACGACAAGATGCTAACCAACCCTTCCTCATTGCTCAATACCCAGTCTAGAATGGCCTGCTGTCCAGTTGGTTCCTCGACATGTTGGTTCAGAAAACTACCCCGCATACATTCCAAGAAATCTTCTTCCTCAGCACCCTTACCGATTTGGTTCACCCAATCTATATGTAGATTGAAGTCACCTATTATAACTGCTGATTTCTTTATTGCACGCATTTCTAATTTCCTGTGGATTCCTGTGCATTTCTAGGACCTTGAGGGAAGTTAGTATGAAAATAGCAGAGGCTCTGACAGAAATATTTCAAATGTCATTAGAAACGGGGATGGTACCAGAGAATTGGCGTATTGCTCATGTAGTTCCGTTGTTTAAAAAGGGTTCTAAGAGTAAACCTAGCAATTATCGGCCTGTGAGTTTGACGTCAGCGGTGGGTAAATTGATGGAAAATATTCTTAGAGATGGTATGTATAATTATCTGGATAGACAGGATCTGATTAGGAACAGTCAACTTCGATTTGTGCGTGGAACGTCATGTTTGACAAATCTTATTGAATTTTTTGAAGAGGTTACTAGGAAAGTTGACGAGGGTAAAGCGGTGATATTGTCTATATCGACTTCAGTAAGGCCTTTGACAAGGTCCCACACGGAAGGTTGGTTACGAAGGTCCAATCATTAGGTATTAATATTGAAGTAGTAAAATTGATTCAGCTGTGGCTGGATGGGAGACGCCAGAGTGTGGTGGTGGATAACTGTGTGTCAGATTGGGGGCTGGTGGCTAGTGGTGTTCCTCATGGATCTGTACTGGGTCCGATGTTATTTGTCATATACATTAATGATGTGGATGATGGGGTCGTAAATTGGATGAGTAAGTATGCAGATGATACGAATGTAGGTGGAGTTGTGGATAATGAAGTAGGTTTTCAAAACTTGCAGAGAGATTTAGGCCAGTTAGAAGAGTGGACTGAAAGATGGTAGATGGAGTTTAATTCTGATAAATGTGACGTGCTACATTTTGGTAGGACTAATCAAAAGAGGACATACCTGGTAAATGGTTGGTCATTGAAGAATGCAGTCGAACCGAGGGATCTAGGAATAATGGTGCTTAGTTCACTGAAGGTGGAATCTCACGTGGATAAGGTGGTGAAGTAAACTTTTGGTATGCTGGCCTTTATAAATCGGAGCATTGAGTACAGGAGTTGGGATGTAATGTTGAAATTGTACAAGGCATTGGTGAGGCCACATTTGGAGTATTCTGTACAGTTTTGGTCACCGAATTATAGGAAAGATGTCAACAAGATAGAGAGACGACAGAGAAGATTTGCTAGAATATTACCTTGGTTTCATCACCTAAATTACAGAGAAAGGTTGAACAAGCTGGGACTTAATTCTTTGGAACGTAGTAGATTGAGGGGTGGTGGCTTGATAGAGGTATTTAAAATTATGAGGGGGATCGATCGAGTTGACGTG
The DNA here is from genome assembly GCF_030028105.1 of Mobula birostris. Lineage (NCBI taxonomy): Eukaryota > Metazoa > Chordata > Chondrichthyes > Myliobatiformes > Myliobatidae > Mobula > Mobula birostris. The sequence continues at coordinate 85,542,155 of NC_092382.1, forward strand.
GATAGGCTTTTTCAATTGAGAGTTGGGGAGATTGAAACAAGAGGACATGAGTTGAAAGTTAAAGGGCACAGGATTAGGGGTAACATGAAGGGGAACTTCTTTACTCAGAGAGTGGTAACTGTGTGGAACGAGCTTCCAGCAGAAGTGGTTGAGGCAGGATCGATGTTGTCGTTAAAAGTTAAATTGGACAGATATATAGACAGGAAAGGAATGGAGGTTTATTGGCTGAGTGCAGGTCGGTGGGAGTATATGGGAGTAAGAGTTAGGCACGGGCTAGAAGGGGGGAGATGGCCTGTTTCCGTACTGTAGTTGTTATATGGTTATATGGTTATAAACATCTATGATTTCCTCGGCTATCTCAACTCCCTTTCTTGAATAAAGTAACAACATTCGCAACCCTCCAACCCTCCATCTCGCCCGGTCCCTGTGACTTATCCAACTTGGTGCTTTCCAAATGTTCCAGCATATGCTCTTCTTTAATATCCTTAATATCTCTATTGTCAGGATTTTCAGTCCGCTTTAAGTCATCCCTACAATCGACAAGATCCTTTCCTGTAGTGAGGTGGGTTTCATCAACAGTACATTTCTTTCAAAATTGTCATGAGTAACTTTAGGTTTCATTCAATAATTATATGATTACCTGAATTAACATTGCTCTGTTACACCAATAGAACAATGGTCCAGGCCTTTGGACACTGGCAGTATAATTTAACTCTTGAAACAATATAGCTGCCAATGACTTACTTTCCAAGATTCGTACCATTTCAAAATTGGATTGTCTGTAGCTCTTCGGCCAGCTCAGTACGTTCTCCTCAATAACTATTCAGAACTAAAACTAAACATTCGCACAGTTCTGACTTGGATAAAGAGTCTGGAACAAAAATTAGGCCCATAAGCATTTGAGTCAGAATGTAATTACAAAATAAATACAGAAACCGCATATCAGTGTTTCAGAGGAGAAGATGTATTCAAGATATGTGCAACAACAGGTGTTTCCTGTGAGCTCAACAGAAAAGCACTTTTTAGACACATTGCTGCAGAATGTGACAAGACGGTTTATATATACACAGAATGAATGAATGAATATTAGGAACTTTATTTAATTATTACTGTGCAAATATTCTTTCTGGACGTTCCTAGGGACAAAAAGATGCAAGACACATATTGAAATGCTATTATTAAAGTAGGAGTGACTGCATTAGCTTAAAGTCATGGCGAGATGCCAAGAAAACTAAATAAAAACACAAATGTTCTTGTTCTGAAGCAGTTCTTAGTGTCCACAGTGTTGGGGGAGGGAGAGGAGAAATTGATTACATTGGCAAATTTTGGAATCCATGCAATCTCTGATAACAGCTAGAACAGAAAGTAACTCGAGTGCAGGATCTGACAACAAAAATAGCTCAAAATGAACGGACAAATGCAGCAGAATTTTTCAAATTGCGAATGTAAGTTAACAGAGCAATCAGTTTAACCTTAAAGATATGATTAAAGACATAAACAGCTGCTGCATTATTTGAATTTTTGTATAGCTTGTTGCCGTCCCAAAGCTGTACTCAGGATTGACAGATACGAGAAATCCAAGAGTGTAAGAATATAAAACCAATAATGTTTCGAAATTGGGGAAAATGCATTTGGTGATTTGGGTTTGGAGTAGCAAAACAATATTCATTGGAATCAGTGGTGACCTGTTACAGATAAATAATGCATGTTGTGGAAATTCAGTTTTCGAAATGAGTCTAAGACGAGGCCATTGTCATATGTTCTGTGTCCTTATTTCTCAGAGTCATTTTATGATACAGTACCATCGTGTATATCGGTATGTCAATTGCTTCATGGTATTACTGCTGCTCCGTCTATCGATGTACTGCATACAATCGAGAAGTAAATATGATAAAATCATTATCAAAGTAACGCTGGCATAGAGAAAGCGCAACTTGACGCAGCGTCCAATCCAGCTGGACATTCATCTTCCATTTTGCCCGAAATACTTCCAATTTTCTCGGACTTCCCGGCAGTTTTAGTTTCTAAAAATAGAATGCTAATTTTTGTAACAAAAACAGCTATTCTGTTTTTCCTCTCCCCTTTTCACTGCCTTTCTTTAGTATTCTGTACTGTTTTATCTTTTCACTTGGTGCATTGGATGCTTATGCAACTCAGCATTGAGTTCACTGTGCTTCGTCACAGCCCAATATTTCACATAAAAGATGATGACATTCTTTCTCCGATTTCAGATATGTCTTTGTTTTCCAAACTCCTCAACCTTCCTTCGCGTTTCCATTTTCATTTCGCATTTTCTTCAAGACAGACTTAGAAATTTTCACGTTGATCGCAGTTTATTTCTAGAAACAGAAATTCGATAGATAAATGCAAGATTGGTTCATGGACTACAAGACTCGTCTTGCCTGTTGAATGTTCTCAGCTTTTCGCATGTGACTTGTTCTCCTTTGCCTTGCGATAGCGTTCAGTTGCTCATCTCAGCTTTGACTTTGTATTTATGTATGTATGTATGTATGTATGTGTGTATGTATTTATTTATTTATTTTGCTGTATTAGAGCATAGAACATAGAATAGTACAGCACAGCACAGACCCTTCGGCCCACAATGTTGTGCCGACCCTTAAACCCCACCTCCAATATAAACCCCCTCACTTTAAATTCCTCCAAATACCTGTGTAGTAGTCTCCTAAAGTTCACTAGTGTATCGGCCTCCACCACTGACTCAGGCAGTGCATTCCGCGTATTAACCACTCTCTCAGTAAATAACCTTCCTCTAATATCCCCCTTGAACTTCCCACTCCTTACCTGAAAGCCAGTCCCTCTTGTATTGAGCAGTGGTGCCCTGGGGAAGAGGTGCTGGCTGTCCACTCTATGTATTCCTCATAATATCTTGTATACCTCTATCATTTCTCCTCTCATCCTCATTCTCTCCAGAGGGTAAAGCCATAGCTCCCCTAATCTCTGATCATAATGCATACTGTCTAAACCAGGCAGCATCCTGGTAAATCTCCTCTGTACCCTTCCCAATGCTTCCACATCCTTGCTATAATGAGGCGACCTGAACTGGACACAGTACTCCAAGTGTGGCCTAACCAGAGTTTTATAGAGCTGCATCATTACATCGCTACTCTTAAAATCTATCTCTCGACTTATGAAAGCCAACACCCTATAAGCTTTCTTAATTACCCTAGCTACCCGTAAGGGAACTGTCAGGGATCTGCGGATATGTACCCCCAGAGCCCTCTGCTCCTCCACACTTCCTGTGCACCTAACGTCCAAGTGAGATTGCTGCTATCAATATGATTCCAGGGCATGGGGAGGAACGGTCATCTTCCAGAAAATGGTTTCCCACTATACTCTGGAGAACTTTTTAAATTACGAAACGTAGAAACATACAAAAAAAAAAATCTTGAGATACATGCATGTCATTATGTCCCATTAAAAACACACTCTAATGAGGGCACAGAAACAGCAAAAACTCTTAAAAAACGAGATAGCAAGTGTCTTAGCCAGAGAAAATAGAAACTAAACCGGTAGACAGTAGGAACAGATTCTTGCGCCAATGATATCTGTACTGAAATCCCCACAAAATTGCACACACCATATCTACCAGCATGTTTACAGTCAAACCAGCCGCATCATGTTCCCGATCCCATCTGAAAGTCTTCTGAACGCAACTATCGTATCTGCTTCTAGCGGTAGCTTTAGCAACCTGTTAGACGTACCTCTCTTTGTTAATTAAACAGCTTCCCCTGCACATTCACTGTAAACGTGTCTTCCTTTCAGTCTAAAGTTTAGCTGCTGTGGTTTTGACCTTTTTAATATGGGCGTTCGTGATGGTGGTCTTGTCATGGCTTTGTACAAGGCGGAGAGAGAGGGAGAGAGAGTGAGAGAGAGATAGAGAGAGAGAGGGGGGGAGAGAGAGCGAGAGAGAGAGCGAACGACTGTGACTGTGTGGCGCGCCACTCCTCACACAGACATTTTCGCAGTATTTTCCCTTTATTTTACGAGGTCAACCTTGCATGTACGCGGGAGCGGAGCCGACTGGTTTCTAACCCGGGAAGCTCCGCTCCCGGGTCCGGCGCCGATGTCATTGCGCCACCAGCCGACCCGAGATGCCCTTTTCCACAAAGAAACCATACCGGTTTGCCACTCCCATCCTATGTGTATTGCAGACTGTAATTAATCCTAGTCCTCACAATCCACCCACAAAGTTCAGATCACTGATCAGAGTCTCATTTGTCTCTTCGATTTCTTAGTCAAGGGATAAACATTGAGCTCCAGTTCACTGACAGCTTAGCTGTCTGGACAGTAAATACAGCAATCTTCGTCTATTCCCCAGCGATCTGCCCACGTTCATCTCCTAAAGGTCGGATAAATCCTATCAGGTCATGGGAATTCATCCATCTCACCACCATCTCTCCTTTCAGCCTAAAGTTAAGCTGCCCTGTCTCTCATCTTTCAAACAAGCAACACATTTTTGTTTCGGGATACTAGTGTCTTTCCTAGGTACACTACCTCAATTTTTTCCCTATTGAACTATATTTAAAATCCCTTCAGCCATAACTTTTCATGATATTCTCTTGAATGTTTTGACGATCTTTCTCAGTTTTCAGGCATTCGCCATTTTGTATCATCCACAAATTTAACCACAATGTTTATGTTATTTCAAAGGAACAAACAGACTAACATAACCCCTTGCAGAACACCACTAGGCACGGTCTTCAAGCTAGAATTTCACGCTGCAACCTCCATAGTCTGTTGAGTTCTATACCCAAACTTCCAAGTGGCTCGGCATCCTGTGTATCTAAATCTTCATGTTCAACCCACCATAGAAAACATTAACAGATGCAACGCCAATCAGCATGCCGAAGTCACCCAAGACGAATACATTAAATCACTGAACTCGCTTTCTACAGTTCTAGATTCACTTTTGTTCTGCGATCACCTCTTCCACCCAAAACCAACATACTGGTTGCCATTCCTACCCTATGTTGTTTTTTTTTTCTGTAATCAATCTTATCCTTGGCAATCTACCCCACTAATTTCACAACACTCATTGGGGACTCAATTGTCTGTTCGCATTTGTAGTCATGGGAGCAACATTGAGATCCAATTCACTGGTAGCTTGGCTGAATGGGAAGTAAGTACAGAAATCTTCATCGATTCCACAACATTCTTCCCACGTGTATCTCCATAAGGTAGGATAAGTCCAATCAGACCATGGTAATGTGTCCATCTTAATGTCCTTCAAAGCATTTAATAACATCTACCTCTTTGCTTCATAATTCAGCAGCTTATTCTAATAGCACACTTTGATCTCACTTTCATTGTATCCTACTCCTTCGTGAATATAAATGCAGAAAGCTGATTTAGTACTTTGCCGACATCCTCTGACTCCTGACACAAATTAGCTCCATGCTCCTTCAGCAGTAATACCCCCTCCATTGTCTGTCTCTTGTTCTGAAACTGCAACATATGTAGTTAGGATTCTTCTTGAGCAAGTTGTTAAGATCGTTCTGAAACCTTTGGAGGTTCTCTTCCTTGGTAAGTTTCTCTATATATCTCTAAATACCTTGTCCGATTTCATGAGCTATGTTTTTCTTTCTCTCCCTTTAGTGACTAGAACTACAACTTCTTCTGTCACTTAAGGCCCCTTCCTTTACCATCTTTATCTTTCAATCTCATTGAACGTGCCTTATCTGACCTCTGGACTAAGTCAGTGAACTGGGGCATATGAGAAACTTGAACCGGGTGAGTGATTGATTCAGCGAGACCATATCCGTGAAATTAACTACCGGGAAAAAAAGCACCTTGCAAAAAAGGAGGGAAACCGAGAATTCGATGTCATAGGAATCACAATCATTTTAAGATGTGAAAAAACAAAAAACATGATAAGTTCTGGAGTGCGTTCTAATATTCCTGGAGATTTATGAATTCCTGAGAAAGAATTTTCGTTTTGGAGAGATATCTTTCAGATAATTCCATGTATCACCAGAGAATGGTATACAGCACTCTTTTATTATTTCTTTGCTGATTTTGCGTGGAAATAACATTAAATATTCTGCCTGAAATCGAGAGACATAGTTAGACAAATTGACGACAGCATAAAGTTTTTTTTTGTATTGCAACACCCTACCCCCATTTCCGCACCGAAAGCTGATCAGCAAGGAACATGAATTAAAGGAGCATTCAACAAGGCGCGATGCTGTCATGCTACTAATGATAGTGTGAGTCGGGACAGGATCGCTGAGCAAATTATCAATGAGACGAACAGCGTGATGTTGGGAAAATGAGAGTTGAGTAATCTGGTCTCAGAGAAAGCTCACCAGATCTTAAACAAAGTTACAAGACAGGATATGTTTCGATGCACACATCGGGTCGGTGATTCATGGCCTTTCTAGTTTCTCACCGCTCATTGGTTTCTCACAGCCAATGAGAGAAGATGGCCCCATCATGACCATTAAAGGGCAAAATTTATCTCATTGGTGCGTTTCAGTGTATTGCGGTTCACAACTCAATATGGGAAATTTGACGATTCAGAGAGAAATACTGAGTACTCGGGGGAAAGAAAAAAAAGTTCAGATCAGGTGGAGCGTGAGAAGGTTTTGGAGAGATTCTTAGCTGTCTGCAGTACCGGCTCCTTTAACATTCTGGAGAAACCTTTCTAAATGACCACCGCTATAATGCTGCACTCTGTCGTGGCACTGACGATGATGCATATCTGGACCAGTGAGTGTATTAAAAATATGGAAATTATTGGGCAAAGAATAATTCGAGGAACTTAAGTAAATATATTTTATTGTGATATATGCCGCCAGCTGTTACTGCGACTTCCATCATTGAATCCATCGGAAATGACGGGAACTAACGAAAAAAAAAAACAATGAACGATTGTTCGCCTTAAACAAAGAAATTTTGTTTATTTCATCCGCGGATCTCAGTTCCTTCCCTCAATGTCAGAAGAAGATGCGCTCCGCCAAATGTTACAAAATAAATCTACTTCAAGATGATTGCCTATGTAAGAAACAACATTGATATAAAAATGTCCTATTTAAGTAGCGGAAGCCAGTTGTAATAGAAATTAACCTGACAAGATTCACATTATATTTTGTTGTATGGTACAGACATTGAAATATTCCTGAGGATTCAAATTCACCGTACGGTGACCGAGTAAGTAAAAAGCAGTTTAATGTAAGTGTTTGTGTAGCTGGTTGACACTAATGGGACTGCAGAGATAACCACGCTAATTGCCTCAGTGGAATTGCTCTGAATTGCATATAACTCTGTAAAGCCTGTCACCCGGATATATCAGCAGTTGGAACGTTCCGTACAACTGAACGCTGCTTCTGACGGAATATGGGATATCCAGCGATTTACCACATCGCGGCCATTTTCTATCCTGCACTTGTAGCGATTGGTATCCCTGGTAAGATAATGGAGTTGGTCACTATGGTGCCGTCGTCTTGCTTTTGCTCCGCTGCACTGTTCGTACTGTTACTCAGCACAAATGCTATCATCGTCTGAAATGTGTTTCCAGAAGGACGGTTAAACCATCAGATAGTTTAGTATTAATTTTCCATATTATTTTCGATGTGATCTTGTTTTGCCTATTACGTTATTGCAGACATGAACATAGTTTCACAGATTCACACTGCTTGGATTTCTGAAGCGATACTGGTCTATGCTTTTCTGGGTTGCAGTGTCTATCAATACAGACACTTCGACCTTAAAAAAAAAAGATACAGCAGCTTTTGCAAATGACCGACCAGTGTATTTTCGACATCCATCTCTGCTCTTCCATATGTCAGTAAATGAGAACTTGTGCTAAATATTTCAGTGATTCCATTTTGTTCCCACTGCATATAATCCCTTCAGATGTTTCACCTCTAATAATGGAAATGGTGTTGTTTACTGGAGCGAACGACCAGTCCGCCAGTCGCGGAAATCGGAAGCCTCAATCTAAACTGCCAGAAGGTCGCAAATCCACTGACACTCGAGTTCATTATTGTCCACCAGCAAGGGTGCATCGACGGACACTTCACACAGCAGATTTCTGATTTTTTTTTCAAATAAAACAAAACATGCCCTGCATAGCATCTGGAGAATGACATTTGCAGATAACGATCTTTCTGTTTCCTTCCTACCCCCCAACCCCCAACTTCACATTTCTTTCAGTTAATTTAACGGCGATTGTGATCCTATCTCGGGGAAAATGTGGACTGTCCAAATGCATCACCCGTTACCTGGTTGGAATGGCAGCAGCGGATCTGATGGTGGTTATCGGCTTTGCTTTAGTGGAACAGACCAACAATATCTACAATTATTCCAGATCCCTGCTCATCACTCCTGTGTGCGCTCTGACAATAGTATTTGTGGTGGTAACAATTGACTGTTCTGTTTGGTTTACGGTCAGTTTTACTTTCGATCGTTTCATTGCAATATGTTGCCGAAAGCTGCGGGAGCGGTACTGCACCGAGAGAACAGCAACGGTGATTATGGTGACGGTGGTTATAGTGAGCTGCGGGAGATGTGCCCCGTTTTACTTTGCCGTTGAACCTTATGTCATCATTGACAACATCCCGTGGCGTTGTGCCTTCACACATGAATACGCTACTTCACCCGTGTGGAAAGGATACGAATTACTGGATAGCATTTTAACACCGTTGCTACCAATCGGCTTAATTCTAGTGTTCAATGGGTTAACAGTAAGAAATATCATTGCTGCAAATAGAGTCCGCAGAGGGCTTCGGAACAGCAGTGATAATCAGAAGGATACCGAGGTGGAAAACCGCCGAAAATCGATGATTTTGTTGTTTGCAATATCAGTTAATTTCATATTATTGTGGATGCCTTATGTAGCTCGTTCTCTCAAATGGCAAGCACAAAACTATTTTTATCAGGACAGATATTTGACATCCCCGGTATATATACTACAGCAATTTGGGTTCATATTGCAAATGCTCAGTACCTGCACCAATACTTGTATTTATACACTGACACACAGAAAATTCAGACAAGAGCTGAAGGATGGAATGAAATATGTGTTTACGTTAAATGGCCATCTGTGTAGATCACGTCCATTCCAAATGCAGTTCAGCGCAGTTTTCGAATAAAGTAGTTTGAAAATGATTAGGTTTGTCATGAATTCAAACAGGCATTTGCGTATTCATCCAGAAATTGCGAAATCCACGGAGGACTGCATACGTCATACAGTTAAGTAGGAAACTGGGCAAACTTTGAATGAGCTGGCGTGAATGTTACATTACCTCACTTTAGGCCACGGGCCGGATTGGACAAAATGGGACTTCATGCGGGCCGGGTCAGTTGTGCACGAGCGCGTGATCCCACAGCTTTCGTTGCCTTCGTTTTTTCAACCTGCTCTCATATGGCTTGGACTCTGCTATAAATACAAAGCGTTCCACTTTACGAATTTCGTTTCTTATGAAGAAGATTGCCTTGGAAGCATTATTGTTATGATCGGTATTAACTTACAGTCGTAGGCTACAAGGAATTTGTGATGAGAGAGAGAGAGAGAAACCGATGATATTTTGGCTAAGATTGTTTTGGGCGCCACACCCTTTCCATTAATAAACCATTTGAAATCGAACATTAGCAGACACAAATGTAGACCTAACGAAACAAATTGTAAATATTGGCTACACAACTGCACGTAATTTTTATTAGCCTGCTTCCAACAATCAAACTCAGACAACGAACACAGTTAACCTCTATTTTTTATTGAAGTGCTCACGTTTACAATAATAGAACAGTCAAAAATGAATGACTCACAATTTTATGACACTAAATATTTCATAATGCATTTTGCTTACATGTGGCAGTGTATCGAACAGTGTCACTCATGTTTCACTTGCTGCTTCCAGACACTTGACATCTCTGGGCTTTAACAACCCTGTCAACATCAGGGTGCAGTTTCTGGGCAGTTGTGATTCTCATATTGTCATTCAGATGTCTGTTTGTCAGCTGCAAGAGCAGTTTGGATTTGTTAATGTTCATTATGGCGAACGCCGGCTCACAGAGATATGTCGTCCCGAACATGCAAAGGATCTCTGAGGCAAAGTCTGTCATCTTGGGGTACATCGGTCCCAGGTATTGATAGAATGAGTCCAGGCCCACAGTCTCAAATTTATATGTCAAAGCCGAGTTGCACTGAATTTCGATTAGTTCTATTTGGAGTTCCTCCGACACATCTGATGCTGCGTTGACGGCAAACGGCGAGCAAAATAGTGAGAAATACTTCTCGAGCTGAGTGAAGACTTGGAAACGATTCTGAAGCTCACTTTTCAGCCGTGATATTTTGTCCTTGTACCTGTCCATATTGTCATCATTCCCATGAGCGACACGGACAGACTGCAAAGAGGGGAAATGAGCTGGTTTGCTCCGGGATAGTTGCATCCATCACAGGCCTAATTTAATTTGAAAGGCACGAATGCTGCCGTAGTATTCCGTCACAAGTTCGCTGCGGCCTTGCATGTTAACGTGAAGCACATTTAAGTGCTCTGTTATATCCACCAAAAATGCAAGATCACGAAGCCAGTCTGGGTCCTCAAATTCTACCACTACCTTCCCTTTCTCGTTCATGAACAGTCCAATTTCCGCACGTAATTGAAAAAAGAAACGTTTGAGCACAACCCCTCTGCTCAACCAGCGGACTTCAGTGTGGTAGGGTAGGCCGTGACCAATATTACTTCCGAATAAAAGATTGTAAAATTACCGATGGTCGAGTTCCTTGGCTCTAATAAAATTAATTGTTTTAATTACTACATCCATCCCATTGCCCATTTTCAGGCTCCTGCAACATAACACCTCTTGTTGTATAACACAATGAAAATTCCTGAATTCCTGCTCTGTATTCTTCGTCTGAACTTTCTCTCTGAGTTTCGCAACAACATCTGACTTTTTCCCGACCATGCACTGTGTGCCATCTGTTGTCACGCTGACAGCGTGACTCCAGTCAACCCCCTGTCATAACGGGGTGCGCTGGGAGCAGACCCAATTGCAAGACACATACACTGAAGTACTCGGAACAGGACTTGACTAGAGAGCAGGGACAAGAACACAGACTAGGGCTAGGACATTGGCAAGGCAAGAGGGACCAGGGCAAGGAACTGGGAACGCGGAACCTGTGCTTGGACTCCAAGCCGGAGTCTGGACAAGGACCCAGAACCTGGGTCTTGAATCGTGCTCGGACTCTGGAACTAGGCGAGGACATGACGTGGTTACAGGACTGGAAATGGCTTGGGTTCTTCGAGACGAGGACATGACGAGGCCTGGGTTCGAGGCGAGGACAGGGCCAGGATTGGGTTCTTCGAGGCGAGAACATGACGAGGCTTGGGTTCTTCGAGGCGAGGACATGACGAGGCCTGGGTTTTTCGAGGTGAGGACATGACGAGGCCTGGATTCCTCGAGGCGAGGACATGACGAGGCCTGGGATCATCAAGGCGAGGACATGACAAGGCTTGGGTTCGGACTCCGGATCTAGGCGAAGACATGGCGTGGTCATGGGAGACAGGACTAGGCGAGGCTACAGGGCAGAACGTGAGACTCCTTGGCAGGACGAGGGAACTCCAGCACAGGACGAGGCACAATGACAGGACGAGAACATGAAGCTTAACTTGGTACTCTGGAACAGCCAAGCCTTTGACTTGCGACGACAGGAACCTCGGAACACAAAGCCAGAAGCCTTAACTTGGTCTTGGGGAGGACAGGACACAGAGCATTGGTATGGAGCACGGGAATACGGAGCCTTGGTCTACAGAGACAGGAACACAGGGACATGGAACACAGAGCTAGGACCGCTCCTTGGGAACAGGGCTTGTGGCCGGGGCCCCACACAGAATGCTGAACACGACGAGACCGTTCACAACACAAAGTAGTAGCAAACGGCCGGACCTGCCTAGTGAAGGCGGGAACACAGAGGCAGTACCAACTCAACGATACACAGTTCTTGATCTTGACACATTAAGGCTCCGGTCTCGCTCCGGTGGTTGAACTTGACAAGGCTGCAGGCAAGGTTCTAGACACAGGTTGCAGGCAAAGCTCCAGACACAGGTTGCAGGCAAAGCTCCAGACACAGGTTGCAGGCAAAGCTCCAGACACCGGTTGCAGGCAAGGCTTCAGACACAAGTTGCAGGCAAGGCTTCAGACACAGGTTGCAGGCAAGGCTCCAGACACAGGTTGCAGGCAAAGCTCCAGAAAAAAGTTGCAGGCAAGGCTCCAGACACAGGTTGCGGGCAAGGCTGCAGACACAGGTTGCAGGTAAGGCTTCAGACACAGGTTGCGGGCAAGGCTCCAGACACAGGTTGGGGGCAAGGCCTCAGAAGGAAGGGGAAGGGAAGGGACCGGTCCTGCCTTACGGTAACGGCGAAGACGGCCTGGTTTACCCACCGGTAGCAAGGACAGTAAGGGACAGATCTAACCACAGGGTAATGGCAAATACGGCCTGACTTACCCCACGGAGGCGAGGACGGGATTCTGACAATATAAACCAGCACCCACACTCGAACCCAGGTGCACTTATATTCCCAGCCCCAAGACGGGCATCATGTGCCTGTGATTGAGCCCAACTGAAACAAGGGACAGCGGGCAGACTCGTAGTCTGGAGTCCACAGACTGGACGGTGAAACAGAACGCAGACTTCACGGACCAGACCATGACATCGTTGCATTGATATATCCGCCCGCGGGGATATTTGTCCCATCTAGTTCAGGTGCAGATTGTCCAATTTCATCAGGTGACCTCTGCCCCAGCAGAAACCCCATTAGTTTGAAACGTGAACCCTTTTTGCTTACATCCATCCGGCCTGTCCTCCTGTACCTGTCGTCACCATCATGTGGCGCCAGGCGTTATCAAATAGTTAGAGATCTCCTCCTCTCCACCCTCCCCTGCTGTTCAACAAAACCACAAAGCTAGCTGCTGATATTCTTCTCTGAAAGGCCGGGTCTCTGTTCATCAATCTTCAAGTCCATCTGGTTCACCAGTGGGTTAAGTAGATTACATTCCTCCCTCCAAACTTCCATGTCAGGTTCATGTCTGCTCTGCCCACTGGACAATCCGGGATTTCTCCTCGTTTTGTCGCTGCCATTAGGGAAGAGGTGCAGGAGCTCGAAACCACACTAAGTGTTTTGGGAATGGAATCTCCTTATAATCAGGCTTTTCTCACCCCTGGCTCTCCACTCTGCTAAGGTTGCTCACTTTAACATTCATGTTTGTCACAACTTCTCCATCTGTCACAACACTGTCTTATATCCCAACACACTGATAGAACAATTTCAGTCTTCCTGCGACTTATTAACAAACCTGGGGATATTTGACCCGCCTAGTTCAGCTGCAGCCTGTCCGACTACTACAGGACAGTTCTGTCCCATTAGTGTGAAACCTAACCCTTTCTCCTTGTACTAGCTGCTCACTCTCATATCTATCTGCCCTGTCCTCTTACTCCTGAGCTCAGAAGCACGTGGCAAGAGGACTTCTCCAGTGATTACAGCTCTGCCTTCTTCCACTCTCCATTGCTATAGATTAGAGTCACAAGCCTGGCTGCTGCTGCTCTGAAAGGCCGTGTCTGCTGTTGATCAGATCTGCAAATCCTTCTGCTGCACCCATGCATGAACTGCTTTCAACATCCACTTCGACCCTCCCACGTCAGGCCAATGTCTTCTCTGCCCGCTTGACCATGCAGAATGCGCCCTCTTATTGTTATTACCATCAGGGAGAGGTACAGGAGCATGTAACCACACTCAGTGTTTAACGATAAAGCTTTTTCCTCTCCACTCTCAGATTTCCAAACGGTCGACGAGCACTGCCTAACATCAGCCTGACCTAATCGGTTTGGTGGAAGGAATCAGAAGGTGGTTGTTGTCTTCTTTCCCTTTTGCAATCCTCATGTTCTTGATATCACTGTCGATGTCACTGGAATTCTCTTTCATCTTCTCTGTCAGAGCAACCCAATGCCCTATTTTAGCCGTCCTCATTTATTTTTCAAGTGTTTTTTTTTTTCTCATTCCCAATACTCTACAAGAGTCCTTTTTGACCTAACAGCCTTTATGCGATATGCACATGGACATCAACTTCACGTTGACCTCTCAGCATTTCTGTGTTTATACATCAACAGCCGGCGTTTTCTGATGGGAACATCGACATCCCTTTTGACCCTAACAGCCTTTCTCTGATAGGTACATCTGCATCCCATTTGACACTAACAACCTTTATGTGTTTATACACCAACAGCAATCGTTTTCTGATAGGCAAATCAACATCCCTTTTGACACTAACGGGCTTTATGTGTTTATACACCAACAGCAGGCATTTTCTGATAAGAACATCAACATCCCTTTGTCCCTCGTAGCCTTTAAGTGATATGTAACATCAACATCGCTTGCAAACATATACTGTGTAAAGGTATTGACCTTGCATTTTATTCAAAGGGCAAGAAGCAGATTTTGTACTCTTCAGACGACGTTTTAAGGACTCTCAGACCGTGCTGGAAAACAGTCTATCCCACCGACATTTGCCGTATCTCTACTGATGCCATCCGAGTTGGCCTTTCTCCACTTTCGGATCTTAACTGAACAACTCCTTTATCAAAAGTGCTCCAATACACCCACTCCTGTCATTTGCCCTGTCTGATTCCCAAAGAGGAAATCCAGTATCTGCTTTTCTCTTGTCTGAACTTCCACATATTGATTAATTAAACTCTACTGGACACATTTGACAAACATTATCCTATCCAGCCCTTTTACAGAATGGGAAACCAAGTTAATATGTGGAAAGTTAAAATCATCTACTACAACAACTTTATATTTCCTTCAACTGTCTAGAATCTCTACAAATTTGATATTTTTAATCCCAGACAACTCGGCGGAGCGCTATACCAGACAGTACTATTGACATGTTCCTCCGTTTTATTCCTTAGTTCTCTCATTGTGGCCTCAGTAGACGAGTTCTCCAGTACGTCCTCACTGAGCACTGCCATGATATTTACCTTTCTGAGTAACGGCAGCCCTCCCTCTTTATACAGCTCTCTCTATCATGTTTGAATCATTGGAACCACAGAACGGCAAATCACCAGTCCTACAGCTCCTGTTAGCAAATCTCCCTAATAGATAGCATCTTGAACTGTACAGTGCAGAAACAGTCATTTTGACCCACAGTGTTCTTCCAAGTTAATTAAATTGGTTATCAAATGACCAATAATCCAATCGATTCTGCTTTCTACATACATCATATTCCCCTTCCCTCTCCAAGCGGACACCTATCTCTTGCCTCCTGCAGCTTAGAGGTTATAGGAAGGCGGTCACGAATATCCATCAACCGAATAGTCTTCAGAATGATCGAAAGATCGTCTAACTCCATTCCCCTAATGCGGTCTGTAAGGAAATGCAACCATATGCAGCTTTCTCAGTGCAGCAATCATTCGCCAGAGGTCTCCTTGATTTCCCACATCCAGCACGGCAGTGCTCTGGGATCAATTCCACCTGTTCTACCCGTTCAATAAAGGAAGAGAGAGAACTTAACAGAACTTCACAGAGTCTACCCCCTTACGCCAAAGCCTCAGAGCTCCACTCTAACACAGACTGTTCGCAAAATGGCTTCTCCGCTACTCTCCAAGTTACTTTCATTGGATAGTAGTTATCCAATCAAATTATCAATGAACAACTGTGTCTCTTTTACTGGAAAGAAGCAACATCCCGAAACTCACCTCATTATATGACTCCGAAGTTACTCATGGTTAACGAAAATCAAAGTTAGGGAGGGGCAGAAAATAAACCAATACGATGTCAGAAAGAGAACTGGAGTAAAAAAAAGTGTGAAGATGTCAAAGCTTAGGTCTCCTTACCTGAACACATGGAAGATTTGCAGTGGAGGTGACAGCACAAATAGTAACAACTGTGTTTGATCTAATTGTTATTGCAGAGAGGAATTTGTGGCGTGACCGGAACTGGTCATTCAGTACTCCAATGTTCAGCAAAAGGGAAAGGAGGAGGGTGTCTTCGTTCACTGCGTAGTGGAGAAGGGTGAATATAGATGCAGGGACAGTGTTTGGGAGTAGGCTTCAGTGGAAATAATGAAAGGCGGGGAAAAGAAGGCATGGATGTGTCTGGGCTCCAGACCCCGGGCGTTTCCTCTCGATGGGCCAATGCATAAATGGGAACATATCAAGGGGAAGTGAGAGGCTGACTATGTTTGACATGGGTGATTTCATCTGTACATTGATTAAATTAATCGAAGTGGCAATGTACAGTAGTAGAGGAATTTGTGGAGAGGTCATGGGCCGTTTCTTCTGGTGGTGTGTTGCAGAAATTATCCAAGGTCATCTATTTTAGATGTGAGATTTGCCATGAGTTTGTGCAATTACTACGATACCTTATGGTACAGGATCCCAAAGGAGGAAGCGAGCACAACATGGGAGAATTCCAGACACAGTTTGAGAATAAAAAGCTTGGTCCAGAACCCATGTCCTCATCCTAGATAAGGGCAGTTAGACAGGTGTGTAGGTGGAGATTCTGGGATGGAAAGTGTAAATAGGCTCAGGAACAGGTCAGTGGGTGAGTAGTGGCAGATGTTAAACAGCTGGTTCATAACCCTCAGCAGACATTGATCCCAATTCAACAGGGTGATGAACCAGCTGTACTCAAATAAGTTCATGGAAAATATTATCTTCCATTATATTACATTATAATATTATATTATTATAATTGCATTATTATTATATTAAATATTACATTATAGTATACGTGTACACTATACAATGTGACTAGAGATGGTGGAGCCAGAAGACTGGAAACTTTTCAGGAGCCGGTAGCAAGAGATGCAATTCTCAAGCTAACAGCGAAATGGCAGATATAACTAAAGAAATAGAAAATGGAATTCACAAGGCCAGAAGTGAATAGTTACATTTGGCAGATCAAACGTAGGAGGTCAGCCGTTAACTGTCAGTGGTAAGACGCTTAACAACGTTCTGTACAGAGGGATCATGGAATCCAATTTCATAGCTCCCTGAAAGCGCCACACGCATTGGTCTTGTGGTAATGAAGGCGCCTGGATACTGACATTTATTAGTTAAAACACTGAGTTCAAGAAACAGCCAGTTATGATGCAGTTGTATGAAATTCTGTTCAGGCTGTATCTGAAGTACTGATTTCATGTATGGTCCCTCCATTGTAGGAACGATCTAGAAGGTTTAGAAGGTCTAGCACGGGTGGCATATAGGATGCTGTCCGCAACC
Organism: Mobula birostris; assembly: GCF_030028105.1. Lineage (NCBI taxonomy): Eukaryota > Metazoa > Chordata > Chondrichthyes > Myliobatiformes > Myliobatidae > Mobula > Mobula birostris. Next base: position 85,559,397 of record NC_092382.1, read on the forward strand.
TAAGGCATATTCTATGTTTAGAGTTGCGAGAAACATGGGCGAATATCTTTGGAGCAGTGGCTGAGGGGACACTGGACAGAAGTTTATAGTTTTGAAGGCCATCGATCGACGCAAATATCTTTTCTCCAGGATAGAAATTACTAATCATAAAGGGCGTGCATCTGATGTAAGAGCTATGTTCTGAGTATCTGATGTTGTAGAATCCGTGATGAGTGCCGAAGTAACAAGTCAGTTAGAAAGGTATAATTATATATAATCAAATCATCATGGGTTAGTGGAAGATAACTCATGCTTGACAAAATTAATCGACTTTTCCCAAGATGTGACCAGCAGTGTTGACAGAGGGAACCTTTAGCTGTGGTATATTTAGCGTTGTAGGGGGCATTTGATATGCTGTTAGCTGAAAGGCTGATGCACAAGACCAGAGGGTACAGTACTGGGGTAAATGTAATGATGATGTAATGTCATGGAATGATGATGATGATAATCACATAAATTACGGAGGCAGAATAAACAGTTATGTTTCAGGCTGGGAGGGTGTAACGAGTGCTCCAAAGATAGTTTCTGGTTTCTGAAATGTTGATATTAATCACTTGGTGGAGGGGGCAGAGTCTGAGGGATCCAGTTTTGTCAATGAAAGGGAAAGAGATGGGCGGACATGCTGTGAGGAGACATTTGATCTGTGGAACAGGGCATAGAGAGTTTCGCTGAGTGGAGCAATCCTGTTGAATGGATTTTAATGAGAGGAACGAGAGATCACATACAGTGGTCGGAGAAATCCAAGTGTACCATATTCTGTATTTGAAAAGAAACTGTAAATGAATGAATTACTGAGGGATCCAGGTGTTGTCCTGCACAAATTGTAACAAGAATACAGGCAGGGACAGCACGAAGTTGGGGTAAAAACAAATACAGCTTTGTTGTCAACTTATTCGTCAGATTCAGAATAGGAAGATGGTGGTGGCCAGGACATGCATAGGAATGGTAGAGTCCTGGGTATGGTCATTGAACAGTGAGACCTAGAACTACAAGTACATAGCTCCATGAAAAGGGCAGCAAAGGCAGTGAATGGTGAGCATGTAATGTTTGTCTTTAACGCCCGAGCAGTTGCAGTTGTACAAATCATTAATTAGACCTCACGTGTACAATGTACATCGCTGCTCAATGCACACGAGGAAGGATGTGATAAGGCTGCATAAGGCGTAGGAAATATTCAGAGGAATTTTATCATGACTGAAGTCGCTGAGTTGTGTGGAAAAAACAGGGCTGGTTAGAACAGTTTTCCTGAGGCAAAGGTGGCTGAAGAGAGACCTGACAGATGATTATAAGGTTCTGTGAAGCATAGTTGGCATCTACTGTCAGAACCCATTTCCCACGGGGAAAATTCAAAATGCTTACTGTTATATATTAGAGATGGCTACCAGTGGTGTTCCACAGGGGTCTGTGTTGGGGCCGCTTTTTTCACATTGTACATCAACGATTTGGATTATGGAATAGATGGCTTTGTGGCTAAGTTTGCCGACGATACGAAGATAGGTGAAGGGGCCGGTAGTGCTGAGGAAACGGAGAGTCTGCAAAGAGACTTGGATAGATTGGAAGAATGGGCAAAGAAGTGGCAAATGAAATCCAATTTTGAAAAGTGTATGGTTATGCACTTTGGCAGAAGAAATAAACAGGCAGACTATTATTTAAATGGGGAAAGAATTCAAAGTTCTGAGATGCAAAGGGACTTGGGAGTCCTTGTACAGGATACCCTTAAGGTTAACCTCCAGGTTGAGTTGGTGGTGAAGAAGGCGAATGCAATGTTGGCATTCATTTCCGGGGAGTAGCGTATAGGAGCAGGGATGTGATGTTGAGGCTCTATAAGGCGCTGGTGAGACCTCACTTGGAGAACTGTGGGCAGTTTTGGTGTCCTTATTTAAGAAAGGATATGCTAACGTTGGAGAAGGTACAGAGAAGATTCACTGGAATGATTCTGGGAATGAGAGGGTTAACATATGAGGAACGTTGGTCCGCTCTTGGACTGTATTCCTTGGAGTTTAGGAGAATGAGGGGCGACCTCATAGAAACATTTCGAATGTTAAAAGGCATGGACAGAGTGGATGTGGAACAGTTGTTTCGCATGATGGGGGAGTCTAGTACGTGAGGGCATAACTTAAGCATTGAACGGCGCCCATTCAGAACAGAGGTGCGAAGAAATTTCTTTAGCGTGATAGTTGTGAATCTATGGAATTTATTGCCACGGGCAGCAGTGGAGTCCAAGTCATTGAGTGTATTTAAGGCAGAGATTGATAGGTATCTGAGTAGCCAGGGCATCAAAGGTTATGGTGAGAAGCCGGGGGAATAGGACTAAATGGGAGAATGGATCAGCTCATGATAAAATGGCAGTGCAGACTCGATGGGCCGAATGGCCGAGTTCTACTCCTTTGTCTTATGGTCTGAAGTCAAGTTTATTGTCACTTCGACCATAAGCTGCTGGCACAGTACACAGTAAAAGCGAAAGAACGTTCCTCCAGGACCTTGGTGCTACCCGAAACAACATAAAACTACACTGGTTTATGTGAGACAGCTCAAGCCTATACTAGACTACGTAAAAACAACAGAACAACTGCATGAGTCTACAGACCTGCACAGGACTACATAAAGTGCACAAAGGCAGTGCAGGGCAGTATAATAATTAACAAGCAAGACAATAGGCACAGTAGAGGACACATTTCAATAGAATAATACATGATGTAGACGTCAGTCTAGACTCTGAGTATTGAGGAGACTGATGACTTGGGGGAAGAAACTGTTGCACAGTCTGGTCGTGAGAGCCCGAATGCCTCGGTGCCTTTTGCCAGATGGCAGGAGGGAGAAGATGCATCTGGTGCTGCGTCTGGTGTGCTGCATTTCGTTTCGGTCGCCTCAGATTGTTCAGAGTTTGGAAAGAGTTTAGCAAAGTTTTTTTTTAAGGAGTAGTTCATCAGTTTCAGGAGAAGTTTCAAGAGGAGATTTATGAAAGGAGTTACACAAAGATGGATTGTTCTTTCCGAAGCGGCAGAATTCAAAGAGGGAACTGAGAGGTTAATAAGAGTCATCAATAAAGGTGGTATCTTTCTTATAGGATGGAAATACTGAATACCAGAGGAAAGTTTTCAAATGAAAACAAAACAGAGAGTCGAGGGTGTCTGGAATCTATTTCCGGGGTGGTGCAGGAGGCAAATAGAACAGTGACATTTATGAGGCCAGGACAGGCAAACAAAGACACTGAGGAAGGAGGGATATGGACAACATACAGGCAGATGGATTAGTTTAATTGGTACAGCCCAGCTTCACAGACCAAAGGCCCTCTTCCTGTCATGCACTGAAGTTCTCCGATGAAGGAAATGAAGTTTCCTCTCCGTCCTGAATATCCGTTCCATCATTCTGAGTCTGTGACCCAGGGTGATTGACTTCTCATTCAGGGGATACACTCTCCCTGCAGTCGGTGTGAACCTGAATTTCTCCTCACAATTCCAGAGAATACAGACCCAGATCACTCACTGTCCGTTCACTCAGCCAGCCTGCCATCCTGGGAACCAGTCCAGTCCGTGAGGGGAATAGTCACCGCACTCGCTCGGCTGCAGGGATAAGCTTCGTGAGGAAATGTGACGTAAACTGGAAATAACATTCAAGGTGCATTCACACCAGAGACCTATAAGAGACCTCAAAGCAAGACATCTGCACCCCTCTTCTCTAATTCTCCTGCAACACAGGACAAAATGCTGTGTGCCTTCCTCATTACCTGCCGTACCTGAATGTCAACTCGCAGACGTTTCTTTGCGAGGATCCCAGGTCCCTCTGTAAATTTCACTACGCCACCGAGACTGTTCCTCTCAGAATGGATAGTCTCACATTTCCCCACATTCTCTACATGTGCCACACACTCAGTCGTTCACTTCTGTCTGCATCCCATCCCGCTCTACATCCTTCTCACTACTGACCTGCCACCCAGCTCTGTAACAGCAGAGTCATGAACATACTCCCACATCGAAACTCAGTGATGTACACCGTGAACAGCTGTGGTCTCAGAGCAAGCCCCTTGTCATGCTTCTGGTCACAGCTTCCTAGATTTGAACGATCCATTTATTCAAAGGTTCAAAGCACAATTTAATAACGGAGAAATATATGCAATATATATCCTGAAATACTTCTTCTTCTCAACCATCATGAAAAACAGAGGAGTGACCCAAGAATCAACGACAGTTAAATGTTAGAACCCCAAGGTCTCCCCAGCGCCCCTCCATCCCGCGCATAAACAGCAGCGAGCAACAATCCCCTTCCCACCACCGGCAAAATATAGCGCACCCGCCATCAGCGCTCAAGCGTGAGCAAAGCAATAGCAAAGGCAGAGACTAGCAGTTACCCTAAAGACTACATCGTTCACCCGATAAATCGACATGTTCAGGCTCTCTCTCTCCTATTAAGGAAGAAAGAGGTGACTCCATTTTCCCGCGAGTGGGGAAAGATAACAAACAACTCGCAGTTTTCGATGTTAAAAGTCCGTTACGTCGCTTTTTTTCCAGCTCTGTGCCAGAAGATCACAAAGATTCCGGGTCACCAGGTACAAAACAGATGTTCCGACTCCACCAACGACACACGGGTCTCCTGTACATACGCCGACCCTTGATCCTCCCGTCTCCGGTTCCTCGAGATCTGAGGCTTCTGAATAGGAGCCGAAATCTTAGGCCAAGCCTTTGGCATGTCGAATAACCGCCAGTTGTGGAACCCGGAGAACAGGTCCCATTCCCGCAAAGAATCGAAGTCAGCTTGTAACTCCATGTCCGGGTCTTCAAAAGAACCCTGAAGGGAAAAATAGAGATATCAAAGATGGAAATAGAGCTGTTTCCGAAGATGCAACTAAAGGAGTCGCTGTTGGGCGCCAGAATTATTCAGCTCCGCCTCCTCATCCTTCTCTCTCTGCCGTCAAACTGTTTCTAACTCTCAGTGCACACAACTACATTACCCACAATCCCAGGTCCTCTCAGTTCCACCAACACCACATTTATCAGTTCCCAGTTTTTCAATCTGTTTACCGTTTCCCGAACCCACACTGACTTTGGCAACCCTGCCGTTACTGTTGTCCTAGCCCCGTGAGTGGGGACTTTGGGTCTGTGTCTGTATCTCTACCAGTTGAACACTGGCGCAGAAGACAATGCAAATATCTCTAGTTCTGTATAACAGTTGTATTGGAAATGACTAATTTTAACGCGCTGTTAGACCAGTGCTTGATTGAATTTTATGTCTACAGTGCGACATTTATCTGTAGGCCGTATGGCTTTCTCAGTGGGTTTGCATTTCGTTGAGCAGGGTTAGTAAGCTGTGATGAACGACAAACTTGAGTGGCCCTGAGCTGCGATATTTACAGAGTTTTAGACATGATGAAGTTACTCCGGCGTATTCGACACTTCGTGCAGCTCTGAACTCTACCCTAATTCATATTTTATTTCTTGAATGTACTCCATCGATTCAGCTGCTTTGCAATCGGGAAAACACAAATTATTTTAATGTCCTTTATGATACCAGATTTTTGACTGATTTTGAGTTCCGGAAGTGCTTTATCTCTTTAGGGCACGTTGACGCAGTTGTTTTTTTCATATATATAACTCTGACGTATTCTGTTTCCCTACGCTTTTTACCTGTCCCTAGAATTAAATGTGATAGTGTTCGGGTTCCGGCAGAACCACATACATGCACCACTTTGTAAGCGTCAGGTGTTGAAATATGCTGAGCAATGTTGCAGATGACAGGTGATGAGACTACAAGAGAATGGGGACAGAATGGGGGACAGGAGGACAGCAGACCAGCGATCTGAGCCAGTAAATCCAGACGGTATTGGGATCACATTGGTACTGAATCGCGTTTACTGCAAGGGGATTAGCAACAGGGAACAAGTTTTGTTACACTTGTGCGTATTTGTGAAGTCACCCGTGAGGAACTCTGAACAAATTCCTCCACAGTCTACAACCATTCATCCCCTCCCCGCCCCAGCTTAGTCTGGGAAGGATGCAGCAACAATAGAAGAGTCAGAAGAAAGAACATTATAGGCAGTAATCCCAACACCGGCTTCTATCCAGGGTTTATCACTTTCTCAGAGCACGTGGTCACTCTTTGCTCTGCTTCCATGAACATGCCCCATGATATTATTCAGTTACTACCATGTTTAACAGTGTAGATACTATACCCGGGACCTTTGCAACTCCACCCTCAAACATGTGAAGTCAATACTTGTCAGTATTCCAAAAGGATATTTTTTTTTCTCCGTTATGTTCAAATTCGTTTATTATTGTTTTCTGATTCGACGCCGAGGTGTCTACAAACGAAGGAGGTGTTGTACACGTGTTAAAGATTACAGCAGTTATATATCCACCACGCTGTAAGATTCACTGCTAATTCAATGGCTTTTCTGTAATATTTCGCTTCTAAGGCTAATGCAATGGCTTCACTGTAATGTTCACTGCTGAGGTCACGGTTTCCCTGTAGCCGCAATGTTTGGATTATGGTTGAAGATAACAAGACTGTGGTATGCATGTTCGGCAATCAGAGATTGTTGCTCTGTCTTGTGAATCTGGAAGGATGTTTTTCGCGGTATTTTGTCGAGGAGAGATGAAGAGAGAAGACGCGTGTGGAGTGCGCTGGTAGACCACGGAACGGAATGGACTGGGTTCAGAGGGTCGGAAGGTCGACGACGCTCGGAGGAGATTGATGGTGGAAGAATGACTACTAAGTGTGCTCCAACGTGCAGTTTTGACTTTTCCCAGAATCGGGCTTTCTAAAATTATTTTTCTTCCTAACCCTATATTCAGATTAAGATTCACGAACTTCAATCATTTACTTGCAAATGGTGTACTGTCTGATATTTTGTGTTATGGGTTTGTAACTTGGCGGTACATTAAACAGCATCCACACAAACGTGATTACCCAGTATTGCGGGGCCCATGTCTGATTCCCCTAGACGAACACGAGAGTCTATCGGTGCCCCAGGTGTAGCGGGGCCATGACCTGTCCATACTACCAGGGAGGAGGAGAAGGTAACCGTGTGGACTCAGCCACAAGCTGAGTTGCCCGTAGTCGGGGGCGGATATTTCAGAGACTGGGTTCAATCATTTCTGATGAGTGAGGGGAAAGAGTGGTCGGATTTGGAAAGTTTAATTAGTCCCCGTCTTCCAGTGAAGTGTGGGGGCTCTGAGTTGACATCAGCGCTCACCTCCCTGGCGAATAACTGGCTCAGTGCACAGGCACAGAGCCCTGCTGGAAGCTAAGAATGTTCTCTGGAATAATCCCTATCTCCGAGAGGGAAGAGGAGTGTGAGACGTGGGTGGAGCAGACCTCTCAGTTGTTAGATGAGTGCCAGTGCTCTGATGACGAAAAGATTGGTCGAAAGATTGAAGGTGTTGCCGGCTGATGTAGTGAGAGCCGTGAAAATTAACCAACCCTCTGCTCTCCTTGCTGAGTATCTAGACGCATTAGAGAGCGCTTTTGGTCCGACAGGGAGCCCAGTGAAGTTGTGGGGGGGGGGTGGTTAAAACATGCTTCAGGAGAATGGGGAGAAGCTGGAGAGGCAGTTGAATTGTTCGCGGCACCGGGGGGTGGGGGAGGGTCATTCAGGCGGCTGGGGTGGATAAGTAAAGGATGGACCAGATAGCCAAGGGCGCCGAGCCCCAGGACATGATTGCTTGGGGTCTCTTACAGTCCCGTTAAACGCGCCCCCTCCCTCATACGTTGAGCTGATCAGAGAGGTGCGGGAGGAGGAGAACACATCGGAGGCGTGGGTCGACTCCGTCAGCCGGTACAGTCCTCGGTAGTAGCCCCTTGTGGTGAAGTGAACGCGGTCAGCCCAACCCGGGGAATGGTAAAGGAGATGGTGGCAGAGCTGAGATCTGAGATGTCCCGGGTGTTAACAGCGGTTGTGGACGCTCCGGATTGATCGGACTGGTAGAGAGGGGCCCCCCTACGGGGACGGACTACGCATAGGCTGCGGGTGGCAGGGGTTCTGCGAGAAGAGGGGCGGCGGTAGAGTCTGCTTTAAAAATATATATGTCTTTGTCACACAAAACATCAGAGAAGCATACTTGCGTAACGGTCTATAAACCATTGCTCAGTCAGTGCCGCAGAAGGATATTATTAGATTCTCCTGTCGGCACCGTTCCGTCTAACAACTGAATACAAGCGGCATATAATTATGTAACTTCAGGTTCCTTCATGGGGATGGAACTGGACTCTCTGACGGTGGTGTCTGAAAAGAGGATGTTGTCCAAGTTGCATGCCATCTTGGACAATGTTTCCCATCCACTACATAACGTACTGGGTGGGCACAGGAGTACATTCAGCCAGAGACTCATTCCACCGAGATGCAACACAGAGCGTCATAGGAAGTCATTCCTGCCTGTGGCCATCAAACTTTACAACTCCACCCTTGGAGGGTCAGACACCCTGAGCCAATAGGCTGGTCCTGGACTTATTTCCCGGCATAATTTACATATTACTATTTAACTATTTATGGTTTTATTACTATTCATTATTTATGGAGCAACTGTAACGAAAACCAATTCCCCCCGGGAGCAATAAAGTATGACTATGACTATGTCTATGACTATCAAATGAATAGTGACCAATATTGAATTGAACGTAGAAGTCACAAATGTCTTCGTTGTAAGTGCAACAAATTCCTTTTGTCCGTACTATATGAACATTTCTTCCATAAACACTCGCTTTCTCTGGTCTGCCCGGATTGTACCACAACCCGATCTAATGATAAAAAGAACAGACAACGAGCGTTCTTCCCCAACGGCTTGAATGTTTGCTAATATCCTTGCGCAAAAGAAACATCTTATGTTTATTTGCTAGAAATCCCATCAATGATACCAATATTGAGATATTGACTGTGCAGTTTTGTATCTTGCTGAGCGGTGAGCCGTTATACTTGCTGCATGTGAGTGGGCATTAATAATTCAGGATATTACGAATGCTGTCGCACTTGCCCTTCGTAACCCGTGACAATGGGATCAATGATAGTTGAACATCATCTCTGGTCGAATAGTTCTGTAGAGTGACGTGTTTGAAAACAGACCTTCGCATTGTCAGTGGCGGTGTTGGAGTAGCAGCGACATTACGAGTGTAGAACATACTGGAACTGGGCAAGCAGCTTAGTTCTCCGTGTGGACAGAGATGGGACTGGATATGCAGTGAAATTATCACTGTGGTTAGCGATGTGGGATTTGATCAGTAGGGGCGCTGTAAATCTGGTCAGTGATGCGCCTGGATCTGCAGTGATAATACAGGAATCGCTTCTTTCCATCTGGTTTCTGAATGGATATTGAACCCATAAACACTCCCTCACTACATGTTGTCCTCTTTGTGCACGAATTCAATTTAGCTCTTTTATATATTATCTTCTAACGTGATTTTAAACCTCTTTCTGGGTCTGATTGTGTACAGTCTGTGTTTCGCTTCTAAGATTCACGGCTGCTTTATTTAGTATTGCGTAGGGTCCATTTAAGAAATCAACTGCGCCTCTGATAGTTGTAATCTTCCAGACGTTCAAACTCTTTGCCTGTTTCCTATCTGGCAACTTCCTCAATCTACTGTGCAAAATCATCCTCCACCACTAATCATTTTACAGTACGTTTGAGATTCCTTCTGACAAATGGTTGGAAAAGGGTTTTCCTCAGTTCGCTCTGGATTACCAATCCCTTTACACGGTTCTATTGTCCAAATAGTGTCCCGTCGCGCAGGGTGAGAAGGCTCTTCCGTTTTGATTATTTCCACCACCAGGTGTAGTGAAGAAGATGCTGATTATGATTTATTCTCTGTATTCGTTTGTACTACACACGGGGAGACTGAATCTGCTACGCAAAGGTTAAAGTTAAAATCGTCAACGGTTCTGCCACCAAATTACATTATTGCATTGTTAATCCCTTCGCTGCGTCGTCCGGGCTATAAAACAAGTTTTTCTGTTGGTGATCATTTGATATAGTTCCCAGTCTGCTGTGCACAGGATGCTCTATACAGAAACCATATCAGATGCATGTTGACAAATTGCAATCTACTGTATTGGCATCAGAATAACAATCTGTTGCACTTTTAAGGTAAAAGCCGATATATGGGTCTGGCGGTGATCCTGCATTTCAGGTTAGCGGTGAAGCAGCAGGACAGTAGCACTTGGAATAATTGTCCACCTGTCTTGCTGGTTACACTGTCATATGGGGCAGTAACGTACAAAATACAATGCTGCATTTATGGTGCCTTTGATCTAGGTAATCGCGATCGGCTGGCATATGGGAACATTCGGGGAGTTGGATAAATCTCCAGTTGAATTCCATGCAGAGAAGTAGAATTTAAAATATAGGTGACTTAGGAATGCATTTCAGTGAATGACCAGGACACGCTGTAACATTATCACTGTGGTCACTGTTATGGCTCAAGAGACGACATTATCATCATGGTGAACTGTGGGCCTTGAATAGTAATGACGTCGGCAGCTTGGCCTGCAGTGAGATCATCATCTCAGCTCAGTGAGCCGAGATCCAGTGACAACATCAGCGTGAGCAGTGACAAACTTTGAAAGTGTAGAACACTACGTTTATTAAATGCAAGGTCCTGTAATCTTTCTGAAGTTCCAGCATTACACTCAATGTGTCTGTTTCATATCCGCTGTTCTGCAGTTCCAATCCAGAGAGTGGCTCTCCATGATGTCAGAGAGATCAGTTTGCGTGTCAGCGGCTGAGACTTTGGACAGATTCATCAAGGCTGTGCTTCTCATCCGTCCCCATTTACAGAGAGCTCTTCCTTTTCTTCTTTTAGAGTAATGTTTATAAATCATTGCAAGATCTTTAAGAATAGCGTGTTTTTTTAATACAAACATATGGCGTATTCCATAATTCTGGATGTGCCGAACTGCAACGGGTTAACTACAGCTATTTCTGACTGCAATTAATCTGATTTGTGATGTGCATTAATTCTCTTTGTTGTTGTTCACAGCCAGGTTGAATCAAAACAAACCTGAACATTTATTCGTAACATTCTTCACAATACGTTTAAGTGTTTATATATGTGAATTGTGTGCTGATATGCATACATGATATTTCAACAATTATATTACCTTTGTCATTACCAATATGCGAGATCAGAACAAGATGCTGCTGTATAAACCTGTAATTGATGCAAACTCGATATCATTAGATTCCCCCGTGAGTTCCATTATCTGCACCACTGAATACAAGCTGCAGTTCCTTTCATACTTTCGGTTCTTTATCCACTTCTCCACTGAACAATGTCCAAATTATTTTTGTCCAGATAAACCAAATAAAAGAGATGTAAGTCTCCCCTTTCCTCTGCTGGCCTGCAGGTCACTCTTGATTATGGCTAGTCCACCTACTTAGCCAACTACTCTCCCTCCATCCCACCGATCAGGATCAGTGTAGATGTGGGAGTAGGTGGAGGATGGTCCTATGAGCAGATGCGGTATATCACAGGTCCTGGTTACGCGACCATTTACGTCAGACAGGCAATCTTTGAAGAGTGCTGATTATCCGTGGAGTCCTCGACCACGGGGACGATTTTTTTTTTTTTTGCCGTTTTTCTCATTCACAATAACGATCAAAATGAGATTGTATTTGAGATTGTGGAAGAGATTCTGGGGAGGGTACGACAAGTTACCCCTGGGGTCTACTGTCCTAGCGGGCAAGTTGGCTCGAGTTTTTCTGATCAGTTTGTCTTAATTTGGCATGGGGCAGGGAACCGGCGTGGTAGTCCTGAAGATGCGGCAGTTGTTTGAGAAACAGAGACAATGTGTAACGAGACCGTTAGAAAGGAAAGGCTGACGATGCAGCAAAATTGCTGTCAAGAAGATGAGCTGCAACTTAAAAAGGCGGGCGAAATTGAAATGGACTGAATGTGTTATATTTGAATGCGCGTTGTTTACTGGATATTGTAGAAGAAGTTCTAGCAGAGCCACATACGGGCATACGTGTGTACGCTGTGGAAAGAACAACTAATGTGAGTGATACACGTTGTAGCAAACGTCCAGGAAAGAATGTGGACGGGGCGGTGTTGCTGTGTTGGTTAAAAATGAAATCATATCATTGGAAAGAGGTCGTAAGCCGTTGTATCATTGTGGATAGAGCTAACGAACTGTAAGGGTAAAGCACCTTGATATGATTTTCAGAGAGACCACACAGACAAGAGTAGGGATGTGGAATACGAATTCCAACGGGAGATAGAACTCCATGCCTTAAGGGTAATATAACAATCATCATGAGGGATTTAAATATTCAGCAAGACTGGGAAATTCATGTTGGTGCTGGATTCCAACAGTGAGAATGTCTAGAATGCCTACGTGATTGCTTTTTTTTGTCATAAGGAGGTGGCTAGGAACGGACCCAAGTGCAAGACACTTGAAGTACTAGGGACAGGACTAGGATACAGGGTGAGGGCAAGGTCATGGACACGAAAACCGGGAACCGGGAAAAGGACTAGACAAGAGAGCTAGTAGCCCGGGCTTGGACTCCGAGCCAGAGAGTGGACGACGACCCAGTACCTGGGTCTTGCCTGTGGCTCGGACCCCAGAACTAGGCAAGGACGAGGCTGGAGTCTTCAGGCTTGAGGCTAGAGACTAGAGGCGAGGCTTCACAGGAGGCAGGAGGCGGGAGTCTTCAGGCTTGAAGCTAGAGGCTAGAGGGGAGGCTTGGCAGGAGGCAGGAGGCGGGAGTCTTCAGGCTTGAGGCTAGAGGCTAGAGGCTTGAGCCGAGGATTGGCAGGAGGCAGGAGGCTGGAGTCCTCAGGCTTGAGGCTAGAGACTAGAGGCGAGGCTTGGCAGGAGGCAGGAGGCTGGAGTCCTCAGTCTTGAGGACTAACTCCATGCCTAAAGGGTAATTAATATAACAATCGTCATGAGGGATTTAAATATTTTGCAAGACTGGGAAAATTATGTTGTTGCTGGATTCCAACAGTGAGAATGTCTAGAATGCCTACGTGATGGCTTTTTATTTTTTTTTGTCATAAGGAGGTGGCATTTATGCTGTGATGCTGTTTCGAGGATGATAGCAGATGGAACAGTTTGTGGTCATGGTGACTCGGGTCTCCAAAGATCCATCGGACGCTTTTTACACACCTGTCTTAGTAAATGTCCTGAAGAGTCGGAAGATCATATCTACAGACGCATCGGGATGTCAGAGTCCTGCGATTGGGCGAAGTACAGTTCGCATAGCAGGCAGTGACGCAGCCAGTCAGGATGCTCTCCATTGTGTCCCTGTAGAAAGTTCTTAGAATTTGGGAGCCCATCCTAAACTTCTTCAGAGGTCTCAGGTGATAGAGGTGCTGTTGTGCCACACAGCCGGTATGTACAGACCACGTGAGATCCGCGGTGATGTTTAAGACGAGGAACTTAAAGCTCTAACAGCAGGAATTCTGCAGATTCTGGAAATTCAAGCAACACACATCAAAGTTGCTGGTGAACGCAGTAGGCCAGGCAGCATCTCTAGGAAGAGGTGCAGTCGACGTTTCCGGCCGAGACCCTTTGTCAGGACTAACTGAAGGAAGAGTGAGTAAGGGATTTGAAAGTTGGAGGGGGAGAAGGAGGTCCAAAATGATAGGAGAAGACAGGAGGGGGAGGGATAGAGCCAAGAGCTGGACAGGTGATTGGCAAAAGGGGATACGAGAGGATCATGGGACAGGAGGTCCGGGAAGAAAGACAAGGGGGGGGGGACCCAGAGGATGGGCAAGAGGTATATTCAGAGGGACAGAGGGAGAAAAAGGAGAGTGAGAGAAAGAATGTGTGCATAAAAATAAGTAACAGATGGGGTACGAGGGAGAGTTGGGGCCTTAGCGGAAGTTAGAGAAGTCGATGTTCATGCCATCAGGTTGGAGGCTACCCAGACGGAATATAAGGTATTGTTCCTCCAACCTGAGTGTGGCTTCATCTTTACAGTAGAGGAGGCCGTGGATAGACATGTCAGAATGGGAATGGGATGTGGAATTAAAATGTGTGGCCACTGGGAGATCCTGCTTTCCCTGGTGGACAGAGCGTTGATGTTCAGCAAAGCGGTCTCCCAGTCTGCGTCGGGTCTCGCCAATATACAAAAGGCCACATTGGGAGCACCGGACGCAGTATATCACCCCAGTCGACTCACAGGTGAAGTGTTGCCTCACATGGAAGGACTGTCTGGGGCCCTGAATGGTGGTAAGGGAGGAAGTGTAAGGGCATGTGTAGCACTTATTCCGCTTACACGGATAAGTGCCAGGAGGGAGATCAGTGGGGAGGGATGGGAGGGACGAATGGACAAGGGAGTTGCGTAGGGAGCGATCCCTGCGGAATGCAGAGAGAGGGGGGGAGGGAAAGATGTGCTTAGTGGTAGGATCCCGTTGGAGGTGGCGGAAGTTACAGAGAATAATATGTTGGACCCGGAGACTGGTGGGGTGGTAGGTGAGGACCAGGGGAACCCTATTCCTAGTGGGGTGGCGGGAGGATGGAGTGAGAGCAGATGTACGTGAAATGGTGAAGATGCATTTAAGAGCATAGTTGATAGTGGAGGAAGGGAAGCCCCTTTCTTTAAAAAAGGAAGACATCTCCCTCGTCCTAGAATGAAAAGCCTCATCCTGAGAGCAGATGCGGCGGAGACGGAGGAATTGCGAGAAGGGGATGGCGTTTTTGCAAGAGACAGGGTGAGAAGAGGAATAGTCCAGATAGCTGTGAGAGTCAGTAGGCTTACAGTAGACATCAGTGGATAAGCTGTCTCCAGAGACAGAGACAGAAAAATCTAGAAAGGGGAGGGAGGTGTCGGAAATGGACCAGTTAAACTTGAGGGCAGGGTGAAAGTTGGAGGCAAAGTTAATAAAGCCAATGAGTTCTGCATGCGTGCAGGAAGCAGCGCCAATGCGGTCGTCGATGTAGCGAAGGAAAAGTGGGGGACAGATACAAGAATAGGCACGGAACATAGATTGTTCCACAAACCCAACAAAAAGGCAGGCATAGCTAGGACCCATACGGGTGCCCATAGCTACACCTTTAGTTTGGAGGAAGTGGGGGGAGCCAAAGGAGAAATTATTAAGAGTAAGGACTAATTCCGCTAGACGGAATCCAAAAAGAAGCGTAGAGCATTGAGACCTTCCTGATGGGGGATGGAAGTATATAAGGACTGGACATCCATGGTCAGGAAGGTCTCAAAGCTCTACGCTTCTTTTTGGATTCCAGACCTAATCAGTTCCCCTCTACCACCACTCTGCTCCGACTGCATTGACAGCTTCGCTTTCTTCCACAGTCATCAGACTATTGAGCTTTATAGTTCAGTTACTAACATCCATCTGTAAAGCAGCGTTGCGAGATATAATTGAACTGTGTTCAGTTTCTGTTGACGTTGTCATGATCAACTCGCACTCAATGTTTTCAGATTCAATACGGTCTATTAACGTTTCTTCCCCGCTTCACTACATGTAAAAATAATGAGTCTTCCAAGCGTTCTCATTCATCCCAGCAAACCTCCTTCCCAAATTCTTGCTGAGACGCGTCTCACGAGTCTTCGATCTGTAATTATTTTGCTTCACTTCCCAAAGAAGCTGCCTAACCTGCGAAACTGTAACAAGCTCGCGTTCATTTCCGATTAGCAGGATGATATGTGTGTTTGTGCGTAAATAACTTTGCCTTCAAATCAGGGATTCATTCCGTTCCCAAACACAACAGTAGTCAGGGTGGCCGAGTGGTCTAAGGCGCCAGACTCAAGGTATGAAAATCCTTCCGACAAACGCGAGTGTTCTGGTCTCCAGCTGGGGTCGTGGGTTCGAATCCCACTCCTGACATCTTTTGTTGTTAAACATTCAATCCAGGTGATGTTATTTCTGCAACAAAACGTAGGTTCTTAGTGTGGATTAGGAAAACGGTAGAATAGATTGTGGCTTTTGACCCTGCTCATCACAGTACAACAGATCATCGCACACCGATTTCTGGGTGAGCGATTTATTCAGAAACAATTCCATGGAGAAGGATCTCGGCCCGTAACGTCGACTGTGTACTCTTTTCTACTCATCTAATCAATATAGAATAGTGTTTAAAGTGAAATCATTGGCTGTCGGAATATTCAATGGATGGGGACGTGAGTGTAAACTGTTCTTGCACCTCTCGGTGCGAGTCCGGAGGCTCTTTTACCTTCTACCTAATGGCAGCAGCGTAAAAAGAAAAATTCCTGGTTGGTGAGAACCTCTGGCGCTGGATGCAGTTTTCCGATGACAGCGTTATGCAGATGTGCTGAATGTTTTGTAGTGCTTTACCCGTGACGGACTGGGTCAATCCGCTAAACTTTTGAAGATTTTCCTTCAAATGTATTGCTATTTCCGTACGAAGTCGTGATGCAGGCAGGCAATCTACTCTCTACTACACATCTGCAGAAGTTCATCAAGGTTTTTGAGGCCATGGTGAATCCCCGCAGTTCCCTAAGAACATAGAGGACATAGTAATACCTACCAATTTAAAATTACTTCCTCCAACGAAAACTGGCTCAAGGACCTGTGGTTTTCCCTCTCCTCAAGACAACAATCTGTCCTTGGTCTTGCCGACATTGAGTGATAGGGTGTTGTCACATCTTCTTCAAAACAATCCCCTCTTATTTGAAATGTATGCCCTATGATATAAGACATGTCACCTCTGGGATGGAGAGAGCTTCTGTGTGCTCTACCTTCATCTATGCCTCCCAAAATCTGAGAGACGTCTATCAGATTCACAATCAGCCTTGCTGCTCCAGAGAAAAAAACAACCAAAGTTTGTAGAAACTCTCGTCATCGCAAAAAAAACGTCTAAATCAGGTATCATCTTGTTAAATCTCTTCTGTACACTCTCCAAAGCCTCGTCATCCTTTTGGTGACAGATGGCCTAAACTGTGTGCATTACCAGCTTCAGTGCTGTGCTGCTATGAGCTTTAAATTCTCACATGCTGGAAAACCTGAGAAAAGGCATCACGTCCATTTTCATTTCAAATTCCACGATATAGTGTGTGTTGTGTATGTATACTCTCTTACCAAAGTAGTCATTCACTCTATTATGTAAAACACAGCTGTTCATGTGGGTTTGAAGAGAGTTGTCAGGGTGGCCGAGTGGTCTAAGGCACCAGACTTAAGCCGAGAAAGTCGTTTCATAATAGACGCGAGTGTTCTGGTCTCCACCTGGAGACGTGGGTTCGAATCCCACTCCTGACAACTGTTGTCTTTTACACTTGGTGTTTTGATAATGTAATCACTAATTTTATTGCAACGATCAAAGCATGGGTTGGGAGGATGAGAAAAACGCAAGAAAGATAAAGGTTTTGTTTTAGTCACAGCAGAGAGCAGTACAACGGGTCACATCACATCGGATTTAGGCTGCCGAGTTTGAAGAGAAAGAGCAATCTGTGAAGAGTGTCTGTGTCACCTTCTCAACCATGGCTGTCGGGTAGGCAGAACTACATCAGTGCCATTCAGACACGTTGTCGGTCGCTATACTGAAAAGGCATTTTACATCGTCGTTCTTACCTGTACATCTGCCGCCGAGCTCAGCATCGTGCGTTTAACACCACTCTGGACTTGGGAGTATCGGATTGATCATTCTGGACTGGATTATATTCTCTTTCAGTGGTTTAATAGGCCACTCTTCCTTTTTTTTGCAAAGCATATGTTTTAAGACATACAGCGCGGAAAATAGCCTTCGGCCCAACTGGTTCAAAGTTAAAAGGAGAAAGTACATTTTGCAACACAGCAGATCTATATACATATATCACCATATACAAAAATGAAATTCACTTTCCCGCGGGCATCCAACAAACACAATGAAATCATTGACGGACCGTGGTAACAGAACGGTCAAAACACACAATGTGTATAACACAACAAACTGTGCAAACTCAAGCGAAATAATAATGATAGTAGCAACATTGATTGTTGTTTTACGCAATAATCCAGGGCGACTACGAAGCCCACTAGAATTTCTTTAGATATAAACTCCTTCTCAAAACAACCAGATGAATAACACATTGACGAAGGATCGAATATGAACGATTTGAAATTATTCACATAAAGCTGCAACGTTTAATACAGATAGCAAAAATGATTTCAAAAGTTATAAAAATAAAATCTGGACAAGATAAGCATATCAGATTAAACAAAAAGGAAATTTCAATTGAGGTAGCACAATATAAACTAGTACAGCAGGATGCAATGCAATTGATGGATGGATACTTTTACTTTATATCTTTATGATTTGGATGTTGGAATTGATGACCTTACGGGCAGGTTTGTGGACTAGATGAAGACAGGTGGAGATGCAGGAGATCTGCAGGACGTAGAGAAGCTACAGAAGAACTTGGACAGATTAGGAGAATGGGCAAAAAAGTGGCACATAGAACACACTGAAAGGATGGGCTAGCATTGGAGACATAGCAAAGGTAGTTTAGAGAATAATTCAGGATGGAAAGACTGATAGCTGGAGTATTTGATGGCTCTGGTCCTCTACGCACGACAATTCAGAAGATTGAGTGTTTCTCTACTCACGGTGATCGGGAAGATTGAGTGTTTACCCTACTGATGTCCCTATTTGACCCTTCCTGACTACTGGAGGTTGTCTCCCTATGTCTATCACTCGTGTCTTCCGGCGGTTTGGGTCCACCTGGTCCAGGAATAAACCTAGCTTCCTGCAATTTCAGCAGATGCTGAAACCCATCTTCAAACTCCGCTCTAAGCAACCAGCGAGACTTTTCTCAGAAAGGCGTGTTCTCCGTTGCTCTAATAGTGTGGCAGCTACTATTGGAGAAATCAAAATCAGATCCCTCAGTAGAAAATGTTTCTTCGCCTTCCAACGTTTCCTCAGTTAATCCCCTTTTCTATTCCTCGAGCATTCCGGCAAATGCAGGGATCCCTGTTACTCTACCTGCATCCAGTACAAAAGATAATAGGTTCAGACTGGGTGTACCTCACAGTTCCTCCTATCCGTTCATCATCCTACTTAGCAGGAGCTGGCACCTTCTCAAAAGCAGCTCTGTACACAGTGTGAATGGACAAGGGGTCCAAAAACTTCTTTCAATTTCTCTCCTCGCGTGCTCTCAGGAGCATTATCACATCGGCAGTATTTGTTCCTACAAGAATAGAAGCTCCATCCTTCTCAATCGGATCCGGGTAGAGCAAGACTAGTGTGTCAATAATCTCAGTTACTCCAACATCTGCTCCGTAAACTCCAGCTTCAACAAGACGTAACCATTGCATGGATACTCATCAGTACTAAGCCCCGGAATCTCAGGGCACTCAGTGACGTCAATGGTAAGTGCGCCCGATACCGGTCGGAACAGGATCTACAAAGCAAAGTAATTTGAGAACCTGCATCCACTGTGGCTCCAGCATAAACACCTTCAGTCCGTAGAGATACACCAGAGTATAGTCTCACTAGCCCTTCAGGAAGAGTGTTTTGTACTTTAGTACTGTTTCCTTTGATACTCTAATCCTCTCCATGACGTCAGCCTGTTCCTTCACTGGGTCCCTCCGCAGCTTGATCTCTTTTCGTCGCTGTTTGATTAACCGCTGAATTGTTTTCTGAAGGTTTTCCTGTCCTTCACACCCCCGCTTCTCCACATTTGTACAGAAAATGTCGGTCACTTCCCTGGTATAGGGGTCCTGCTCAGTAACATCGCACCCGTGTGTCGGGCTTCCTATCGGCCCTTTGTGTAGCAGCAAACGATATCATCCGAATTACCGCGGCCCACAGATTTTTCACGATATCCTGCAACACCCGCGGTTGTGTGAGATTTGGGGCGCTTTAGCAACAGTGGCTACTACCGAGGACTTTGCCCTGATCACGAAGGCCTCCCGTTCCTCCATCATGTTTTCCTCCTCGCTAACTTCTCGGAAGAATTCGGTACAAATATGTAGGATTCCGCAATATTCATATCATTCGAATACCTACAGCAATCACGTCATGTTGCACACTACCCCCTGTATCAGACGCTCCTGTGCCCGTCATAGCCCCCTTTTTCCATCTTATTTTTCTTTCTTTACCCGTGGAATCCCTTTCTCTCCGCCACCTTAAACAACAACAGTAAAGCTGCGTTCCCCGTTACAACAGAACCTCCTGTGTTCCAGCCAGGGATGTCACATTCAGTCCATCTATAAACGTCCAAATCCTCACTTCCCTACATGTGAACACAGCGATTCTTCCCAGCGTTGTCATTCACCATTACAACCTCCCTCCCAAATTTCTGCTGATACGCGTCTAACGAGTTCTGATCTGTAATTTTAACACTGCTTCTCTTTCCACAGATGCTGCCTAACCTGAGAAAACTGTAACAAGCTCGTTTTCATTTCTGATTCCCAAGATGTGTTTGTGTGTAAATAACTCTGTTCTCAACTCAGGCATTCAATCTGTTCTCAAACACAACCATTTGTTTTGGATGTGAAGTGGGTGACGCAAAGTTGTCAGGGTGGCCGAGTGGTCTAAGGCGCCAGACTCAGGGAATGAAAGTCCTTCTTACAAGCACGAGTGTTCTGGTCTCCATCTGGGGGCGTGGGTTCGAATCCCACTCCTGACATCTTTTGTCCTTAAACATTCAATCGAGGGATGTTATTACTGCGAAGAGAACGTGGGTTGTTTGTGTGGATTAGAAAAACGGTAGAAAGACGAGATTGTGATTTCATCACGGCACATCACAGCACAACCGATCATCGTACATCCAATCCTGGGTGCCGGATTTCCTCAGAAACAATTCCCTGGTGGAGGATCTCAGACCGAAATGTCGACTGTTTACTCTTCTCCGCAGATGCTGCCTGGCCTTTTGAGTTCCCCCAGACAGACTCGGCTAATAATGTATACACAAGTATTTAAAGTGAAATCATTGGTTGTCGGATCATTCAATGGATAGGCACGTGTTTGTAAATTATCACCTTTTGATCAAAAGCCTGGTAGTTGATGAGTAGTGACTGTCCTTGAACGTGGTCGGGTTAGTGAGTCCTGAGGCTCGTGTGCCTTCTACCTTCTACCTGACGGCAGCAGCGACAATAGAGCAGGGCCGGTGGGTGAGGATCTCTGATGATGGATGCTGCTTTCCGATGACAGCGGTTTACGTAGATTAGCTAAATGTTTGACAGGGCTTTACCCGTGATGGACAGAGCCGAATCCATTAACGTTTCTTGAAGATGTTTCTTCAAAGGCCTTGCTGTTTCTGTACCAGGTCGTGATGCAGACAGACAATATACTCTCCACTTCACACTTATAGAAGTTCGTCAAAGTTGTTGATGTCATGCCGAATATTCGCATTCAGAATCAAGTTTATTGTCATTGGCATGTGCCGCGAAATTTGTTAACTTACTAACAGCAGTTCAATGTAACACATAATCTAGCAGAGAGAGAAAAATAATAATACATAAAATAAAACATAATAATAAATAAACAAATAAATGATTTACGTATATTGAATAGATTTTTTTTTTAATTGCAAAAACAGAAACACTGTATGTCAAAAAAATGAAGTGGTGTTCAAAGTTTCAATGTCCATTTAGGAATCGAATGACAGAGGGGAAGAAGCTGTTCCTGAATCGCTGAGTGTGTGCCTTCAGGCTTCTGTATCTCCTACCTGATGACAACAGTGAGAAAAGGACATGCCCTGGGTGCTAGAGGTCCTTTATGATGGACGCTGCCTTTCTGAGACACCGCTCCCTAATGATGTCCTGGGGCATATGTAGGCTGGTGCCCAAGATGGAGCTGACAAGATTTATAATCCTCAGCAGCTACTTTCGGTCTCGTACAGTAGTGCCTCCATACCAGACAGTGATGCAGCCTGTCAGAACGCTCTCCACGGTACAACTACAGACGTGTTTGAGTGTATTTGTTGACATGCCAAATCTCTTCGAACTCCTAATAAGGTATAGCCACTGTCTTGCCTTCTTTATAGCTGCATCGATACTGTACGTTGGGACCAGGTTAAGAAAGTAGAAGAAATAGCAATACCCACCTCTAACAAGAACTGGCTCATGGACCTCTGGTTTTCTCTCTGCTGAAGTCCACAATCTGTTCCTTGGTCTTGCCGACTTTGAGTGATAGGGTGTTGTCATCCCCTCTTCGTTGAAATGCATGCCTTATGGTATAAGACCCTCGGATTGAGATAACTTCTGCGTGCTCTACATTTATCTATGCTTTTCATAAACCAATAAACATCCATCAGATTCTCCCTCACCACCGATTCTCCAGGGAATGCAACCTCAGTTTGTTCAACCTCTCGTTATCTCACAAACCGTCTAATTCGGGTAACAGCTTGGTAAACCATATCTGCACACGTCATCCTTTCTATGACGGATGGCCGGAACTGTATCCATTACCTGTTTCAGTGCTGAGCTGCTGTATGTTTTAATTTCGCACACGTTTGGTAAACTGAGCAAATACAACATATCCATTTAATTTCAAATCACAGGATAATGTCTGTGTTTTGTATGTATACTCTCTCACAGGAGCGTATACATTCCATTCTGAAACACAGCTGTTTATGTCCGATGTGAAGAGAGTACTTCAGTGCTGTTAGTGTGGCCGAGTGGCCCAAGGCGCCAGACTTGAGGCGAGACAGTCGCTTCACAGCAAACCCGAGTGTTCTGGTCTCCACATGGAGCCGTGAGTTCGAATCCCACTCCTGACAACTACTGTGCTTTACACGTGCTGTTTTGAAAATTCAATCACGGTAATTTTATTGCAGCGATCAAAACATGCTCTGTTTGGGTGGATGGGAAAGACAGAAGAATGATAAATATATTGTGTTTTTTTTACACAGCAGAGAGCGGTACAACGGGTCAGATTACTTGAGATTCGGGGTGCACAGTTTGATGAGAAAGATGCCTCGCTGAAGCGTCGCTATCAATTTCTCCGATGCAACTACAGGTTGGACTGAATGATATCGGTGCCGTTCAGACAAATTGGCGGTCGCTACATTGCAAGGGAATTTTATATCGTCGTTCTGAAATATACATTGGCAGCGGAGCTCAATACTGTGCGTTTGACAAATTTTTGGACATGGGAATTCCGCGTTGCTCATTCAGGACTGCATTATATTCACTTTGTGTGGTTTAATACGGCCAGTATCCCTCTTTTTGCAATGCAGATGTTTTAAGACGTTGTCATAGAGTCGTCCAACATGGAAAGTAGCCTCGGCCAAAGTTCAAAGTTCAAAGCAGAAAGTAAACTTGTCATCACGGCACACATACATATATCATCAGGTACAAGAATGAGATTAAATTCCTCTCGGAAATCAATAAAAGCAATTAAGGAACGTGCCATCAGATCAGTCAAAACTTCAATGTGTATAAGGCAAGAAACTGCTGAGTCAAACAAAATAATAATAATGATAACATCAATATTAATTGTAACTTCATGCAGTAAACTAGGGCTGCTAACGAATCCGACAGCTTGTTTACATTTAAACCCTGTCTCAGAGACTACCAAGCGAATTACAAAAAGTACAGAAAGATTTTAAACGCTCGTTACTGATCTCTGCGGCCGATGAATATTTCAGAACGACGATCTAAAATTCCCTTGCAATATAGCGACCGACAGCTTGTCTGAATAGCACTCATGTCGCTCTTTCCAAATAATAGTCACGTCTGAGAAATTGACACCGACAGTCTTCATCGAGGCCTCTTTCTCATCGAACACTGCACCCTGATTCCTGTACGATGTGACTAGTTGTACTGCTCTCTGCCGTGACAAAAACACAATATTTATCTTGACAGAGGATCGAACATGGACGCTTGGAAAGTATTCACGTCTTTATCAGTAGAGCTGAAAAAAATAATGTAGGTAGTAAAGCTATTTTCTGAAGTTATAAAAATAAAATTTGAAAGTTAAGCATATTACATTAAAGTAAAGAAAGTTGCAATTGAGTTACAGCAATATAAAATAGCAGGTCAAACATGCTGGCAGAATATAGCATTAATGGTAGGATTCCTGGCAGTGTGGAAGATCAGAGGGATCTTGGGGTCCGAGTCCATAGGACACTGAAACCTGCTGCGCAGGTTGACTCTGTGGTTAAGATAGCATATCTTGCATTGGACGTTATCAACCATAGGATTGAGTTTAGGTGCCGAGAGGTAATGTTACAGCTATATAGGAACCTGGTCAGAACCCACTTGGAGTACTGTTCTCAGTGCTGATCACCTCATTACAGGCCAGCTGGTGGCGCAATGGGATCAGCGCCGGTCTCTGCAGCGAGGGCTCCCGAGTTCGAATTGTAGTCGGTTCACCGCCGAGGACGCTTTCCATCCGTGCCGGGTTGAGCGTCGAGCTCCTGACACCACGCGCCAGACAAGGATGGCTGACTTTCTGGTGCGACACACTAAAAAAAACTCATTACACGAAGGATGTAGAAACTATAGAAAGGGTGTAGAGGAGCTTTACAAGCAGGTTGCCTGGAGAAGGGAACATTCCCTATGAGAATAGGTTGAGTGAACTGGGCCTTTTCTCCTACTAAGGATGAGAGGTGACCTCGTAGAGGTGTATAAGACGATGGGAGGCATTGATAGTGTGGATAGTCAGAGCTTTTTCCCATGGCCGAAATGGCTAACACGAGAGGGCATAGTTTTAAGCTGCTTAGAACTAGGTACAGAAGGGATTTCAAGGGGAAGTTTTTTTTTTACGCAGAAAGTGGTGAGTGCATGGAATGGGCTGCCTGCTTCGGTGGTGGAGGCGGATGCAACAGAGTATTTTAAGTGACTCTTGGATAAGTAATGGAGTTTAGCAAAATAGAGGGCTATGGGCAACCCTAGGTAATTTCTAAATAAGTCCATGTTCGGAACAGCATTGTAGGCCGAAGGGCCAATATTGTGCTGTAGGTTTTCTATGTTCTATGTTCTAACAGCAGGATACAGTATAACTGATGAATGAATATGGTTACTTTACATGTTAATGTCTTGCATGTTGGAAATAATGATTTTATGGACCTTTGTGGACTAGACAAAGATAGGTGGAGGAATTAGAAAGGCTAGTAAAGAATGTTTACAGATAGAACACACTGTCAGGAAATGTATGGTCCTGCAGTTTGGTAAAAGAAGTAACATCGTAGATTATTTTCTAAACATAGAGACAATTAGAATATTTGACGTGCAAAGGGACTGAAAACATTTCGTACAACAGTCCCTGAAGATTAATTTGCAGGTTTCGAAGTTGGTGAAAAGTGCGATTGAAATATTGGAAAACATTTCGAGAGGAATGGAATATAGATATAGGAATGCATTGTTGACGCTTTAAGATGCACTGATGAGGCCTTGCTCTGAGTATTGAAGCCCCTTGTCTCAGAAAGCATGCCCTAATATTGGAAAGGATTCAAAGGTGGTTTACAAAGTGATTCCAGGATTGAAAGGTTTGTCATTAGAGGAGCATGTGACGGTTGTGGGCCTCTACTCACGGGAATTCGGACGATTGAATTGTTACCGAATCAACCATCCCCTCTGACCCTTTCTGATTACTAGACGGTGTCTCCCTCTAGAGACTGAACTGAACTGAGCTCCCTTCAGTTTCAGCAGGTGCGGATAAGCATCTTGAAATTCCGTTGAAAACATCCGGAGAGACCGCTCTCCAAAAGGGGTGCCCTCGGTTGCTCTAATAGTGTAGTGAGATCTCTTTGAGAAATCAAAATCAGACCAGCCACTAGAAAGGACATCTTCGCGTTCCAATATTTTCTCAGTTAATCCCTGTGTCCATTCCTCTAACATTTCAGCAAATGTAGAGTTTCCTGACACTCCAGCTACTGCCAGAACGTATCCTGACAGGTTGAGAATGAGTGTACCTCAGAGTTCCCTCTTTCCGCTCATCGTCTATTTAGCAGGAACTTTCACCTTCTCAAAAGCTGCTCTGAACACGGGGTGAATGGACAAGGTGTTTCTAAAGCTCTCTCTGTTCCTCTGTTCGAATGCTTCCTGGAGCCTTCTCACAACGGCAGTATTTTTCCCACGAGAATCAGTGTTCCATCCTTTTCAATCCGATCCGTGCAGAGCAACAATTGTGTGTCAATAGTCTCAGATAGTCCAGCATCTGCTTTCGTAAACTCCAGTTTAAGGACAGGTAACTATCGTATGGGTACTCATCCATAATAAGCCCCGGAATCACAAGGGGACTGACTGGCGTCGACGGTAAGTGCGTCGGATATTGGTTGTAAAAGGGTGTATTAAGTAAAATAATTTAAGAATCTGTGTCAGGTATGGCTCTAGCAGAAATACCTTTATTCCGTAGAGATACATCAGAGCATGATCCCACAATCCCTTCAGGAATAATGTTTTGTAGTTTAATACTTCCCTTGATAGTACCGTATCCTACAAGAACACTCCCAGCCTACAATAACTTTTTGTCTCCGCAGATATACCTCTGCATTTATCAGCCAGTGATGTAATAGCCAAACCGAGCTCAGAATTAAAATCAACCGCTGAATGAATCATTAGACCATTCACATCAGACAGCTTTTTCCACTCTGTGAAAGAATTTAAGTCACTTTGAATATGTAGAGGTTAACCTAATCGCTTGTGAATGCTCTTAAAATTTAGCTAAGGTCCTTGCAAGTCTTATAATTTAGCTAATGTCCTTGCAGGAAAGATGTTATGGCTCTGCATTTACATAATACTGTTGTTTTTTTGAAATCTAGTTCTAAGTTCAAAGTCACGTAGTTTTTTAAGTGCTTTTAGTTACGTATCTGTGTCTATATAATGAAGCTTGTCTGAGAGCTAAGCAGAGCCCCTAAGCATCGCTTTTAGGTACAGAGGCTCTCCATGATATCATGTAATAAAGTCTAGTAAGAAATTTGAAAATGGGCGGGAGAGGGGGAGATCCAAAAAGATAGGAGAAGACACGAGGGGGAGGGATGGAGCCAAGAGCTGGACAGGGGATTGGTAAAGGGATATGAGAGGGTCATGGGACAGGAGGCCCAGGGAGAAAGGAAAGGGGGAGGGTGAAGCCCATGGGCGAAGGGTATAGTGAGAGGGACAGAGGGAGAAAAAGGAGAGGGAGAAAAAGAATACACACACACACACACACACACACACGTGTGTGTGTATGTGTGTGTGTGTGTGTGTGTATTTTTCTCTCTCTCCTTTTTCTCCCTCGCTCTCCTGTCTTCTCCTATCATTTTGGATCTCCCCCTTCCCCTACCACGAGGTTGCGCTCCAGCTCACGGACTAAATTCAACGGCGCCTTTAAGATTTCTCACCCTGTCTCTCTCGTCCGTTCTCATCACCTCAGATTACAAGTTAATTGAAAGTAACTGAACAACGTGCCGATACACTTATAGACAACAGGACGCGTTACAAGCCGGAGTTACTTGTGAGATGATACCAGTTGTAGAGTAATGAATCACGGCCAGTCGTCACACCGAATCCACACTAACACCAGACACACCATCACACTGATATCTCACTGATGATCATGTTCCAATCTGACCCGTCGGATCGCAACCAGACAAAGACATGAAAGGCCAGTTATACGACCGATTGTGAAGGAATATTATATTGGGAACAACAACCTTCAGGCAAGTAGATCAAATCAAGGTCGCAGTGGAGGGATCGCATTGCAGCTAGAGGGATCTGACCATTGGAAACGGAATCTCAGCACGTCAGTAGAATCGGGGGAAGTGTTCTCTCTTTCACAGAGGCTTGGTGAACACAGGACATGTGAGAATTATTTTATAATTCTGTGCTGAAATACTGGAACTTCATGTTGGGAGAGAGGGATAGAGATATCAGCATCTCGATACCATTTCTGGCCATTGAGGCCACGATTAATATCTCTTTTGTTCGCGTGTGCCTGAAACAACTCGCCGTTGTAAGTGAACATTGAGCTTAATCGACAGCACAGCGAACCAAGGTGAGGTGCAATTACAGCGTTTCTGAGGCATGGCTTCAGGAAAGGTCGGGTTCGTTGTTTCACTGTTTGGTTAATTGAATTGAGAAGACAGGAATGTGTTGGGCTTGTGATGCCTTGATTCAACAAAGAAACCACCTGTTCAGGCACGTTCAACAAAGGGAAGTGAGGCTACGCGTGTTGAGCGAGAGAAGCAAACACGGAGAATGTTTGCAGCCCCGCGGGCACATGCCTTTTAGTGAATAAGGTCAAAGGTGCATCGCTTCGAAGTTAAATGCAAGTAATAAACAGGGTGCTCAGCTTGAAAAACGCGCAGTGACCTGGGCGTTGCAAGCATTAAAATCACAAGTGCTCTAGGTGAGGCTCGAACTCACAGCCTCGGCATTTCTCCGCCGTGTACTGCCATATAAGTACCGCGCGCTAACCGATTGCGCCACTAGAGCCCAGCGCTGCAAACACTTGGTTGTAAATATCTGGAAAGGAAAACTGGAAGAAATTCCAATATCATGGCGCAAACAGCACATAAATATACGTGAAAAGGCCGTTCGGCCCACAATGTATTGCCGTGACATCTAAACAGCAAATCAAAGATACTCAAACTCTAATCCCTCCTTCCTACCTTGTCCATATCCCTCGATCTTCCTGACATCCATGAGGATATCGAGTAATCAAAAGTGCGCATCAAATGCCACCTATAAATTTGCTGATGATGCAAACATTGTAGGTAGAATCTCAGATGGAGAAGAGAGGGCCTACAGGACTGAGATATGCCAACTAGTGGAGTGGTGTCGCAGCAACAACCTGGCACTGAACACCAACAAGATTAAAGAGCTGAGTGTGGACTTCAGGAAGGGTAAGACGAAGGAACACATTCCAATCCTCATAGAGGGATCAGAAGTGGAGACAGTGAGCAGTTTCAGGTTCCTGGGTGTCAAGATCTCTGAGGACTTATCCTGGTCACCACATATCGATGCAGTTCTAAAGAAGGCAAGAAAACGTCTGTACTTCATCGGGAGTTTGAAGAGATTCGGTATGTCAACCAATGCACTGAAAAGCTTCTATAGATGTACATTGGGAAGCATTCTGACAGGCTGCATCGCTGTCTGGTACGGGGAGTGGGGCTACTGCACACAACCGAAAGAAGCTGCAGAGGTTTGTAAAATTTGTTCCTCTCCATCGTGGATACTAGCCTACGAAGTACCTAGGACATCTTCCAGGAGAAGTACCTCAGAAAGCTTAAGGACCTCCAGTACCCAGGACATGCCCTTTTCCCGCTGTTACCATCAGACAGGAGGCACAGAAGCCTGAACGCACACACTCAGCGATTCAGTAACAGGTTCTTCCGCTCCGCCATCCGATTTCTAAATGGACATTGAAATCATAAACACTACATCAATTTTCAAATATATATTATTTCTGATTTTTACACGATTTTCAATCTATTCGAAATACGTATACTATCATTGATTTACTTATTTATTATTATTTATTTTCTTCTTCGATATTATGTATTACTCTGAACTGCTGCTGCTAAGATACAAAATTTCATGACACATGCCGGTGATAATAAACCCGATTCTTTTTCTGAATTCTGATTCTGCTCTCTTTAAAGCCTCTAATGTTTTTGTTTCTACCACCGTACCGGGCAGTGCACTCCAGGCATCCACCACTCTGATCAAAAAAGCTTGACCTTGACATCTCCCCAGAATCTACCTCCTCCCATCCTCAATGCATGGCATCTGGTATTAGTTACTTCAACCCTGGGAAACCGACACACCCTGTCTACTCTAACTCTTCACCTCATAATCTTCTAAACCTCTACTAGATCTCCCCTCAGCTCCCGGTGCTCCAGAGAAAACAATCCATGTTAATCCAACCTTCCATACACACACATACCCTTTAAACTCGGCCGCATCCAGGTAAACCTCCTCTTCAACCTCTTCAAAGCCTGAACTTCCTTCCTACAGTAGGGTGACGAGAATTGTATGCAATACTCCAGAAATAGCCTAATCAGAGATTTATAAATTTGCAGCATAACCCCTTCACTTTTGAACTTAAGGCTTCGACTAATAAGAGCAAGTTTTATCTTATAAAAGCAAGGTTGATCGATGAAACTCCTTATCGATCTTCGCTTTCAGCTCAAGCGGGTATAACTTGAGATTAAAAGGTACATTTATTATCAAATTATACAAATCTTTTTCTAATTCAGATGGAAATGAAAGCAAGAGGGAAACAAAAGGCAGCAGGATGATCAACGCACATATCCCCCACTGCAGACGGAGATTAAATTCCTGATACCAGTGGATTCAGCATTAATCGGGAACTCGGGATCAACGGCGTGGACAAGTATTCCGTCCATTGAGGTGCCCAGCTCAGTGATTTTATTGCTATAATGTTTCTCGTTGTGAACAATGAAAGTACAGTAGCCTCGGCCGGCAAATGTCCAAATAAATCGTCGCGTCATTGCATTACGTCAGAATGGAACAAAGGAAGTCAACACATTACGGGACATCCTCTGAAACCTACACTTCCACTAAACTTATGTACATCGTGTTAGATGGAGCTGATGTGGGAGAAATGGTTACCATACTGAACTGCCACTGAACTGTCTCTGTCACTGAGCCTGGCGCTGTTGTGCAGGAGAGAAGGAGGCAGAAGAGAAATGCGGTAGTCGTAGGGGTTTCCATAGTCAGGGGAACGGACAGGAGATTCTGTGAGCCTGACAGAGATACCCACATGGTGTGTTGCCTCCCAGGTGCCAGGGTACGGGATGTCTCGGATCGGGTCCTGAACATTCTAAAGGGAGAGGGTGAGCAGCCAGTTGTCTTGGTACATGTTGGTACCAATAACATAGATAGGACAAAGGAGGAGGTCCTGAAGAGAGATTTCCAGGAGTTAGGAAGGAAGCTGAGAAGCAGGACCTCCAGGGTAGTAATCTCGGGATTGCTACCTGTGCCACGTGCTAGCGAGGGCAAAAATAGTCGGATCAGGCAGATGAATGCGTGGCTGAGAGACTGGTGCAGGGGGCAGGGCTTCAGATTCTTGGATAATTCGGATCTCTTCTGGGGGAAGTATGACCTGTTCAAAAAGGACAGGTTACACCTGAACCCGAAAGGGACCAATAACCTGGCGGGAAAGTTTAGTAGAGCTGTTAGGGAGGGTTTAATCTAATTTTGCAGGGGGATGGGTACCGGAATGATAGAGCGGAGGAAGGGGAAAACAGAAATAAATCTAAGATAGTGAGCAGTAAAGATGTCAGGAAAGACAGGCAGGTGATGGGACAAGTTTGTAGCCATTGGGATGAGTTGCAGTGCAATAAAGTTGCAGTGAAATCAAAGCAAAAATTACCAAATACTGGTCTTAAGGTGTTGTACTTAAATGCACGCAGCATAAGGAATAAGGTGGATGATCTTGTCGTACAGCTACAGATTGGCAGGTATGATATTGTGGCCATCACTAAGACCTGGCTGAAGGATGCATGTCTCTGGGAGCTGAACGTCCAAGGATACACGGTGTATCGGAAGGATAGGAAGGTAGGCAGAGGGGGAGACGTGGCTTTATTGGTAAGAAATGATATTAAATCATTAGAAGGAGGCGATATAGGATCGGAAGGTGCAGAATCTTTATGGGTTGAGCTAAGAAATAGCAGGGGTAAAAGGACCCTGATGGCAGTTATTTATAGACCTCCAAATAGCTGCAGGGATGTGGACTACAAATTACAACTGGAAATTGAAAAGGCTTGTCAGAAGGGCAGTGTTATAATAATTATGGGGGATTTTAAAATGCGAGTAGATTGGGAAAATCAGGTCAGCACTGGATCTCAAGAGAGAGAATTTGTAGAATGTCTGCAAGATGGCTTTTTAGAACAGCTAGTTGTTGAGCCTACTAGGGGATCGGCTGTACTGGATTGGGTATTGTGTAATGAACCGGAGGTGATTAGAGAGATTGAGGTGAAGGAACCCTTAGGAGGCAGTGATCATAACATGATTGAGTTCACTGTGAAATTAGAAAAGGAGAAGCCGAAATCTGATGTGTCGGTATTTCAGTGGAATAAAGGAAATTACAGTGGCATGAGAGAGGAACGGGTCAAAGTTGAATGGGAAGGGACACTGGCGGGAAAGACGGCAGAGCAGCAGTGGCTGGAGTTTATGCAACAAATGAGGAATGTGCAAGACAGGTATATTCCAAAAAAGAAGAAATTTTCGAGTGGAAAAAGGATGCAACCGTGGTTGACAAGAGAAGTCAAAGCCCAAGTTAAAGCAAAGGAGAGGGCATACAAGGAAGCAAAAATTAGTGGGAAGACAGAGGATTGGGAAGTTTTTAAAACCTTACCAAAGGAAACCAAGAAGGTCATAAAGAAAGAAAAGATTAACTATGAAAGGAAGCTAACAAATGATATCAAAGAGGATACTAAAAGCTTTTTCAAGTATATAAAGAGTAAAAGACAGGTGAGAGTAGATATAGGACAGATCGAAAATGATGCTGGAGAAATTGTAATGGGAAATAAGGAGATGGCAGAGGAACTGAACGAGTATTTTGCATCAGTCTTCACTGAGGAAGACATCAGTAGTATACCGGACACTCAAGGGTGGCAGGGAAGAGAAGTGTGCGCAGACATAATTACAACAGAGAAAGTACTCAGGAAGCTGAATAGTCTAAAGGTAGATAAATCTCCTGGACCAGATGGAATGCACCCTTGTGTTCTGAAGGAAGTAGCTGTGGTGATTGCGGAGACATTAGCGATGATCTTTCAAAAGTCGATAGATTCTGGCATGGTTGCGGAAGACTGGAAGATTGCAAATGTCACTCCGCTATTTAAGAAGTGGGCAAGGAAGCAAAAAGGAAATTATACACCTGTTAGCTTGACATCGGTGGTTGGGAAGTTGTTGGAGTCGATTGTCAAGGATGAGGTTACAGAGTACCTGGAGGCATATGACAAGATAGGCAGAACTCAGCATGGATTCCTTAAAGGAAAATCCTGCCTGACAAACCTATTACAATTTTTTGAGGAAATTACCAGTAGGCTAGACAAGGGAGATGCAGTGGATGTTGTATATTTGGATTTTCAGAAGGTCTTTGACAAGGTGCCACACATGAGGCTACTTTACAAGATAAGAGCCCATGGAATTACGGGAAAGTTACATACGTGGATAGAGCGTTGGCTGATTGGCAGGAAACAGAGAGTGGGAATAAAGGGATCCTATTCTGGTTGGCTGCCGATTACCAGTGGTGTTCCACAGGGATCAGTGTTGGGGCCGCTTCTTTTTACATTGCACATCAACGATTTGGATTATGGAATAGATGGCTTTGATGCTAAGTTTGCTGACGATACGAAGATAGGTGGAGGGGCCGGTAGTGCTGAGGAAACGGAGAGTCAGTAGAGAGGCTTGGATAGATTGGAAGAATGGGCAGAGACGTGGCAAATGAAGTACAATGTTGGAAACTGTATGGTTATGCACTTTGGCAGAAAAAATAAACGGACAGACTATTATTTAAATGGGGAAAGAATTCGAAGTTCTGAGATGCAGCGGGACTTGGGAGTCCTCGTACAGGATATCCTTAAGGTTAACCTCCAGGTTGAGTCAGTAGTGAAGAAGGCGAATGCAATGTTGGCATGCATTTCTAGAGGAATAGAATAAAGGAGCAGGGATGTGATGTTGAGGCTCTATAAGACACGGGTAAGACCTCACTTGGAACACCATGTGCAGTTTTGGGCTCCTTATTTAAGAAAGGACGCGCTGATGTTGGAGAGGGTTCAGAGAATATTCACTAGAATGATTCCGGGAACGAGAGGGTTAACATATGAGGAACGTTTGTCCGCACTTGGACTGTATTCCTTGGAGTTTAGAAGAATGAGGGGAGACCTCATAGAAACATTTCGAATGTTGAAAGGCATGGACAGAGTGGATGTGGCAAAGTTATTTCCGATGATGGGGGAGTCTAGTACGAGAGGGCATGACTTAAGGATTGAACGGCGCTCATTCAGAACAGAAATGCGAAGAAATTTTTGTAGTCAGAGGGTGGTGAATCTATGGAATTTATTGCCACGGGCAGCAGTGGAGGCCAAGTCATTGGGTGTATTTAAGGCAGAGATTGATAGGTATCTGAGTAGCCAGGGCATCAAAGGTTATGGTGAGAAGGCGGGGGAGTGTGACTAAATAGGAGAATTGATAGCTCATGATAAAATGGCAGAGCAGACTCGATGGGCCGAATGGCCTACTTCTGCTCCTTTGTCTTATGGTTTTATGTCTAAGTACCTCTCCAATACTTTTTAATCTTCTGTATGAAGCATCTCTTCTTCCCCGGCTTCAAGGAGAGAATGACGGATTATCTGGGGGTAGAAGGGTGGCTTGGCAAGTTTTCAGACGACACAGAAGTTGGTGATGTTGTAGATAGTGTGGAGGATTGTCAAAGATTGCAGAGAGACATTGATAGGATGCAGAAGTGGGCTGAGAAGTGGCAGATGGAGTTCAACCCGGAGAAGTGTGAGGTGGTACACTTTGGAAGGACAAACTCCAAGGCAGAGTACAAAGTAAATAGCAGGATACTTTGTAGTGTGGAGGAGCAGAGGGATCTAGGGGTACATGTCCACAGATCCCTGAAAGTTGCCTCACAGGTGGATAGGGTAGTTAAGAAAGCTTATGGGGTGTTAGCTTTCATAAGTCGAGATGTAATGATGCAGCTCTATAAAACTGTGGTTAGGCCACACTTGGAGTATTGTGTCCAGTTCTGGTCACCTCACTATAGGAAGGATATGGAAGCTTTGGAAAGGGTACAGAGGAGATTTACCAGGATGCTGCCTGGTTTAGAAAGTATGCATTATGATCAGAGATTAAGGGAGCTAGGGCTTTACTCTTTGGAGAGAAGGAGGATGAGAGGAGACATGATAGAGGTGTACAAGATAATAAGAGGAATAGATAGAGTGGATAGCCAGCGCCTCTTCCCCAGGGCACCACTGCTCAATACAAGAGGACATGGCTTTAAGGTAAGGGGTGGGAAGTTCAAGGGGGATATTAGAGGAAGGTTTTTTACTCAGAGAGTGGTTAGTGCGTGGAATGCACTGCCTGAGTCAGTGGTGGAGGCAGATACACTAGTGAAGTTTAAGATACTACTAGACAGGTATATAGAGGAATCTAAGGTGGGGGCTTACATGGGAGGCAGGGTTTGAGGGTCGGCACAACATTGTGGGCCGAAAGGCCTGTACTGTTCTGTACTATTCTATGTTCTATGTCCGCTGATAGCTGAAATGTTCCATATTCGGCACCTTCCTGGTGAAACCCCTCTGCATCGGTTCCATTGCATTCACAGCAGAAAAGTTAAGATCTCTAATCAGACAAATATTATATACGCAATTCAGTGTGTGTTTCTTGGATTTCCATCATATGCAGATTTTCTCTTGTTTGTGAAGTTTTCTAAATCTTGGCCTTTCCGGTCAGTGAAGGCAGGTATTCGGAACGTGTTCAAGACCACGTTATCAAACGGCATCTGAAAACGTTATTGATGTTTGAACATCTGTTTTCTTGTCCTTCTCTACATCACGAGAATGCCATCACTCTTTGTGAATCTCCCAGCCCTTGTTATCCATGGACGGTATTTATCCTCGTTTGTACTTCTCGGACTAGCAGACAAACTGATCAATATCATCGCATATCTGTCGAGCCGTTGACTTTTGGCTGCAACCAGCATCAAAACACAGTGAAAGGCTCTTTTTATGTTCAGTTCGGACCATTCAGCACATCGAGTTAAAACGTCAGGAAAAATAAACCGAATATATATTATTGTGTTGTATTTACAGTGAAAGGACGGTTAATATTGTCAAATAAGTAAATACGAATATATACCTCTCTATTAACAACGCTGCCAATTTCGAGCATCTGCAAAGCAATTGTCATTGTTGGTACACATGCAATGAATGCGGGTGCTCTGTCCTCACTATCTTCTTCATCAAGTTATGGTATTGTTACACTGTTTGTAACTATAAGTTATAATTATGTGGTTTTGTCAGTTTTTTTCAGTCTTGGTTTGTCCTGTGTTTTGTGATATCACACCGGAGGAAATGATGTATCATTTCTTAATGCATGCATTACTAAATGACAATAAAAGAGAACGACGTGTCTTCGTAAACATATCATAAAAGCTTGACCTTGACATCTCCCCAGAATCTACCTCCTCTCACCCTCAATGCATGCCATCTGGTATTAATTACTTCAACTCTGGGAAAGCGACACACCTTGTCTACTCTAACTCTTCCCCTCATAATCTTCTAAACGTCTACTAGATCTCCCCTCAATCCCCGGTGCTCCAGAAAAAACAAACCATGTTAATCCAACCTTTCATAAACGCACATTTCCTTTAATCCGGCAACGACCAGGTAAACCTCCTCTTCAACCTCTTCAAAGCCTGAACTTCCTTCCTACAGTAGAGTGACGAGAATTGTATGCAATACTCCAGAAATAGCCTAATCAGAGTTTTATAAATTTGCAACATAACCCCTTCACTTTTGAACTTAAGGCTTCGACTAATAAGAGCAAGTTTCATCTTATAAAAGCAAGGTTGATCGATGAAACTCCTTATCGATCTTCGCTTTCAGCTCAAGCGGGTATAACTTCAGGTTAAAAGGTATATTTATTATCAAATTATACAAATCTTCTTCTAATTCAGGTGGAAATGAAACCAAGAAGGAAACAAAAGGCGGCAGGATGATCAACGCACATATCCCCCACTGCAGACGGAGATTAAATTCCTGATATCAGTGGATTCAGCATTAATCGGGAACTCGGGATCAACCGCGTAGACAAGTGTTCCGTAGATTGAGCAGCCAAACTCAGTGTGTTTATTGTTATAATGTTTCTCGTTGTGAACAATGAAAGTACAGTAACCTCGGCCGGCAAATGTCCAATTAAATCGTCGCGTCATTGCATTACGTCAGAATGGAACAAAGAACGTCAACACATTACGCGACATCCTCTGAAACCTACACTTCCACTAAACCTGTGTCCATCGTGTTAGATGCAGCTGATATGGAGAAATGGTGACCATAGTGAACACAAGTACCTCTCCAATACTTTTTAATCATCTGTATGAAGCATCTCTTCTTCCCCTGCTTCAAGGAGAGAATGGAGGATTCTCCGCTGATATCTGAAATGTTCCATGTTCCTGGTGAAACCCCGCTGCATCGGTTCCATTGCATTCACGCAGGAAAGTTAAGAACTCTAATCAGACACATATTATATAGGCATTTCAGTGTGTGTTTCTTGGATTTCCATCATCTGCAGATTTTCTCTTGTTTGTGAAGTATTATATATTATTATGTCTTGACCCTTCTGGTCAGTGAAGGCAGATATTCGGAATGTGTTCAACACCACATTTGAAAAGGTTATTGATGTTTGAACATCCGTTTTCTTGTCCTTCTCTGCATCACGAGAATGCCGTCACTCTATGTGAATCTCCCAGCCCTTGTCATTATCCTTGCCTGCCCTTCTCGGACCATCAGATAAAATGATCAATTTCATCGCATATGTGACGAGCTTTTGGCTTATGACTGCAATCAGCATCGAGACACAGTGAAAGGCTCTCCTTCTGTGCCGTTCCGTTCGGACCATTGAGCACATCGAGTTAACACGTCAGGAAAAATAAACAATATAGATTGTTGTGTTGTATTTACAGTGAAAGGACGTTTAAGATTGTCAGATAAGTAAATACGAATATCTACCTCTCTGTTAACAACGCTGCCAATTTCGAGCATCTGCAAAGCAATTGTCATTGTTGGTACACATGCAATAAATGCAGATGTTCTGTCGGTTTAAGTATTTGCACCAACTCGAGATACATGTGTACAGTGACTGAATTACTTTGCTTCATAGTGGTATGAACTTTGATGGCAGCTGGTTTACTATACGAGGGACTGCATCAATACGCAGTGCGTACAAAATTCTGGAGGACCTCCGCATGTCAGGCAGCAATAGAAATGAATAAACAGTCGACACTTCGGGTCGCGGCTTCAACAGGACTGGAAAGGAAAGGGGAAGATGCCCAACTACGAAGTCTGCGGAAGGAGAGGAGGACAAGCTAGAAGGTGTTAGGTGGCGCCAGGTTGATGAAATAGAGGGACGAAGTAAATGGCCTGGGATAGTAAGTGGAAAATGCCAATAGGAAAGAGATCAATAGGAGAGAGGATCATGGGAGAAAGGGGAGGAGGAGGGGCAGCAAAGGGAGGTGACAGGAAAGTAGAAAGAAGAGTATCGGTCCATAGTAAAATGAGAGGGAAAGGAGAGAGGGAAAATACCGGAAGATAGAGATATCCATGGTCATGCTTAATATCGGACGTTACCTAGGTGGTATATATGCTGTTACATCTCGAACACCACAGGAAGAAGAAGTCGGGGAGAGACAGATGGGGGAAAGATAAAATCGAAGGCAAAGTAACACGATAGGAGGAGAGATAAAGACAGCGATAGGGAGAGACACCGTGGGGGAAGAAAGAGAGAGAAGGCGGAACAGAGGAGAGACTAGGGGAAGGAAAGAGGGATACCAAAGGACGGGGAGAATACGCGTGGGAGACAGGATCGGGGACGAGAGACTGCGAGGGAAGAAAAGACAGAGGGACAGAGACTGGGTTGAGAGAAAGTCTGCGGGTTAGAGAGTGAGAGGAGAGATGGCGAATGGACTGGAGAGACTGGAGGAGAAAGACGGTGCAGAGAGAGAGGCGGTGTAGAGAGTGGCGGAGAGAGAACCCAGGGGTGCCATAAGGAGGTGGCTAGGAACGGACCCAAGTGCAAGACACAGACACTGAAGTACTAGGGACAGGACTAGGATACAGGGCGAGGGCAAAGACATGGACAGGAAAACCGGGAACCCGGAACAGGACTGGACAACAGAGCTAGGAGCCCGGGCTTGGACTCCGAGCCAGAGACTGGACAAGAACCCAGTACCTGGGTCTTGCCTCTGGCTCGGACCCCAGAACTAGGCACGGACGAGGTTTGGCTGGCAGGCAGGACGAGGCTGGAGTCTTAAAGCTTGAGGATAGAGACTTGAGGCGAGGCTTGGCAGGAGGCAGGAGGCTGGAGTCTTCAGGCTTGAGGCTAAAGGCTAGGGACGAGGCTTGGCAGGAGGTAGGAGGCTGGGGTCTTCTGGGCAGGGTGCGGTACTCCTGGGCAGGACGCGGATCGCCACCCAACTGAGGCAAGGGACAGAACCAACCGCAGGTAACGGCAAGACGGCCTGGCTTACCTGACGGAGGCAAGGGACAGGAAGGGACAGAACCAGCAGCAGGGTAATGGCAAGACAGCCTGACTCACCCGACGGAGGAAAGGGACAGGAATGGAGCTGGTACGGGATGGCTCCAGGACAAGACTGAAGGCGAGACGAGGTGAGAGTTACCAGCAAGACCAGGCAAGGCTCAGGCAATACAAGGCAAGACTAGAACTTTGGGCGAGGCGAGAGTTACCAGCAAGACAAGGCAAGGCTTCAGGCGAGGAAACAGAAGGGATACAAGGAGTAAGGACAAGAACAAACCGGCAGCCATGCGCTGGTCTCTGAAGGTATTTATGCAGCCAGCCCCAACGAGAGTCAGCTGACTCAATTAGAGCTCAACAAGAACAGAAGCAGGGTAGACAGGAAAACCTGGAGCAAGGGTCGTTCGACCGGACCGTGAACCGGAATACGGACTTCACGGACTGGACCATGACAGGGGGAGAGATAGACTGGGAAGAGAGAGAGAGAGAGAAAGAGAGAGAGAGAGAGAGAGAGAGAGAGAGAGAGAGAGAGAGAGAGAGAGACTGAGAAGGTATAGAGAGACAGACTATGGAGGGAGAATGGGGAGAAAGATAGAATGGGAAGAGAGACACGGGAAAGAGAGACTTGGAAAGAGTGACTGTGAGAGAAAGATTCGTAGAGAAAAACCGAGAGTCGGAGGGGAAAGGGAGACTGCGATGGCAGAGGGACTAGCAGACAGAGCCCGGGATATGAGATAGACTGGGAGAAAATGCAATTGGGTGAGAGGGAGAGAGAGAGTGATGGAGAGAGAGAGACAGAGATTTGAAAGATTTCGGCGAAATCTCGACTGGTTACTGCTTGCCAAGATGCTGGCTGTCTTGTTGAGTTATTCCAGAATTTTATGTGCATAAACTGGATTTCCAGAATCTGAAGATTTTCTGTTTTTTGTGGTTTATCTTCTACAATATGGAGACCAGCTGGTGCCTAGTCTCCACTCTCGGGACACAAAACAAACCAAACTCCTTAATGACCTTACGGATTTACCACATGCTTTTGTCTCAGGCGCTGCGGGAGCTGTGGTAGCGGGAGGAGAGGGAACGTCCCGGTACTGTGTACAGAGGGTCTTTGCTCTCCTATCGGGCCCATCAGCAGAAGGTGGTCGAATTTGAAGCGTTCGTCAGTCGGTGTTTCGGGCCGAGTCCTCTCATTGGCACTTCCTAGTCCATGGTGATTAGATGGGATGGAACTTGTGAGGTGCCTCCAAGGAAGGATCCTAAATCCAGAGTAGGAGATGTACTGGATCTGGTGTTGGGTAATGAGTCTGGCCAGGCAAGGAGTCTTTCAGTGGGTGAGCAGTGAGCACAGCTTAAATTTTAAGATAGTTATAAAGATGGGCATTCATCTTGTGGGAGAGTTTAAAACCGGAGCTACACAAATTACATGAGCATTACACAGGAACTAGGGAGAGTGATTTAGGAATGGCTGATTTTGGGAAATTCCACATCCAGCATGTGGAGGCTGTTTAAAGATTCACTGCACCAAGTACAGGGCAGGCACGTCCCAATAAGCGGCAAAGACAAGGATGGCAAGGTAAGAGAACCGTGGGTGTCGAGGGACGTCGTGAATTCAGTCAAGAAGAAAAAAAAATGGTGAATTATACACAGATTAGGAAGCCAGAATCAAAGAGCACTGGAGGGCCACAAGGAAGGCAGAAAAGAACTCAAGAAGGGAATTAGGAAAGGCAGGGGGGCTATGAAATGTCCCTAGCAGGTTGGATTAATGAGAGCCCTCAGACATTCTACACATAGATCAGGAGCAAGAGGGTAACTAGGGAGAAGGTTGGACAACTCAACGATAAAGGGGGGTGGGGGATATTTACCAGGATATGAAGGATGTCGTTGAGGTACTTAATGAGAACTTTACGTTTACATTACCAAGGAGAAGGATGTATTGGATGGGGAGATCAGTACCGAGACGGTTAACATGCCAGGACATTTTGCAGTAAAGGAGGAGGTATTGTTGTTTCTCTTAAATAAGGTGGATGTCCGCAGGGCCTGATGGGATATGCCCCAGGTAATTGGGAGAGGCAAATTAAGAGATTACATGACCAATATCTTTGTGTCCTGCCTGGCCACAGGCCAGGTCCTTGACGACTGCAGAGTAACTAATGTTGATCCAATAATCACGAGACATAATCCTGGAAACTAAAGACCGGTGAGTTTGCACCAGTGATTGGGATGCTCATAGGATAAGATTTATGAGCATCTGGAGAATGATGGCCTAATTAGGGAGAGACAACGTGGTTTTGTGTGGGGAAAATTGTGTCTTATTAACCTGATAGACTTTTTGACGAGCTGACGAAGGTGATTGACGAAGGTAGGTCTGTGGATGTCGTTTACATGGTTTTTTGGAAGGTGTTTGACTCGTTCCCTCATGAGTCTGGTCTAGAAGATTAAAATCCCTGTGATCAATGTTGAATTGACAGTTTGAATTCAGAACTGGCTTGCCCATAGACGACGGAGGGTGGAAGTGGAAATGAATTCTAGATGGAGGTCGGTGATTACTGGTCTTCCACAGGAATTTCTACTGAGACCTCGGCAGTTTGTGATATGTATAAATGAGGTGAAGAAAAATGCATATATTTGGGTTAATAAGTTTGCAGATGACAAAAATATCGGTGGTGTGAACAGCATAGATGACTGCAAAGAATACAGCGGGATATCCGATCAAGCATTTGCAGCTTTGGGCAGAGAAACGGCAGATGGAGTTTAACCTAGCCAAATGTGAAGCGTTGTAATTTATGAAGTCAAATGTACAGAGCCAGCACATTGTTAAATGTAAGACTCTTAAGCGTTAATGAGCAGAAAGATCTTGGGGTACAAGTTCATTGCTCCTAATAAGTGCCTATGCAGGATTACTGGGTGGTTAAAAAGGCAAATGGCATGGTTGCCTTTGTCAGTTGAGGATTTGAGGTTAAAAGTCAGGAAGTTATGTTGCAGCTTTATAAAACTCTGGTTTCACCATGTCTGCAGTATTTCATGCTGTTCTGATAATCCAATTATATAAGCATGTCAAGGATTTGGAGAGGATGTAGAGGAAATTCACCGAGATGTCTCCTATAAGTTGAAGAAACTTGTGTTGCTTTCTCGGAAGTGGCGCAGCAGACGCTAGATCTGATGAAGGTTTATAACATTATGAGAAACATAGAGAAGCCGATGTCTACTACCACCAGAGGCCGCAGATTTAATGTGAGAGGGGATAAGTTCAAAGGAGGTGTGAGAAGCAAGTGATTTTACACAGAGACTGGTGGGTGGCTGGAGTGTGTGTCTGGCCTGGTGGTAGAGGCTGATACATGATGATTTTTTATGAAAAAAATAGATAGGCACGTGAATGTGAGGAAAAGGGAGGAATATGAGCATTGTGCAGATAGAAGTGATTGGTTTAGTTCGCCATTTGATTGCTAATTTAATTGGTTCGGCACAATATTGTGGGCTGAACGGCCTGTCCCTGTGCCGGGCTGTTCGATGTTCTATGTCTATGTCTCATAACATTGTTAAGTCTGTGATGTTTCAATGGGATTTTCAGTTCAGTGTATTTATTTTCAGTTTACCATACCGAGCCCCAGAACTTCTTTCAGCACTTTTTCCAATGTTGCCAACCCATTCCTTATTTCCACCAAGGATTCCCACATCACTCCCTGGGACTGGGAGAGTTTCCCCATCACCAGGCTGAGGAAGAGCAGGAACCCGTCTGTCGAGATTCCCTTCTCTGTGAGTTATGTGATTGCCTGTCAACGTGTTGAGAGACAGACTGAGTGAAAGAGAATGGAGAAGACAATACCTGCTCAGTGATGGGACGTCCCAGTGACTTTGAGGACAGCAACAGACAGCAGGTAACTTCTTCATACATTCTGCAAATTTCTTGGTTCAGTCAT
Source organism: Mobula birostris (assembly GCF_030028105.1). Lineage (NCBI taxonomy): Eukaryota > Metazoa > Chordata > Chondrichthyes > Myliobatiformes > Myliobatidae > Mobula > Mobula birostris. The sequence goes on from NC_092382.1 coordinate 85,602,389, forward strand.
TAACAGCAAACACTGACTGTGGAAATTACAAATCAGAATGTTATCAGCCACAGAGCTCAACGGCACAAAAAACAGGCCCTTCAGCCCGTCTAGACCATGCCGACACATTTTGTTTCTGTCTACTCCCATCTACCCGCAACATCACCCGAAATATCCCTCCCATCCTTGCACTTAACTAAATTTCCCTTGCATATTGAAATTTAACTCGCATCCGCCCCTTCGGGAGGCAGCTCATTCCACACCCTCACCAACATCTGAGTGAAGAAGTTTCCTCTAAGTGTCACCAACAATATTCCCCCTTAACCTATGACCTCTGTGACGTGAAGGAGAAGACGGCGTGGAGAACGGAAGTGGGTGGGGAGGGGGAGGACGATGGTCGGAAAGGATCAGAGCGAGTGCGGACAGGGAACGAGAGAGGAGTGATTATACTTACTATATTTCAAATAAAGTAATGACTTGAACTTGCTGCAAAGTTACTAACCATACCATGTACACTCTCAACCAAATTATTGACACAGACGATAAGTGGCAATGGGCGTAACACTGGGAATACCACTAGGCAGAAACCTCGAGTCCAAGAAACACCCTCCTACCATCACTCTCCGTTTCCTACACACAAAGCCAACTGTGCATCCGATTAGCCAGCTCTCCCTGGATCCCAAGTGTTCTAATTTTCCGCAGCAAATTTCCATGCTGACCCTTGTCAAAGGCCTCACCGGTGTCCGTATCAGCCACGATGCTGGGACAGAGATATCAAAGATCAGAGGATACCGTTTTAAGCAGAGGTTTAGAGGGCTCTGAAGAAGTGATTTTTCACTCAGAGGGTAGCTGAAATCCGGAACACACTGCCCGAGTGATGGTGGAGACAGGTCCCTTCACAACATTTACGAAGTGGATGAGCATTGAAACTGCCGAGATACAGTCGGCTATGAACCGAGTGCTGATAAATGGGGCCAGTGTAGACAGTGAGTGGATGGTCAGAACAAGTATGGCCGGCCAAAGGCCTGTTTCCCTGCTGTGTGATCCACCACTCCGGACATGACAAATTAACGATGGTGGCACCGCAAGGCATTGATTTCAAAACTCCACACCCCTCTCCAACCTGAAATAAACTAGGCTGCTCCCCTTTGTCACCATTGTGAATATATGTTTCTGTCAAGGTAACATGCAAATTGGTCACTTTCCTCGAAACAGCTGGAAATTAATGACGTTTCTGTATCTTCTTCCATTAATGTTGTTTCCCTACAGGAAAACCAACCCTCTCACTGTCAGAATCAGTGATTAAATCCGGCCCCAAACACTGTGCTTTCATCCCTACACATTGTAACTTGAACCATCTCACTGAGGGTCTGATGAAGACACAACCCCTGCCCTCTGCACATGTGATCACATCTATCCGAATTTCTAATATTCTGATTCAGTCTGAAGGTTATGGTACATCCAGCCCGTATTCTGTCCTGACAAACCATGTCTTCCCACAGCTGGTTCCACCTGTTGGTGTGTCCTCTTTCCTCCACCTCCAGGGAAGCTGCATCTCCACACAAGCTCCTCGCTGGAGAAGACTGCTCATCACCGTGACACAGGAAATCACATCGTTGTCTCTCTCTCCTGAAACCGTGTCTGACTTGCTCACTTCCAGGCTCAGCCTCCTCCTCCGTCACTGGGCTAGTAGACAGCCTCTGTACCCCTTCACCCCTGACCATGCTTCCCCAGTTTAAACTCTCCCTCTCTGCAGCCCTGTCGGAAGTTGTGAGAGGCAGATTCCCTTTAAACAAAAGTTGTTGGGAGCCTGGAATGTGTGCTTAGTTGCTGGCTGAGGCAGATAGATTCTGGACTTTTCAGAGACACTTGGATAGACACGTGAATGTATTTAAGACACGGTGGGATAGATTCTTGCATAGTAGGGGAATTAAGGGTTTTAGGGAAAAGGCAGTAGGTGCAGATGACTCCATGGTCAGATCAACCGTGATCATATTGAATGGCGGAGCAGGTTCGACAGGCCAGATCGCCGACTCCTGCCTCTATCTCTTACGTTGTTTCTTATGTTCCTACCTACAGATGCTGGATATGTGATACACAGGCAGATATTACAGCTGAAGTTCGACACTTCCGGGAGCATGTAAAGTAAAATAAAATCGTGAACTTGTCCGATCAAACAGTTTGTCGGGTTCTGTTTTCACAGATGGTCTCAGGCATGCTGCTTTTTCCCAATTGTGTCTGTGAGCAAACACCGCTAAAGAAATGAATTAACCAGAAAGTTGATACAATACACAGGAATAGTGTGTAGAGAGAGAGTTGGGGGCAGAGAGAGAGAGAGAGAGAGAGAGAGAGAGGGGAGAGAGAGAGAGAGAGGACAGGGAGAAAGAAAGAGGAGGGAGAGGGAGAGAGTAAGAGGGGGGAGAGGAGAGAGGAAGAGAGAGAGAGAGAGAGAGAGAGAGAGAGAGAGAGAGAGAGAGAGAGAGAGAGAGAGTTTGAGAGGTCAGTATTTCAGAGTTGGCGTCAGTCGGAGACGACAGGCGGAAGAAGCACCGACTAGCGAACGGATCCTTTCAGAGCAGCGGAAAGAGACTCGCTCCGACGCTCAGGAACAGAAGGAACAGGCAGACAGAGAAGCGGCCAGTGAACGGATCTTTTCAGAACAACGGGGACTTGTTCCGAAGGCCGTGAACAAGAGGAATTTGCGAACTGAGCGAGAATGAGGAACCTCAGACCCCTCGCCTTCTGCTTCCTCTGTTACTGTGAGTGAGACTGAGGGAATGAAACTTCCCACCACACCTACCCCTCCCCTCTGATTGTAGTTCTGCTCCCTCATCTTCGACTTCCCTCCTCAGTCCACACTCCGGTCACCGACTCTCGTCTCTCTCTTTCTCCTCATACATCATCATCCTCTCACACCTCAGCGCACCCTCCTCCCTCCAGCCTCGCTCCTCCGTACTCTCTGATCCCATTCTGACTTCCCTCCGTCTTTCCCCCCTCACCCTCATACTCCCTCTCTCCATCAGCTCCCCCTCACCCTCACACTCCCACTCTCCAACACCTCCCCTCACTCCCCAGCAGCAGTTCCTCCCACTCTCATTATCCACTATTTGGACTCACCCACCCCCCCCCACCCCATCCTGACTACTGTCCGACGCTGAATCTCTCTCTGTGTTCAGTCCAGTAATACCACCCCCGCTATTTCAATGGGTGATGGTTACAGAAGCGCTTTTGTCTGCCAGAAAAATAGAGTTAGTGTTCGTTCCGGAGACTGGAACCTACAGGCATTCAGAGCTGCGTGAAGCAGATGGAGAAAAAGAGAGAAACTGGCCTGTAGGGAGAGGGGTGACACAGCGGCATCAGAGAGAGAGAGAGAGAGAGAATGGGCTGTAGAGAAAGAGAGGGACACAGCGGGATCAGAGAGAGAGAGGGAGAGAATGGGCTGTAGAGAAAGAGAGGGACACAGCGGGGTCAGAGAGAGAGAGAGAGAGAATTGGTTGTAGAGAGAGAGAGAGGGACACAGCGGGATCAGAGAGAGAGAGAATGGGCTGTAGAGAGAGAGAGGGACACAGCGGGATCAGAGAGCGAGAGAGAGAGAGAGAGAGAATGGGCTGTAGAGAGAGAGAGGGACACAGTGGGATCAAAGAGAGAGAGGGAGAGAGAGAGAGCGAGAGGGCTGTAGAGAGAGAGAGGAACACAGCGGCATCAGAGAGAGAGAGAGAGAGAGAATGGGCTGTAGAGAGAGAGAGGGACACAGTGGGATCAGAGAGAGAGAGAGAGAGAGAGAGAGAGAATGGGCTGTAGAGAGAGAGGGACACAGCGGGGTCAGAGAGAGAGAGAGAATGGGCTGTAGAGAGAGAGGAACACAATGGGATCAGAGAGAGAGAGAGAGAGAATGGGCTGTAGAGAGAGAGAGGGACACAGCGGGGTCAGAGAGAGAGAGAATGAGCTGTAGCGAGAGAGGGGGACAGCGGCATCAGAGAGAGAGAGAGAGAGAATGGGCTGTAGAGAGAGAGAGGGACACAGCGGGATCAGAGAGAGAGAGAATGGGCTGTAGAGAGAGAGGGGGACACAGCGGGATCAGAGAGAGAGAGAGAATGGGCTGTAGAGAGAGAGAGGGACACAGCGGGATCAGAGAGAGAGAGAATGGGCTGTAGAGAGAGAGAGGGACAGCGGGATCAGAGAGAGAGAGAGAGAGAGAGAGAATGGGCTGTAGCGAGAGAGGGGGACAGCAGCATCAGAGAGAGAGAGAATGGGCTGTAGAGAGAGAGAGGGACACCGTGGGATCAGGGAGAGAGAGAGAGAAAATGGGCTGTAGAGAGAGAGAGCGACACAGTGGGATCAGAGAGAGAGAATGGGCTGTAGAGATAGAGAGGGACACAGCGGGATCAGAGAGAGAGAGAGAGAATGGGTTGTAGAGAGAGAGGGGGACACAGCGAGATCAGAGAGAGAGAGAGAGAGACTGGGCTGTAGAGAGAGAGAGGGACACAGTGGGATCAGAGAGAGAGAGAGAGAGAATGGGCTGTAGAGAGAGAGAGAGGGACACAGCGGGATCAGAAAGAGAGAGAGAGAGAGAGAATGGGCTGTAGCGAGAGAGGGGGACACAGCGGCATCAGAGAGAAAGAGAGAATGGGCTGTAGCGAGAGAGGGGGACACAGCGGGATCAGGGAGAGAGGGAGACAGACAGGCAGACGGGGTGCGCTCCGTGAGAGAGGGAATAATGGAGAGAAACTGGAAGGGAGAGAGAATCTGGGGGAAACAATGAGCTTGAAGGTGAGAGACTGGGCGATATGGGAGGGGAAAGAGACGGGGAGAGAAAGAGACGTTGGAGAGAGAGACGGGCTGTGAATTTGAGAGGACAGAGAGACCAGGAGGACAGAGACAGGGCATGGAGAGCAAAAATGATGGAGAGAGAGAGAGAGAGAGAGAGAGAGAGAGAGAGAGAGAGAGCGAGAGAGAGAGAGAGGTGAGAGAGTGGGGGAGAGGGAGTTGCGTTAAGAGAGAGCACGAGACAGGAAGAATGGGGATCAGGAGAAATATTGGGAGAAGTGACTGGGAACAACGAGAGATTGGAGAATGAGAGTGGGACTGGGGGACGCCAGCGAGATTGTAGGGGAGAGGCTGGTGGGAAAGAGAAATTGGGTGAATGAATGGGGAAGAAGAACGAGATTGGGAAGGATGGGAGAGAGAGGGACCTGGGGTGTGACTGAGGTAGAAAGAATGGGGGACGAGAGATAGAGAGAGAAAAGGGCATTGGGGTTAAGAGAGGGATTGAGGGGTCGAAAGAGAGAAACTGTATAAACAGACCAGACTGTAGGATGGGAGAAAGACACTGATGAAGAGTAAGTGAGGATAGAGACTGGGAAGGGAGAAGGAGAGATAAGTCAAGATAGACAGGTTGTGGGAGAAAATGAGGGGTGTCGAAGGCGAGAGAATGACTGGGAGGACACACTGAGAGAAATGGAGGAGCGAGAGGCAGTCGAGAAAGATGGGGGTAGAGAGGATCAGGGAGAAGAGAGACGGGGAGGAGACGCTATGGAGCGAGACTGTGGAGAGGGAAATAGTGAAAGAGGAAGATATGGGGATGTGGCTGGTGGGAGACACTGTGCAGAAAGGGAGAAACAGTCTGGGGCAGAGAGAAAGAGAGAGACGGGGTGATGGAGAGTGCGGAGAGAGGGAGACTGGGGGAAGGAAGAGACTGGAGAGAGAGATAATCTGGGAAAGACAGAGTGGAGTAGTGAATGGAGAGGTGGGGTGGAGGTCAGAGAGACAGAGAGAGACGGGGAGAGAGACTGATGATATAGAGTGAGATTGGGGTGACTGGGTGGACGGAGAGACCAGGGAGAGCGGGGAGGGGTCCTTTGATGGGGAGATAGGCTCGGGTGAGGAGAGGGATCTGGTATGGGAAAAGTGATTTGGAATGAGCTGACAGATAAGAGAAGGGAGAGATAGGGGGTTTGGAGAGACCAGGGGAAGGAGAGAGACGGGGTGAAAACAGATACCAGGACGGTAGTGAGCTGAGGAGAGAGACTGGGCAGAAACACGCACAAAATGCTGGAGCAACTCAGCGCGAAACGTCAACAGTACCTTTTTTCCACAGATGCTGCCTGGCCTGCTGAGTTCCTCCAGTATTTTGTGTGTGTTATCTCGCACCATCAAACAGCGCATGCGCACCTGCCACATTGTCGCAATCGTTCTGATGGTACATTTCCCTCCCTTGCTCTCCCGCTCCCCACCCTTCCTCCGACATGACCCTCATTCCCTCTCTCTCTCCACAGGGATCGCCCTTCCCGCAGCCGTCCCCTGCGATTCTCAGACAAGGCGGTCCCCCTGGGACGGGTTCCTGGCTGCCGGCGGGAAGCGGGGGGTCCCGGGTTGGACGCAGACGGGGATATAGCCATCCTCCTGTCCCGTCTGCAGTCTGAGTTGGAGTCACAGCCAGAGCTCAGTGCAGCCTGGAGCCGAGCGGGACTCGAGCTCGGTGAGAATTCAGGAGGGAGCGGCCCCTCCATTAGCGAGGAGCTGGCCCGGACCGTCATGACCTATACCCTGGAGCACCCTCCTCCACCCTCCACTCCCTTTTACCTCATCTTCAATAGAGAGACCCTCCTGTGCCTGGCCTCCAGTCTCCAGACCCAAACTACTCCAACCTCCTGTGTGGCCTTCCGGACTTACCGCAGCCTTCTGTCCCGGGCACTAAAGGAGCTGAGGGAGAGGGAGGGGGTGGACCATCCTGGGACAGTGTACAGAGGGGCCTCACTCCCGTTCCGGGCCAAACAGGGGCAGACGATCGAGTTTGGAGCGTTCACCTCGGCCTCGGCTTCCCGGGAAGTGGCGGAGGCTTTTACCGGAGGGGATGGGACCCTGTTCCACATCCGAACGGCCAGAGGGGTCCCGGTGGGCTCTCTCTCCCCCTTCCCCGGTGAGAGGGAAGTGCTGATACCCCCTTGCGAAGCGTTCCAGGTCGATAAGATCCTGAGGTCAAAGGGGCCGTGGGGAGGGGACGGAAGGGTGGAGATCTTCCTCACCTCGGTGGAGCTGCTCCGGGGGATCTCCGGCGGCAGAGAGGGTGGGAGCCCCGGAGTACCGGCACTGCTGGGGTTGGGGCTGCTGCTGAGCTCGGGGATTCCGTGGTCCTGAAGTCAAAGGAAGTGTCGGGTGAGAGCGCGAGAATGCGGGTTAGGGCCTTGAGGGGGAGCTGCTCGATGGTGAAGGAGATATCGCTGTCTGTCCTAAATTTAGCTCGATAGATCATTTTAACTGCTTACGGAATAACACAAACCGAAGACTTTTGTAAAACATAATAAAAATAACAGTTAATTTGATTCACTCTGTTCCAGCAGCCTCCCTTCATAAACGGGAAACACACTCTAAAATTCCTCAGCCCTGTGTCAGTCGCAAAGTAATCCCGTTGCCCCACGATGTCCCTGAGCCCTGTGTCCGCCCCAAATTAATCCCATTGTCCCGCCCTCTCCTCACAGCCCGGTGTCAGACCACAAACTGACCACACTGCCCCGCTCTCTCGCTGCAGGTCGGTGTCCGTCCCCAAAGTAATTAATTGTGGGAAGTGCAATTATGATGCTCTCAGTCTGGAACCTCGGAACATAAATCAGGAAAGCATGTGCTCCGGGAACTGCACAGTGGGAATGTGGGGGGATTTTAGAGAGCGCTTGCAGGGGATTCTGGATAGATTTGGCACATTGAGGCATGGAAAGGATGATAGTGTGAAGGAACTGTGGTTGACAAGCGATGTGAGACATCTTGTCAGAGGAAGAAATCAGCTGATTTAAGGTTTTGGAAGCAAGGTCAGACAGGGTTGTAGAGTCACAACGCAGCCGGGGACAAAATGAAGAGTGAGTTAGGAGAGTAGAAAGGGCCTCAAGGTGTCTTAACTAGAATTGAGGAAACCCCAAGGCTTTCTCGATGTCCGTGGAGAACAGGATGACCAGAGTGAGGGTAAGTCCACTCAGGGATAGAAGTTGAAACACGCGCTGCAGTCAGTGGAGGTAGGGCAGGTCCTTACTGAAGACTTTACTTCAGTATTCACCAGTGAGAGGGATCTTCAATTTGTGAAGACAGCGTTAAATGGGCTGATGTGCTGGAACACGTCGTGGTCAAGAGAGAGGAGGTGTTGGACCTTTTGAAATACACGATAGATAAATCCTCCTTTATGCTCAGGTAACCGGGGGAAGTGAGGGAAGAGGTTGCTGCACACTTGCTGATCTCTGCATTATCACTCGCCAGAGAAGTAGTGGCTGAGGAGTCGAGCGTGGAAAACATTACTGCTTTGTTCAAGAAAGGGAGCAGGGATAACTCTGAAAAGTATAATCCAGTGAGTCTTACTTCAGTGGTGGTTGAACTATTGGAGAAGATTCTTAGAGTCAGGACTTACGGGAATTTGGAGAAGTAAAACCTGATTGGGGATGGTCGGTTTGGCTTTGTGAGGAGCAGGTCAAGCCCCACGAGTCCGGTTGAATTGTGTGACGATGTAACAAAGCAGATTGATAAAGATAGAGAAGTCGTTGTGGGGTAATTGGACTTTAGTGAGGAATTTGATACGGTTCACCATGTAGGCTCTTTCAGAAGGCATGGTATCCAGAAAGAGTTGGCTGGTGGATTTAGGATGGAAGGCAGAGGATAGTTACGTTTGGAGTGTGCTCTCCCTGCAGGGTGGCCAATCAGTTGTGTTCCACAGAGATCTGTTCTGCGATCTCTGTTTTTGGTGATTTTTATAAGTGATTTGGATGAGGAAGTGGAAGGTTGGTTTAGTGTGCTTGCAATGATATGGAAGGTGGAGGAGATTTGGACAGTGCTGAAGTTGTTGTAGGTTGCAACAGGATATCGACAGGATGCAGAACTGACCTAAGTAGTGGCCGATACAGTTTAACCTCGAAAGGTACGAAGTGATTCACTTGGGAAGGACGAATTTGAAGGCAGAATATAGGTTTGTTCCCAGGATTGCGAAAGTGGGCAGATCCACGTCCGACACGTGGAAGGTTTGAAGACCATCTGAACAAAGTACAGGACAGGTATGTTCCAGTCACAAGGAAGGACAAGGATGGCAAGGTAAGAGAACTGTGGATGTCGAGGGAAGGTAGGAATGTCGTCAAGAAGGAAAGGGAAAAATAACTAAAGATTTGGAAGCTATATATACATACTGGGCATTTGGAAATAGCAGTAGTGCTACGTCTCTTAAATAAGCATCAAGATGAATATGTCACAGAGTGCCATGGGATAAAGCCTGGGTTATCGAGAGAGGCAAGTGGAGAGATTGCTGGCGACTTTCCAGATATCTTTGCGCCACCCCCAGCCTTATGCAAGGTCTTGAAGGACTGGTGAGAAGGTAATGTTGATTCATCAGTTCAGAAGGGAACCAGGGATAAACCTGGAAACCATAGAGCGGTGGGTCTCACATTGATGCCAGGGAAGTTACCGAGGGGAATTCTGAGAGAGAGGAGTAACGAGCATTTGAAAAGCCAAGACCTAATTACGGAGAGCGATCTTGGCTTTGTGTGGAGCAAGACCTGTCTTATAAACTTGTTTGTAAATTTTGATGAGGTGACAAGGATGATCGATGAAGGTAGAGCTGTGGATGTTGCTTACATGCATTTTCGTGAGGGTGTTATGACAAGGAATCCAGGGCAGATGCTATGATAAGTGGATGGCCAAACTTGCATTGTTCTCTCGAGAGCAGCAGAGGCTGATGGTAGATCTTGTAGAGGTTTATCAGCTTATGAGCGGAATATTTAGAGAAAACACGCAGTTTCTTTTTTGCAGTGTTGTAATGTCTGATACCAGAGGCCATGCATTTAATATGAGAGGGGACAAGCTGGAAGGAGAAGTGCGAGGCAAGTTGTTTCACACAGAGATTGGTGGGAGGCTAAAATCCACGCCGGCCATGGTGGTAGATGCAGATATATTGGAGACTTTTAAGTGACACTTAAACAGGCCCATGAATCTGAAGAAAATGGAGGAACAGGGACATTGTGCAGGCATCAGGGATTAGTTAGGTTGGCCTTTTGGTGAGCAATTTATTTGATTCAGCACAATATTTTGGGCTGAAGCGTCTGATCCCAAAATGGACTGTTCTATGCCTACGTTCTATAACATTAAGTCTACGAGGTTTCAATGTGATTTTCAATTCAGTGCGTTGTTTCACCACACTGAGCCCCAGAGCATTTTTCAGTATTTTGTCCAACTTGACCAACGCAGTCCTCCGGCTCGATTTCTCCTCTCCAAATGGCTGTGTCGATTGAGCAACGTACCAGCTCAGTTCATCCTCTAATTCGCACCTCCTTTGCTCACCTCGTCATTGCTTGCAGTGAAAATTTAACACAATTTACTTCAGAGAGGTGTTATTAGTAATGGTTTTTGGTTGAATTTATTGCTTTTTGAACTATGAACCAGCTGTCCCACGTTTGGTAATGCCATATTAACCTGGAGAAGGCAATATCTGCTCAGTGATGGGACATCCCAGTGACTTTGAGCATAGGAACAGTCACAGAGCAAACTCTTCACCCATTCAGTAAATTTCTGGTGTCCAGTTATCAGAAGCAAAGCACTGACTGTGGAAATTACAAATCAGGCTATTATTAGAGTCATGGAGCACAAGGCCCTTCAGCCATCTAGCCCATGTTGACCCGTTTTTTCTGCATAGTCCCTCCTATCTGCGCCATGGCCCACACACACGTCCCTCCATGGACTATTTGAATGTCTCTTAAAAGGCGAAACTGAACTCCCATCCACCAGTTCCGCAGTTCCACATTCTCAACGAACTCTGAGTGAAGAAGCACCCTCTTCAAGTTCCCCTTAAAAAAATCACCTCTCACCTTTAACCTATGACCTCTGGCGCATGAGGAAGGAGATGGGATGGAGACAGGTGGGAAGCAGAAGGTGCGGGAGCATGGAGACGGTTGTAGGGGAGGGGGAAACAGTGAGGAGTGTTTATACTTACTATCTTACAAAAAAATGTAATTGTTTGAACTTACTTGCTGCTATCATGTAACTTACCTGTACACTCTCAAATTAATAATATTATTGATATTAATCAAATTATTGAAACAGATGACAAGTAGCAATGGACGTAACCCTGGGGAACATTACTAGGCACGGGCCTGGAGTCCAAAAAGCAGCCTCCCACAATCACGCTTTGCTTCCTACCATCAAGCCAACTGGGCACCCAGTTACCCAGCTCCCCCTGGATCCCATGTGATCAAACTTTCCACAGAAACTTCCCATGTTGGACATTATCAAAGGCCTCACTGTAGTCCATATCGCACACAATCCTGGGACAGAGGTGCAAATACCGGAAGGTGTAGATTTAAACAGAGGACGAAGAGGTTTAGAGGGCTCTGAGGAGATTTTTCACTCAGAGGGTAGCTGAAATCTGGAACACACTGCCCGAGGTGGTGATGGAGGCAGGCCCCTTCACAACATTACGAAGTGGATGAGCATTGAAACTGCCGAGATACAGTCGGCTATGAACCGAGTGCTGATAAATGGGACCAGTGTAGACAGTGAGTGGATGGTCAGAACAGGTATGGCCGGCCAAAGGCCTGTTTCCATGCTGTGTGATCCACCACACCGGACATGACAAATTAACGATGGTGACCCGCAAGGCATTGATTTCAAAACTCCACACCCCTCTCCAACCTGAAATAAACCAGACTGAACCCCTTTGTCACCATTGTGAATATCTGTTTCTGTCGAGGTAACATACAATTTGGTCACTTCTGCAATTGATGAAGTTCCTGTGTCTTCTTCCATTAATGTTGCTTCCTTACAGCAAAATTAACCCTCTCACTGTGTCAGAATCAGTGATTAAATCCGGCCCCAAACACTGTGCTTTCATCCCTGCACATTGTAACTTGAACCATCTCACTGAGGGTCTGATGGAGACACAACCCCTGCCCTCTGCACATGCAATCACATCTCCCCTGCTTCTGACATCTCAAATACCCTCAGAAAGGTTTTCTTATTCAGTCTGAATGTTATGGTACATTCAGCTCATCGTCAGACCTGACAAACCATGTCTTCCCACAGCTGGTTCCACCTGTTGGTGTGTCCTCTTTCCTCCACCTCCAGGGAAGCTGCATCTCCACACAAACTCCTCACTTGAGACGACTGTCTGTACCCGTGACACAGGAAATCACATCACTGTCACTCTCCTGACACCATCCGGGAAGCGGTACCGCAACATAAAAGCCAGGACCAACAGGCTCCGGGACAGCTTCTTCCACCAGGCCGTCAGACTGATGAACTCACGCTGATTTGAGCGTGCTCTATATTACATTGTCTGTTTTATTTATTATAAACTATTATAAATTACTATGATTGCACGTTACACATTTAGATGGAGACGTAATGTGAAGATTTTTACTCCTGATGGATGTAAGAAATAAAGTCAATTCAATTCAATTCCTGATTCCGTGTCTGAGCTGCTCGCCTCCGGGTATCCTCCGTCAACAAGCTTCTTCCTCAGTCACCATTTGTCCGATTATAAAAAAAACAATTAAAACGATCTATCAGACAGCTCCTGTACCCCTCCACCCCTGAACAGGTTCCCCTGTTAAAACTCTCTGCTCAGCCCCCTCCCTATTCCCTTTCCCTTTCAGACTCCCGATGTGCCAGCAGATCCGAATTCACCGTGTGGACATTTCTACCCCACAGGAGGCTGTACAAACCCGTGTCCTTCTCTGATGCACAGCTCAGTGACCCCAATCCCTGTCTGCACTCGCAGCCCATGACGGTGACAGCTGTCCTAGACTCTGTAACTCACAATCTTGTAACACATAATCTTGTTCACAGCAAGTTTAGACAGTCATTAATATGAAGAGAGAATTGTTGTTTCCTGAAAGGACAGGCGAGCGAAGCTGTCTGATCCAATTCACCAGATGGTCCGGTGTTTACAAGTTAATTTGTCCCGGGACCCACTCACAACCCCGACCCACACAGACAGACAGACAGACAGACAGACTGTCCCTTCGCCCCAAACCCCCTGCAGAACCACAAGGAATTGATCCACGGCCCGGGCTCGGTCGCAAAGTGAAAACCGGGGCTGAGGAGAGCCCGGAGACAAACACCCCGCTGCCCATTCCGCCAACAACACGGCACAGCCGGACACATCTCACAACACCGGATCCGCTCCCGATGAAACCCGAATTTTATTTTGTTGTTCCAGATCGGACCCAACAAAAGGTGTTTAAAACTGAAGCGCTCCCCCTCACGTGACGTCACACAGCAGCCCCTCCCCCACGCGCCTGACGTCACCCATGGTCTCCCCGTATCTGCTTCTGCTGTCACGAGCACGGAGCTTGACGTCACACACGCGCTGCTGTGCTCGTGCTTTTTCGGTTTAACGGCTGAGCTACTGAGAACGAGCCACGCCCCCCCCGCCCCCGGGCAGTCAGCAGAGGAACTGAACTGATTGCAGAGCTGCGCTATTCCCTTTGGTACGAAGCGATGTCAATCACTGGTTACAACCAATAGTGGAGGCGGACCAGCCGAGAGGGCGTTACCCCGTCCCCTGGTACAGCGCGAACTGTCCGTTAAAGCGGAACAAAATCCCAAAGAAAATATCCGCTTTCTGAAATATTTCCATTTCCCTCCGAGGGAAGTTGAGGCGTTTGTGAAGCGTCTCCTGCGGCCGGAGTCTGATGTGTCGCTGAGAGGTAGGAGGAGACCGCTCGGCTCGTCGGTTTGATGCCGGTTCCCCGGGGAGGGAGAGGATGAAGACGGTGAGAGAGGGGGCGGACAGGATGTTTGTCCCGGTGGGGACAGGAGGGGCTCATCTGTGGAAATGTCTGAGCCCACGGTGGTGGCGATTCACCACATTGGGGGCAAACACCGGCAGACTGTTGCCCTGCAAGCGGGGCCAATGGTCCGGGCAAAGTGACAATTATTTGTGTTTTGTTGAGACTGTACCTGGAATATGGTGTAAAATCCCGCTCCCCACACTAGCACGGGTTATACAGACCAAAGAACAAACTGCCGGAGGAACTCAGTGGGTCGGGCAGCATCTGTGGAGGGAAATGGACCGTCAACATTTCGGGCCGAGACCCTCCCTCTGGACTGAGAGTGGACGGGAAATAGTCAGAGAAAAGAGGTGAGGGGTGGGGATGGGGCAAGAGCTGGGGAGAGAGAGGTGGATCCAGGTGAGGGGGAGGTGGGAAGGTGGAAATAGTGACAGGGGTGGGAGGTGAGTGGTTGGGGCAACACGGGACTGCAGAAAATGGAAATAAATTCCATAGAGGATTAACAAAGAGGTTAGAGAGTATTTGTTATAGAGAGTGCAATGAAGATTCACCAGACTGATCCCTGGAGTGGTGGGGTCATCATATGAAGAAAGATCAAATGCGATAACCCTTTCATTTAGAGAATCGAGGACTGAGAGGTGAACACATTGAAATGCACAACATCATTACCGGTTGAACCAGGGATCCCAGTCTCTGAAAAAGGGGGTGGACTGTCTGGGACTGAGATGAGGGGAAATGTCTCCACTCCGAGGGTGGTGAATGTCTGTAAATCCCCACCACAGAGGGCAGTGAAGACTCAGTGATTGTCCTCACATAAAAGAGGCCGGCAGATGTGTGGAGACCGGAGGGATCGAGGAAATGAGGATCGGGCAGAAACATGTGGCTGAGATGGGAGAGCAGCCGTCATCTTGTTGATGGTTAGAGCGGCTGAATGGCCACCTCCTGCTGTTTCAGTGTTGCTGTCCAGTGAGGCCGGAGGAATGTGAATAGAAATTAGTGTTTATAAACATGGACTGATTTAAATGAAACCTGCACAATTTTTGTTTGGATCTGAATTGTGTGTTGGATCAGAATGGGAATTGAGCCTGTAACTCTGTGACCTGAAGGTGGAGGGAAAGGGGCAGGAAAGATATGAAGGGACAATGTATCTGGTGTAAATATGGAAAATGCAGCGGATGGGTCGGGCGCATGTGAGGGGCGAGGAGCAAAGTCACCTGCTTAGGTGGGAGACCCTCCACCCGTCACCTGATCCCATTTCCTGTTCACTTTTTCCCGCAGATCTGCAGCATCTTCCGGTCACTGCTCTATGTGTCCGTGTAGCTTCATCTTTCGCCTGTTCAGACAAGGCAGTGAGATCCAGATCTGTTACGTCCTCTCGTTGTGGGTGGACAATGATTTTTTCTGCAATATTTTCATCATGTTTCATTCCACTGTTTTTACCTGCTGAAGTGCAGCCAATTTTTATGGGTGTGTGACCCATTAATAGGAGAATTTAGCCTTTTGTATTTATCTGAGCTTCTCATAAGTTTAGTTATAGTTTAGTACAGTTAACTTCAGCTTCACTCCAGAATTTCCAAAGCAACAACCCAGTCCGTCAAATAGTTCCACACAATTAAACTAGTTTATTACATTTTTTAAAAGTTTTATTTTGTACTACTTATATAATTGAACTATTTAATATGTATATTCTTATTTTAAATCACAATTGTTAAAATCTATTGTTAAGAATGAGGTTCTATTGCTGCTGCAGAGACAATGAATTTCATGACAAATGCCGGTGCTATTAAACCTGATTCTGATAATTGTTCTGGGAGACCCACCACCGGTCACCTGATCCCAGTTACTGCAGATCGCAATGAGAGATTGAAGCCTTTTCTATTTATTTGCATTCCTCAGAAATGACAACAGTTAAGTTTCCTTTTCTGGCTCCAAAGCAGAAGCTCAGTCTATCTAATATTTCCACACAATTAAAATGGGGAATTTGTTTATTATCATCACATACTGAGCTACAGTGAAAATCTTGCCTGACGTACCATCCACACAGATCAGTACATTACGACAGTACATTGAACTGTTATACGACAAAACAATAACTGTAAGAAAGCATTATGGCTGCAGAGAAAGTGCAGTGCAGATAGACATGGTGCAGGGTCATGCATTGATTTACATTGTAGGGTTGAGTCCATTTTATCATTCATTTGACTTATAACCGCAGACAGGAAGCTGTCCTTGAGCCTGGTGGTATGCGCTTTAAGGCTTTTGTATCTCTTCCCTGATGGGGGAGCGGGTTTGCAGCAAGAATGTCCGGGTTGTGAGGATCTTTGAGTACATGGCCTGCTTTTCCAAGGCAGGGGGAGTGTAGGAAGAGTCGATGGAGGGGAGGCTTGTTTATCTCATGTTCTCTGTTCCCCAAAGTTCTCTGCAGTTCCTTGCAGTCATGGGCAGAGCAGTAGCCATACGAAGGCGTGAAGTATCGACAAGAAGCTCAGAGACCTCGGCCTTCACCCTGCCTTGTGTAGCTGGATCCTGGACTTCCTGTCAGATCGCCGGCAGGTGGTAAGAGTGGGCTCCCTCACCTCTGTCTCTCTGACCCTCAGTACACATACCCCACAGGGTTGTCTCCTTGGCCCCCTCCTTTACTCTCTGTGCACCCATGACTTGTGTCACCACCCACAGCTCCAATCTGCTAAATACATTTGCTGAAGACACTACATTGATTGGCCTCATCTCAAATAATAACATTCAATTGATCAAATGCATCCTGACATTGCTCAGTCCAAACAAACTTTTCGCCCTTCTTCAGGAGATTAGTCAGAGTAAGAGCAATATCAGCAAAGTTCTTACAAAACTTACGATATTATCCAACCATTCCCAGAAACCTCCTAAGAGCCTTCTTATCAGTTGGAATAGGAACTTCAGAAATTGCCTAAACAGGTGCCAACTTGACTTGACCTACTACATAGCCAAGGTAGGTCACAGTGGCATGGCCAAATTCACTCTCAGCTAAAGTTAACTGTAAGGCTGGCCTGGGAAAGCCTGTCAAACAGCTTTTCTACTGCAGAGATATGCTCTTCCCAAGTGTCACTCCCTATGACTAAGTCATTAATATAGGCACCTGTGTGTTCTAACCCTCAAATTACAGAATCAATCATTCTCTGGAATGTTCCTGGAGCATTTTTCATTCCAAACAGCAAAACATTGTATTCATACCACCCAGAAGATGTCACAAATGCAGAAATTTCTCTACCTCTGTCCGTCAATGGAACACGCCAATATCCTTTCAACAGATCAACCTTTGTAAGAAATTTAGCTTTTCCAATCTTATCGATGTAATCATCACCCGAAGGATAGGATAGGCATCTGTTTTTGTTACTGCATTTACCTTCCTATAATCAGTGAAAAATTTAACACTACCATCAGGTTTGGGCACAATAACGCAGGGTGAGCTCCAATTTGATGTTGAAGGCCTAATAATATAATTTTTCAGCATATATTCAATTTCTTGCTCAGCCAATTTACACTTTTCTACGTTCATGTGATATGGGCATTGTTTAATCAGTTTGGCTTGACCAATATCTAGGTCATGTACTGCCACCATGGTTTCCTTGGGAACATCAGGACTTCAGAATTAATTCCTTCAGCTGTTGCTGTTGCTTTGGCTGCAGATGAGCCAACTTGTTATCAATGTTTTCTAGAACAACCGAGTTCATTACCCTAACTGGGACCATGTTTGGCTTGTGAAAAGTCTCAGACGAGTCAATTGTTTCAATCTCAGGGTTGCCAGATTCATATGTTTTGACAACAACACTCACAGATGGTGCCTGCTTGCCAAAATAAGGCTTTATCATATTTATGTGTGCCACCTGTGTTGGTTTACATTGGTTGGGTGTTTTAATAACATAATTTACCTCATTAATTTGAGAGACTATTTCATATGGTCCATTGAATTTTGCCTGAAGTGGATTTGTCAACATTGGAAATAGGGAAGCACCTTATCCCCCACCCTAACATTTTCTTTCACAAGTCCACTTATTAAACCAACACTTCATTTTGTTTTGAGAAATCTTTAAGTTTTGTCTTGCTAGACTACAGGCTTGCTGTAGTTTATTTTTGAAACTCAAAACAAGTCCAACAAGTTAACATGTACATACCCATCAATCCACTGTTCCTTTATCAAATTCAAAGGACCCCTCATTCTATGACCAAATACAATTTCAAATGGACTAAAACCCAGTGACTCCTGTACTGACGCTCTTACTGCAAACAAAAGCAAATGTATTCCTTCATCCCATTCTTTTCCATTTTCAATATGGTATGTCTTAATCATTGTTTAGAGGGTAGAATAAAATCTTTCCAAAGCCCCTTGTGATTCCGGGTGGTATGCAGACGATGTAATTTGTTTAGCTCCGAGTTTATAAACGACCTGCTGAAACAATCCAGATGTAATATTACTTCCTTGATCAGACTGGATTTCTTTAGGTAAACCAAATAAAGTAAAAAACCTGTTCAGAGTCTTCGCCACAGTTTTAGCTTTAATATTTCTGAGAGTTATTGCTTCTGGGAATCTGGATGCAGTACACATAATAGTGAGCAAACACTGATAGGCAGCTTTAGTCTTTGGCAATGGGCCAACACAATCCACTATAACTTTGGAAAAGGGTTCACCGAATGCAGGTATAGGCCGGAGTGGGGCCACTGGGGTGACCTGATTAGGTTTATCCACAAATTGATAAGTGTGACAGGTTCTGCAAAAGGTCACAACATCTTTCCTCAAATTAGGCCAGTCAAAATCTTTCATAATCCTGTTTACAGTTTTATTCACTCCAAAATGGCCACCTGAGGTCATACTGTGGGCCAAAGTTAAACTTTCAGTCCTATGAACTTTAGGAACTACAACTTGGTGAACAACTGCCCATTCCTCACTCGCAGGTATAGCAGGTGGTCTCCGCTTCCTCATTAACACTCCATCCTTGAGATAATATCCTACTGGCACTTTCTTAATCTCATCATCTGAGAGAGCTGTTTCTTTTAAAGCTTCAATCTCAGGGTCTCGGTTCCGTTCTGCTATAAACTCCCTCCTACACAGGGATAAATCTTTCTCATCAGACATACCTGAATCCTGTTGAAACAGTGAAGGCAGAAAATGTCCCTGACAACTCATCACAACCTGAATCCCGATTTTGGCTATCATGGGTATCAGAATCATGCTGCACAGAACTCTCTGCATTGGCAGACATTTTAGCCATACTTGGAGATACTGCGCAGGAAGGATAAATGTTAAAATCCATCTGTGGATCGTCAGTGGTTGGCTTAGTTGTCAACTGCACTGCAGGAACAACTTTACCATCTGCCCGGTCATTCCCTAACAGCAAAGTACAAACGTTTGTAACATCTTCCACTGGTAAACTGGAGCATAATCCGATCTTAACAGGTCCCGAAACCAACCCTGACTGTAAAGTTACCCTGTGCAATGGCACAGAAACCATGCTGCCCCCAATACCCTTAATAAGATTTACCTCACCAATGTCAGTCTCATCACCAAACTTTAGAACGCTGTCTAATATAAGTGACTGAGAAGCCCCAGTATCTCAAAGAATTTTCACTGGTACCAGGGCTGACCCTTCCTTCACTAATACAAACCCATCTGACATAAAACGATCGAATCCCTCTCAACTCGGTCAGACCTCTCAGTCCTTAACTGAGCCTCAAGAGAATGTTCAGAACCCTGCGGATTTATCAGTGCTTCAACTTGCTGATCACAGGCATTTGGGGCTGCCTCCTTTTCCTTTTTCTTCTTCAGGATGGAACAATTAGCATCATATGACCAGCCTTCTTACAATAGTAGCAAGTAAATAGTAAGACCACAATATTTCTCCTTCAACTGCTTCCCTTCATCCTTACTCTTGTCACTAGTCCCAGCTTTAATTTCCAGTTTACCCTGGTTATCCCTGATACTGTTTCGGAAGCTTTTACTCAGGGTAAATTTAACCTTATGAGTTAAAGAAAACTCATCTGCTAATCTAGCAGACTCCTGCAAAGTGGCAGCATCCTTTTCATCTAAGTATGTCTTTATGTCATCAGGGATGCACCTTTTGAATTCTTCAATTAAAACCAACTCTTTCAAGCTGTTAAAAACATCATTTACATTTTTAGATGTGCACCAGTGGTCAAAACACACAAACTTCTCATAAGCAAATTCTATATATAAGTGTGGTTTACAGATTTCCTCAAATGTCTAAATTTTGCCTGTATGCTTCTGGGACCAACTCGTAAGCTCTGAGCACAGCCTCATTCACAATGTCATAATCAGTTGCTTCATCAACTGTCAAAGCAGAATAGGGTTGCTGAGCCTTCTCCTTAATTACACTTTGTGAGAGAATAGGCCAAGCCTCTTTTAGCCACTTTAAACTCTGAGCAACCCTCTCAAAATGCTGAAAGTATTTATCAACCTCTGCCTCGTCAAATGGAGGTACTGTACCAATTTAACTTCCTGACTGGCCTCAAACTTATCACTAGAGTCTAACACTAGACCCCTTTGCAGCAATCTCTCTATCTTTTCCAGCTCAAACAGCCTCTGTCTTTCTGCTTCCTCCCTCTGTTTTCCTGCCTCTCTAGCCTCAAACTGCCTCTGCCTTTCCGCAGCCTCCATCTTTAACTTTTCTAACTTGTACGGGAGCTCAAGCTCACTAGGTTTACTTTCATGAAACACCTCCAACTCCTCCGGTTTAAACACACCCTCAGATACATAATGCTCAGCTATTATCCTCTGCATCTGTGCCCTCCTCATTGTTGATTTCACCGGAACAAGTTTGAACCTTTTAGCAGTACTCAACAACTCAATGCTACTGACGTCCTCTAATGCCTCAGATGTTGGCGGTTCCAGAAATCTATCAACATCCATTGCTGCTGATTTTCCACACACAAATAAATCTAAACAGATTTCCCCAATGAAACTGATAATTAATCAATCAATACACCACCAAATTTGTTCATATCCTGGATGCAGGCCCCAATTTTGTTATGAATTGTAACGCTTTAGAAATGAACCAGCAACAATAGACTACATCTGGTTTTAAGGTGAAAACTGCTATCTTTATTAGTATTGACTTATAATATAGTAACTTAAGCAAGATAACAATAGTTAACAGTGTTACGTGTATATATGTGTGTAAATATAACTCCCAAACTATTGAGCTCTGGGGAAACAAGGCTTAAGAGTCTTGAGATGGTAAAGTATGAAAGTTCTGTTCATCCACAGAATAGATGATGAGAGAGAGGTATTTGTAATCCAGGGTAAATATCGAGAGAAGGCAATTATGTCGAATTCCACAGGTTCATGGTGGTAAAAGTGGAGAACAGCTGCTGTAGATTTTATCCGTTGTCGTTCCAAATCGACATACGAATTATCTCCAAAAGTGACTTGTCACAAGGCGTATCGTCTTCAAGTGAATTACCACACCACACCTAGGCAAGGGTGTGGTCTTCACAGGATACCCCAAATCCGATCCACTCCTATGGATCAAATGAGGTGACAACCACACATTCAACGTTCGCTGAATCGATAATTAACCCACCCTTGTGGGCATTGGAAAGTTCTAAACAGTGACCCTTGGCCACTAGTTCCCTTATGTCGATCCTTCCATTTTTTTCTCCTTCATCTCTGTCTGACTCTGAGTGTCTGTGTCCTCAGTTAAAACTAAACAAGCTGCGAGCGATGTAAACAAGCCGTAAGTCAGACTGATTCGCCTTAATATCTCTCTCTCTCTCTCTCTCTTAAGATGACAGTCCACAGCAAAGGAAACCCAGGGATTCATAACAACGACCACTCCCCATTGTGAACTGACTGGTGTGCCAGTAGTTGGGATGACTGAGTGAATCCTTTCCCACATTCTGAGCAGGTGAATGGCTTCTTCCCGGTGTGAACCTGCTGATGTCTCTGTAGGGTGGAAGAGTGAGTGAATCTCTTCCCACATTCTGAGCAGTTGAATGGCTTCTCCCCAGTGTGAACTCGCAGATGTCTCTGTAGGTAGGATGACTGAGTGAATCTCTTCTCACAGACCGAGCACGTGAATGGCCTGTCCCCGGTGTGAACTGACTGGTGTGCCAGTAGCTTGGATAAATGAGTGAATCCTTTCCCGCATTCTGAGCAGCTGAATGGCCTCTCCCCTGTGTGAACTGACTGGTGTGCCAGTAGGTTGGATGACCGAGTGAATCCCTTCCCACAGTCTGAGCAGGTGAGTGGCCACTCTCCAGTGTGAACTGACTGGTGTGCTAGTAGTTGGGATGACTGAGTGAATCGTTTCCCACATTCTGAGCAGGTGAACGGCTTCTCCCCAGTATGAACTCGCTGATGAATCTGTAGTTGGGATGACTGAGTGAACCTCTTCCCACAGACTGAGCAGGTGAATGGCCTCTCCCCAGTGTGAACTCGCTGATGAGTCTGTAGTTGGGATGACTGAGAGAATCCCTTCCCACAGACTGAGCAGGTGAACGGCTTCTCCCCAGTGTGAACCCGCTGATGTACCTTCAGTTGGGATGACGCAGTGAATCTCTTCCCACAGACTGAGCAGGTGAATGGCCTCTCCCCTGTGTGAACTCGGTGATGACTCTGTAGGTGGGATGACTGAGTGAATCCCTTCCCACAGACTGAGCAGGTGAATGGCCTTTCTCCAATGTGAACTGACTGGTGTGCCAGTAGTTGGGATGACTGAGTGAATCCCTTCCCACATTCTGAGCAGGTGAATGGCCTTTCTCCAGTGTGAACTGACTGGTGTGCCAGTAGTTGGGATGACTGAGTGAATCCCTTCCCACATTCTGAGCAGGAGAATGGCTTCTCTCCAGTGTGAACTGACCGGTGTGACAATAGTTGGGATGACCGAGTGAATCCCTTCCCACAGTCTGGGCATGTGAACGGCTTCTCCCCAGTGTGAACTCGCTGATGACTCTGTAGGTTGTGTAACTGAGTGAATCCCTTCCCACATTCTGAGCAGGTAAATGGCTTCTCCCCAGTGTGAACTCGCTGATGACTCTGTAGGTTGGATGACTGAGTGAATCCCTTCCCACATTCTGAGCAGGTGAACGGCTTCTCCCCAGTGTGAACTCGATGGTGACTCTGTAGGGTGGATGAATCAGTGAATCTCTTCCCACAGACTGAGCAGGTGAACGGCTTCTCCCCAATGTGAACTCGCTGGTGTCTTTGTAGGGTGAAACAGTGAGTAAATCTCTTCTCACAGACTGAGCAGGTAAATGGCTTCTCCCCAGTGTGAACTCGCTGGTGTCTTTGTAGGGTGAAAGGGTGAGTGAATCTCTTCTCACAGACTGAGCAGGTGAACAGCTTCTCCCCAGTGTGAATTTGCAGGTGTCTCTGTAGGTAGAATGACTGAGTGAATCTCTTCCCACATTCTGAGCAGGTGTACGGCTTCTCCCCTGTGTGAACTCGCTGATGACTCTGCAGGTTGTATGACCGAGTGAATCCCTTCCCACAGACTGAGCAGGTGAACGGCTTCTCTCCTGTGTGAACTGACTGGTGTGTCAGTAGCTTAAATGACAAAGTGAATCCCTTCCCACAGTCCGAGCAGGTGAACGGCTGCTCCCTGGTGTGAACTCGCTGGTGAGCCATTATGTTAGATGACCAAGTGAATCCCTTCCCAGAGTCTGAGCAGCTGAACATCCACTCCCCGGTGTGAACTCACTGGTGAGCCACTAGGTCAGATGACTGAGTGAATTCCTTTCCCAGAAATTCAGCATATGACAAGCCTCTGCCCGGTCTGTACTGACTGGTGTGTCCACAGGTGGGAAGACCGACTGAAACCTTTCTCACACACAGAACAGGTGAATGGCCTTGGCCAGTGTGAACCTGCTGATGTACCTTCAATTGAGATGACCGAGTGAATCCATTCCCACTGTCTGAGCAGGTGAACGGTCTTTCCCCTCTGTCAAATGTTGGGCATGCCAGTTGGTCAAATGACTGAGTGAATCCCTCCCCGCAGTCTGAGCAAGAAGGATGGTTGTTTGAATCCCTTGCTCCACTTCTTAAATACCTAGACAGAGGCAGCAAAACTGGCATGCCGTGTTTGAGAATCCTGGAGCAAATTCCTTCTCGTTTTTAACCTGTAAAAAGATTTACAAATTCCATCAATGGGTGTAGGACAACATTTCAGATGAGATCACTTGAGTTGCCACGGTTTGATCTGGTATCACACTGTTACAGTGAGGTTGAACCCAAGTTGGACAGAGAAATCATCTTCTGTCTGGGCACAATGCTGGTATCTGGAATGACCATCAATTCCCTGACGCTCTTCCTGTCTCTATAAGAATGGGGCATTTCTGCCATCTCCAATTCATGCCTTGGCTCAGTTTGACTCTCTCCATTGGTATTATTCCCTGTTCCTACTGAGCTGCATGAGTGCCTGGCCCCACAGTAACTGAAACATTATCACGCAAATAGTCTTTCATGACGTGCAGCTGGGATTTTCTTTTATGTATTATTAACTTAAAGCGCCACAGTTTTAACGCCATATAAAAACTTCCTGCCGAGATGAATGGTTGGTCTGCACAGCTGTTAAAAGTACTTAGGGTGATTTTTTGTAATATTTCAGGTTCTTGTCACAGTCATAGAAAGTTACAACATAGACCCTTTGGGCCACCTAGTTTGCGTTGAACAATTTAAACTGTCTACTCCCATTCCTCTACCATCCAGGTACCCATACACACCTCTTAAATGTTGAAATCATGCTCGCATGCACCACTTGTGCTGGCTGCTCATTCCACATCTGGATAACCATCTGTGTGAAGAAGTTTCCCCTCATGTTCCCCTTAATGTTTCACCTTTCACCCTTAACCCATGGTCTCTGGTTGTAGTCCCACCCAATCTCAGTGGAGAAAGCCAGCTTGCATTTACCCTATCTATGCCCCTCCATCACAATCAAATCTCCCCTCAATCTTCTACGTTCCAAGGAATAAAGTCCTGACCTGTTCAATCTTTTTTTATAACCCAAGTCCTACAGACCTGGCAACATCCTTGTGAATTTCCTCTGAACTCTTTCAACCTCTTTTACATCTTTCCTGCAGGTAGGTGACCAAAACCGCACACAATACTCCAAATTCAGCCTCACCGATGTCTTCTATAAATCAACATAACATCCATCTATTTTTGTCAGTACTTTGGTTCATGAAGGCCAATGGGCTGAAATCCTTCTTTCCGTCCCTATCTAACTGTGATACCACTTTCAGTGAATTAAGGACTTGTATTCACAGGTCCCTTTCTACTACAACACTCCTCCGTGCCCGGCCAGTCACTGTGAAAGACCTCCCTTGGTAGATCATACCAAAGTGCAATACTCACACTTGTCTGCATTAAATTCCATTTTCATTTCTCAAACCATTTTCTCAGCTGGTCCAGATAGCAGTGCAAGCCATGATAGTCTTCCTCGTTGTCCACTACACCACCAATCTTGGTGTCATCCACAACTTTGCTGATCCAGTTAACCACACTATCATGCAGATTATTGATATAGATGACAAACAACAACAGATCCAACTGATCGCTATTGCACACCACTAGTCACAGGCTTCCAGTCAGAGAGACAACCATCTGCTACCACAGTCTGGCTTCTCCCAAAGACAGTGTCTCATCCAGTTTACTATATCATCTTGAATGCTGAGTGACTGAACCTTCTTGAGCAACCTCCCATATGAGACTCTGTCAAGTGCCTTGCTAAGGTCCATGTAGACAACATCCACTGCCTTGCCTTCATCCACTTTCCTGATAACTTCCTCGAGAGATTCTATAAGATTTGTTAGACATGACCTACCGTGCACAAAGCCATGCTGTCTATCCTTAATCAGTCCACATCTATCCAAATACTTATATATCCGGTTCCTGCACATACATTCCAATAACTTTCCCTCTACTGATGTCAAGCTCGCCATCATACAATTTCTTAGTTTATTTTTAGAGCCTTTCTTGAACAGTGGAACAACATTGGCTGTCCCCCAGTCCTCCGGTACCTCACCTGACACTGAGGATGATTTAAATATTTGTGCTTGGGCCCTGATAATTTCTGCACTTGTCTTCCGCAGGGTCCCAGGGAACAACTTATCAGACCCTGGGGATTTATCCATGGTAATTTGCCTTAAGACAGCAAACACCTCCACCTCTGTAATCTGTACAGGGTTCATGAAGTCGATGCTGCTTTGCCTCACTTCTATAGACTGTGTCCAACTCCTGTGTAAATACGGATGCAAAAAAACTATCTCCCCCATCTACTTGGTCTCCTCATATGGATTATCATTCTGATCTTCCAGAGGATTAATTTTCCCCTTGCAATCTTTTTGCTCTTAACATGTCTGCAGAATCACTGAGGAGTCTCCTAAATCTTGTCTGCTGGGGCAACCTCATGCCTTCTTTTATTTTAACTTGAATTTCCTGTATTTCATAAGTACCCCATTTGTTCCTATCTGCCTGTACCTGGTATGCACCTCCTTTTTATTGATCTGGGAGATGAAAGCCAAAGGGGTGACAGAGTTGTATGGTGGGAGTTGGGGGTAGGGTGGTGTTTAAACTGAAGTTGCAGGGTGAATGGGAGCCTGGATAACAGAACAGATAATGGAGGGGTTGTGGAAACAGATGTTGTTCAGACCTCAGACAAAGTCAGGAATGAAAAAGTTGAGCATGGTGCAGTGAATATGCTGAGCCCTATATATTTCAATACAAGGAGCATCGTAGGAAAGGTGGATGTGTTCAGGGTATGGATCTGAATTATGACACTAGGATCTGGCAACTGTGGACTGGGACAGGCTGCTTTACGGCAAAGGTGTGCTTCGTAAATTGAGGCCTTCAAAGCAATATTTTGTAAGTACAAAGCGGGTATGTGCTTGTCAGAATAAAAGGTAAAGATAGAAACTATAGGGAACCTTGGTTTCCAAGAGATATTGAGACATTGGTATTGAGCACAAAATGGAGGGAGTTACATAATAGGGATAGCGGGTAGGTTCTTATGAAGAATAAATGCAAGAGAACAAAGAAGAAGTAAATCAGGATGGCTGAAAGAAGGCATGAGGTTGCCCTCACGGGAAAGATGAAGGATAATCCTAAGTGATTCGAGAGATAGATTAAGAGTAAAAGTATTGCAAGGGACAAAGTTGGTCCTCTGGAAGACCAGAATGGTAATCCATGTTTGGAACCAATGCAGACGGGGAAGATCATCTCTATTTACCCAGGAGATGGACACAGAGTCTATGGAAGTGTGGGCAATGGCATTAACATCATGGACCCTGTACAGATTAAAAGAGGAGATGCTTGCTATCCTGAGGCAGATTAGGGTGGATAAATCTCCAGGGCATGACAAGGTGCTCCCTTGGTCTCGACAGGAGGTAAGTGCAGAAATTGTTGAGGCCCTAGCAGAGATAATTAAATCATCCTTAGTGATAGGGGGAGGTACCAGAGGATTGGAGAACAGCCAATGTTGTTTTGCTGTTTAACATAGGAATGAGAAATCTACAACATATTGTAGGCCCTTCGGCCCACAATGTTCTGCCAATCCTGATACCTACTCTAGAAACTGCCTGGAATTTCCCTAAATCATAGCCCTCTATTTTTCTAAGCTCCATGTACCTATCCGAGTCTCTTAAAAGACCCTATTGTATCTGCCTCTACCACCGCTGCTGGCCGTGCATTCCATGCATCCACTACTCTCTGTGTGCAAAACTTACCCCTGACATCCCATTGGTACATATTATCAAGCACCTTAACACTGTGCCCCATCGCGTTAGCCATTTCAGCACTGGGAAAAAGCCTCTGGCTATCCACATGATCAATACCCCTCATCATCTTACACACGTAAAAAACGCTCTAAACATAAACAAGGAAATTATACATTGCTCTGAGGATTTGTTGGAAGTATACACAATTATGAAGGTAGAGATAGGGTAAATGCAGCAGGCTTTTTCCACTGAGGTTGGGTGGGACAACAACCGGAGGTCATGGGTAAGTGAGGAAGGTGAAAAGTCAAGGGGAACATGTGGAAAAACTCTTCACTGAAATGCTCGTGACAGTGTGGAATGAGATGCCAGCACAAGTGATTCATGCCAGCTCAATTTCACCATTTAAGAGAAGTTTGGATAGGTACCTGGATGGTAGGGGTATGGAGGGCTGTGGTCCCAGTGTAGGACATTGCATTAGAGTTTAAGTATTTTTGGCATTGTCTAAATGGGCCGAATGGCCTGTTCCATGGAACTTCTCCATGTCCCCATGACAGAGAAGCTGGCCAAACTTGATTGTCAGGGGAAACTGGTAGGAATGACAACAGAGCAGCAATGGCTGGAGATTCTGGGAGCAATTCGGGAGCTGAGTGATAGATACATCCCAAAGAAATGGAAGCATTGTAAAGGCAGGAGGACACAACCATGGCTGAAATGAGAAGCCAAAGCCAACATAAAAGCCAAAGAGAGGGCAAATAATAGAACAAAAACTATTGCAAAGTTTTTTAAAACTTACAGAAGACAACTAAAAAAAAAAAATGAGATATGCTCAGGGCATTGAATTATGATTTGTAACCATTAATGTTTCTTGGTTGCACCCAAAAGTCTGAGGCATTTAGAGGAACAAAATATCCGGGGCCT
Source organism: Mobula birostris (assembly GCF_030028105.1). Lineage (NCBI taxonomy): Eukaryota > Metazoa > Chordata > Chondrichthyes > Myliobatiformes > Myliobatidae > Mobula > Mobula birostris. The sequence continues at coordinate 85,630,741 of NC_092382.1, forward strand.
CAATATCTCTTGAAAATCAGGGACCCCTGCACCAGTGACCTTTCAACTTTTAATTTGGCAGGCACACACAAACTCTGCACATTCAAGATTGCACTTCTGAAGAATTCCCACTTACCAAGTACTCCTTTGCCAGAAAACAGCCTGTCACAAACCACACTTGTCAGATCCTTTCTGATACCATTAAAATTGACCTTTCTCCAATTTACAATCTCAACCCGTCGTCCTGACTTCTCTTTTTCCATATTTACTTTAAATCTCATGGCATTATGATCACTAGATACAAAGTGTTTCCATACACTAATTTCCATCACCAGCCCTGGATCATTTCCTAACAGCTTATTGCACACTTCTACATTGGGAACTCTACATGCTGATTGAGGACACAATTGACAAACTCTACCCCAGCTAGACCTTTGACAGTATGGGAGACCCAGTCAATATTTGGAAAGTTAAAATTGCTTACTATATCAATATTTTTTTCTTGGCATATTCTGCAATCTCTCGACAAATCTGTTCCTCTAGATCCTTTCTGATACCATCAAAATTAACCTTTCTCCAATTTAGAATCTCAACTCATGGTCTAGACCTCTCTTTTTCCATAATTACTTTAGATCTAATAGCATTATAATCACTAATTTCTGTCACCAGCCCTAATTAGGGGCACATTTGACAAACTCTACCCCATCTAGTCCTTTTAAGTATGGGAGTCCCAGTCAACATATGGAAAGTTATAATCACTTACTGAATCCACCTTTGTTTCTTGGCATGGGGTGTAATCTCTCTAGAAATGTGTTCCTCTAAATCCCTCAGACTGTTGGGTGCAACCAAGTCCCAGTAATGGCTATGATATCATGATTCCCTGTCCTGAGCTCATCTGGCTTTCCTATGACGTTTCCTGCATTGTGATATACACAGCTCAGCACATTCATCACACCATGCTCAACCATTTGATTGCTGACTCTGTCTGAACAACATCTGTCTGGGTGTAAAGAAAGCACCCTCTCCCTCAATGTCACAAAAACAAAGGAACTGATTGTGGATGACAGGAGGAATGGAGACAGGCTAACCCCTATTGACATCAATGGATCTGGGGTTGAGAGGGTGAACAGCTTTAAGTTCCTCGGCATAAACATCACCAAGGATCTCACATAGTCTGTACATACCCGCTGTGTGTCATGTGGCTGTGCGCCTCTTCCACCTCAGATGCTTGATGAAGTTTGGTATGGAAGATCTTTCTACCGGGGCACAATTGAGAGCATCCTGACTGGCTGCATCACTGCCTGGTATGGGAACTGTACTTCCCTCAATTGCAGGACTCTGCAGAGAGTGGTGCGGACAGCCCAGCGCATCTGTAGACGTGAACTTTCCACTATTCAGGACATTTACAGAGTCAGGTGCGTAAAAAAGCCCGAAGGATTATTGGGGACCTGAGTCACCCCAACCACAAACTGTTCCAGCTGCTACCATCCAGGAAACGGTACCACAGCATAAAAGCCAGGCCCGACAGGCTCCGGGACAGCTCATTCCACCAGGTCGTCAGACTGATTAATTCATACTGATGCAATTGTATTTCTATGTTTTAATGACTGTCCTATGTACTATTTATTATAAATTACTAGAAATTACACATTGCACATTTAGATAGAGAAGTAATGTAAAGATTTCTACTCCTCATGTTAATTAAAGATGCATGTCATTTCAATTCACCCTCTCCACCATCTGTTCTGGCATTCTGACTCCAATCCCCTCTGCAAATTTAGTTTAACCACCATCACCCCTCCCCCACCACACACTAGCACTAGCAAGCCTTACCACTAGGATATTTGATCTCTGCTAACAAATCCCCTATCAGCTCTTTGACACTCCCCTGCCAAGTTATCCCCCCCCCCCAACAGTTTCTAAAGTGTTGTTGTGTGGGATGGCAACAAGAGTACTCTGCAATGGCTAATTAACCTCATTCGCCTTCCTGACTCTCACCCAGATTCCTGTGGGTGAGAATTCACCTCTCTTCATGTCATATCTATCACCCTCACCAACTCCTGGATAATCTGGAATTCAACCATTTCCAGCTCCAACTCCCTAACGTGCGAGGTTACAAGCTGCAGCTGGATGCATACCTAGCAGGTGAGGGTGTCAAGGACACTGGAAGTCTCCTCACCTTCCCACCAATGTCCCATCTAATTTGTAATGACCGGTGTGCCAAAAAATCTTGCCTGTGCAGTTTTTACCCATTGACAACAACATGTGCACACTGAACTTTAAAGAGAGAGGTATTTATTTTAACAGCTAGCAAATGAGAACTTTGATCTCCTCTGGGTTTGATCGAGTTCATCTGCACTCTCACACAACCTATATAGCAGGCCTGTAGAGGGTTATGAAGGATTTTCTCGCCAGACCTTTTGCACACCGTCCATATCTGATTTGCTCGCTAAATGATGCTTTAAAAAGTCAGATTTCCAAATATTACTCCACTTCCTCCCACTTGCAAATTCTCCAGCAACTTTTGCATCGCCACAATACATACAGGTAATACCAGTTTCTGTATTGTACATAAATATTTCCCCTGAACCCTCCCCCAGGTGACTGACGGCCAATGAATATGAAGAGAAGGGCAGTAGTCTGTCTCATTGGAGTCTGGCACATTTGTGATGTGAAAGCTACTTGTTGCTCAGGACAAAGGTGTTTGATATCATTATGTACCCAGAGAGAATGGGTCAAAACATGTTCCCACGGGTAGAAAGGTCCAGAACAAGAGGAGGTAGAACAAGCAACACACACAAAATGCTGGAGGAAATCAGCAGGCCAGGCAGCATCTATGGAAAAGTGTACTAATGCTGAGTTGCTCCAGCATTTTGTGTGTGTTGCTTGGATTTTCAATATCTGCAGATTTTCTCTTGTTTGTGATTGGAGGGAGAAGGAAGGTGATTTTCTCAACAATTGATGTAAAAGATTTTGTCCCCTTTCTCCGAGTTCCTAATCCTTGCATTTAGACAGCTGGAGCTCAGCTCTGTCTGAGAGATCCACCGGTTCCCATTCCCTCATCAGCCGGAAGCTCCCCGGGGCCCGTGTACAGATCGTGGGGCTGAGACAGAGGGAAGAGAGCAGGACTGTCCCGGGATTACGGCCCACGGTGTCCGGAGCTCACAGCAATTGTTCCGAATTCGGTGTTGAAAACCCCCACCCGCAGCCGGGGAATATCTCTTACCTGGTGCCGATTCCTCAAGGCCTTTGTGTACCGCGCGCATGCGCGATATTCGGGAACAGCCTGTGCATTCGATCGGTGTTTCATCGACGGCGAAAATTCTTCGCAGAGCTTTCTGGGTAATCACGGTGCCATTAAAAGTTTCTGCAAGCACCGGTTCCATGCCCATACCTCAGTTTTTTTTTGTGTAGAAAACTCGGCAGCTCTTTTAATGCAGAAAGCAGCTCCCATAAGCAATACACTTAATGTCAACAAGCTTTCCGCGTGTCTAATGCCAAAGTGGAACCTTGTTACAAATGCAGATATACAACACAAGAGATTCTACTGTTGATGGAAATGTGAACAAATACACACAAAATGCTGGAGGAACTCTGCAGTTCAGGCAGCAACTAAGCAGAGTAGTACACAGTCTGGGCATGCTGAAGGGGCTCGGCCTAAACGTTGTCTATTTATTCCTCTCCACATTTGCTGCCTGATCTGTTGATTTCCTCCAGTATTTTGCTGAAATTAACCACCTTTTTTTTCAATCAAACAGTTTCAAAGTGTTTCTGATCTTTCATTTGTAGCCATATTCTGCTGGTTGGATTCCTCTTCCTCCTTGTCCTTGTAAACTCTTAATTCCCATCTCTTCCTGGAGCCCCAAAGCCCTGACTCAGGCTGTTAACTTTTTGGTTTCTGACTCTACACCATCGAAGATTCACTCGCTCATCTGCTGTCAGACTTTAGAGGCTCATTCAACCAACCCAGCTGTCTGAGGCACAGACCTTTGAAATGAGTGAAAATGACACAAAACATTGAAAAGATCAGGGAAGAAGGAGCTTAACCACCTTAGTCCAGAGCCCCGAAGAACGTTAAAACCACAGTGAGCTCATCGCGTTATTCAGCCTGGACAGAAGCATGCAGGAAATTCATGCAGGTGTGTAGGATGATGGGAGGCATTGGTCGTGTCGATAGCCAGAGGCTTCTTCCCAGGGCTGAAACGGCTAACACGAGGGGGCATAGGCTTAAGGTGCTTGGAGGTAGGTACAGAGGAGATGTCAGAGCTACGTTTTTTAAACAAAGTGTGGTGTGTGTGTGGAATGCACTGCCTGCGACGATGATAGAGGCGGATACAATCGGGTCTTTTAAGAGACTCTTAGATAGGTACATGGAGTTTAGGAAAATAGAGGGCTATGCGGTAGGGTAATTCTAGGCAGGTTCTAGAGTAAGTTACATGGTTGTCACATCATTTTAAGCCAAAGGGTCTGTAATGTGCTGTAGATTTCTATGATTCTCTGAAATTCAAGGGAAATCTCCTATCCCACGGAGTGGTGACTAGTTGCAACCTGTCATCACAGGGAGAGTGAGAGGGGAACGGCAGGGATAGATTTTGATATACTGATATGGAACAGAAACATGGGCAGGGACCAGATGGGCCGACTGGCCTCTCTAGTGTACATTGTGAGTGTGGTAGAGACAGTAAGTACTTGAGACACGGGATTTGATACAGAACTGATTTATCTTTCACAGATCCACAATATTAAACATCAGTCCAGTTTAAGGCTAACATCAGCAGAACAGACTCCTCCAATGCTCAAGTGACCAGGGTTCAGTCCTGGGTGCGATGAGCAGCCACAATAACTGCAGATTCTGACAGTAACAGTCCCTCACGAACCTGCAGCTGCCTTCAGTCACCATATTGGTGAAACATTTAACACAGAGCATTCATGTGAGAATTTAGCCTTTCCTATTTTTCTGAGCTTCTCATAAACTTGTACAGTTTAGTTAAGCTTTGCTCCAGAATTTCCACACAATTAAAAGAGTTTATTACATTTTTTTTCATTTTTGTTTTGCACCACTTACGTAATTTACCTATTTAATATGTACATTATTGTAATTCATCGTTATTAAAATCTATTGTTATGAATCAGGTTCTACTGCTGCCGCAGAGATAACGAATGTCATGACATATGCCAGTGCTATTAAACCTGATTCTGATATTGATATGGGAGAACCACCACCGGTCACCTGATCCCAGTTACCGCAGATCGTAATGTGAGATTGAAGCCTTTTCTATTTACCTGCATTCCTCAGAAATGACAATAGTTCAGTTAAGTTTCCTTCTGAGGTTCCAAAGCAGAAGCTCAGTCTGTCTAATATTTCCACACAATTAAAATGGGGAGGAATGCAGCAAGAATGTCCAGGTTGTGAGGATCTTTGAGTACACGGCCTGTTTTTCCGATGCAGGGGAAGTGTAGGAAGAGTCCATGGAGGGGAGGCTTGTTTCTCTGATGTTCTCTGCTCTCCAAAGTTCTCTGCAGTTCCTTGCAGTCATGGGCAGAGCGGTAGCCATACGAAGGCGTGAAGTATCGACAAGAAGCTCAGAGACCTCGGCCTTCACCCTGCCTTGTGTCACTGGATCCTGGACTTCCTGTCAGATCGCCGGCAGGTGGTAAGAGTGGACTCCCTCACCCCTGTCTCTCTGACCCTCAGCACTCATACCCCACAAGGCTGTCTCCTTGGCCCCCTCTTTTACTCCCTGTATTCCCATGACTGTGTCGCCACCCACAGCTCCAATCTGCTAATTACATTTGCTGACGACACTACACTGACTGGACTAATCTCAAATAACAACGAAGCAGCCTACAGAGAAGAAGTCATCACCCCAACACAGTGGTGTGAAGAACACAACCTCTCCCTCATGGTGACAAAAACAAAGGAGCTGGTTGTGGACTACAGGAGGAATGGAAACAGGGACCAAATTCAACATTTCCAAGTTTGTTATTGACACAAAATTCACATTTTAATATTTATCCTGACACAATGTATTTTATATACTGTTAATGACATAAAACATATTTATAGATTGTGACGGACAGAGAATCGTATAATTTGTGTTCTGTGTGTTATCTGAATGTACTTGCCTGTGATGCTGCCACAAGTCAGTGTTTCTCTGTACCTGTACCTTCCCGTACTTGTGCACTTGGCAATAAATTCAACAGGATCTGAGAAATCTCAGTGAGATTTAATTAGTGATGATCATCTTGGCAGCTCGGTCAGTCGAATGTATGAGACAGTGCACTGTGAAATGCGAAACCCTGAACAGTGTTGATGATCAGAGGGATCTTAGACTCCAGGTTCATCGCTCCCTGAAAGAGACTGCACAGATTGATCGGGTGGTTAAGAAGGCAAATGACGTGGTTGTCTTTATTAGTTGAAGCACTGAGTTGAAAAGTCGGGAAGTTGTGTTGCGGCTGTTGCGAGCCTGCGGTCGGACTGTGACTGTGTCTTTAAGAGCGCCGGAGTGAGGAGGCGGGACTATGACGTCAGTCACAGGCTGACGGCGCTAACTGTGGATTTAACCATAAGAGAGACAGAGCGATCTGCAGACAGGCAGTCGGCCAGTCTAAAGAGAGAGAGAGAGGGACTGGAAAAGCTGATAGCTTCAGTCTGTCGCAGCTGAGGCTTGGAACTCTCCTATGCCCACAAGAGTGGGTTGATCATCGGTACACGGAACCACAACGAATGTGTGTGGCTATCACTTCATAATATCCACAGGAGTGGATTTTGGAATATCTTGGGGGACCGCTAGTGTTAACCCTTGCCTGAGTATGTTGTGTGGTAACCCCTGGAAAACCGTATTCCTGTGACAGGTCACTTTCGCTGATAACTTGTATGTGGACGGATTCAACGAATAAGAACTTCGACGACGGTTATTTTGGTGTAACGGCCTTTTCTCTACGTTTCACCCTGGATTACAAATATCTCTCTCCCATCATTTATTCCGTGGATTACTGAACTTTCCTACTTTACCGTCTCAAGACTCTAAGCTTTGTTCCCTCAGGCTCGATAGTTTGAGAGTTATATTTACACATATATACACATAACACTGTTAACTTTCCTTTATACGGTTAAGTTACTATGTAATAAGTAGGTATTAATAAAGATAACGATTTTAACATCAAAACCAGACTCTAGTGTGATCTCTATTGCTGCTGGTTCGTTTCTAAAACGTTACAGTTTGTAACACAGCTTTATAAAACTAGTTAGACCACATCTGGAGTGTTTCATACAGTTCTGGTCGCCCCCAATCTCGGAAGGATGTCGGGGCTTTGGAGAGGGCGCAGAGGAGGTTTACCAGGATACTGCCTGGATTAGAGGGCATGAGCTATAACGAGAGGTTGGACACACTTATTTTGTTTTGTACAGAGCGGCGCAGGCTGGGGTGAGACTGGATGAACGTTTATAAGATTACGAGAGGAATAGATAGAGTGGACAGATGATATAATTTTCCAGGGGATTGAAATGTCTAATACATTCAAGGTGAGAGGAGATGTGAGGGGCAAGTTTGTTTATTTCCACAGAGTGGTGGGTAGCTGGAATGCTCTGCCTGGGCTGGGGGTGGGGTGGGGAAGAGAGAGAGAGTTAGAGAGGGAGAGAGAGAGAGACACACACACACACGCACACACACACGTCACGTGAGCCTGTTCGCCCCTCCCACTTAACCGCAGATGGGCAGCATCTGCGCGTCTGTTTCCGAGGCCCCGCCCTCCGGATGATGCAATAATCACTTCGCGCATGCTCACAGTCTCCGAGTGAGCGGTGTTTACCTTTCTCCTCCAGTGCTGAAGCGGATCGTCTGTGAGTGCGGGAAAGTGTCCTCGCTTCCTCGCTTGGGGACGCGGGCGTCGGGGTCACTGTTTGCGGGCCGAAGATATCACTTTCCCATTGGTGAGTATAGATCCTGAGCGGGAAGATCCGATGTTGGCCGTGAGCCCGGAACTGAGGGCCGATTACTCATTTAGTACCCAGTTATCTGGGCTCGTCAAAAATGTGTAGACTTCACTTAATCTGCATTGAACGATTCAAACCAGGAGCCCAGGCTGTATATTTCCGCAGAATTGAAATAGCAGTCCCGCCAACAGGTCATGTGAGGCTGCTTCCAGCAGATTTGCCCCGCCCTCCGCTTTGCGACGCACGATCACGTGGTATGTTTGACGCTCCCGGGATGTGTGGTGATGCTTCATCCATATTGTGTTGGGGAATCTGATGTTGGCCACTGAGTCCCGTTAACTTCTCCCAACTCGCCTCGATTCCTGAGGCTCCTCGCGTCGGTCCTTGAGCATTATGGCTGTTGTGTCTTCTCCCTGACTGGGGTGGGTGAGGGAGGACGTCCCAGGTTGAGGGGATGTTTGATTTCACTGCCTGCTTACCGAGGGACTGGGAAGTCTAGGGGGGAGAATGGTTTCTGTGATGTGCTGATCTGTATCCAAAGGTCTCTGCAGCTCCTTACAGTCACGGGCAGAGTAGTTACCATGCAAGGGGTTGAAGTGCCCAGATGGGAAACTTTCTATGGTGTGCTGATAAAAATTTGGTGAGGGTCAAATTGTAAATGCCAAAGTTCTTATTGTTTGTTCTAACTTTGTCATTTTAAGATCTTTTATACGGTAGTGTGTACTATTAATTCTGTATCTATGTATTGCTGGAGAACCATCACTGATCCTCCTTGAACTCTTCTCCACCTGGTTCTATTTGCTCATTCCCTGCCCATCTTGTTCAACCTCTGTCCAGTCTCTCTCCCCCCCAGCTTCAGTGATGTATATCAACCATCTGGGTCAACCTTGGTCCACCCTGCATTACACCTCTTCAATAATATATATCAGCAATCTTTCTTCTAACACTTGTCTTCATTGCAATGTGTTCTTTTACAGCTTTGGCCTCGCTGAGTTATTTCTGGAATCAGTTTATGTGAGCTGGAATGCCAAAGGGTCATCAGGTTCCAGTTCTGTTGTACATTGGTGTGGAGGTGCTAGTTATTGAACTGTGACTGGCTGACACACTGCAGCATTTTACTGGTAGCAAAGAGTACTGGGAGAGTTGGTGCTTGGGATATAATTCTGTGATTGGCATTCCAGGGATGTGGAACTATTGGTGTTTTGGCTTTGACATTGGTCAGTGCTTCTACAGATGGGGCTGGGTGGTCGTACTTCTGCAATGAAGCAGAAATTTCAAGCAGCTGGACGTTGGTTGTGGGGGAATCCCTGACTGCACCACCCAGTGTGAGATGTGGGGACGATGTGTGAGACTCTCAGTGTGGGTAAGTGGCAGGTTCAGCTGTGTGGCTGTGTGAGGTTGGGTCCTGGGATATCACAGTTTTAGATCCAAGTAAAATGGACCCAGGTTTATGAGGTGTTGAGCGAATATTTCTGGTCTGGGATCAAATGTTCATATCTGGAGTTCCTTTGGAAGAAATGGCTGTTAATCTGAGGAGCGAATGAGTTTGTATTCCATCCCTCACAAGGAGAGGCTGTGATCAAATGGGCTGTTCTGTATTTACACCAGTAGAAATAGACCTGGGGTTTCAGTGTTCGAACTGTGTATGGAAATTCCTCCTCACTGTCACCTGTCTGTCAGGTAGTGGAAATCAAACAGGAACTCACGTTGCTGGTGGTCTGCACTAAAAATGGGAAATTGTGAATGCATTCTGACAGAAGATTGTGAACCTGAATCGTTAAATTTGATGCTCTGCCACAGCAGCTCCTCTCCTGTTGGGCGATTCTGGTGATTCCAGTTTCTTTTTATTACGTTCACCCTGGAATGGTTTACATTTCCTGATTGTCTGTTATACGTGAAAATGTGTTCAGTGTAGTTGTTGCTAACAAGGTTCACATGAGTAATCTCAGAAATGATCAGCTTTATGTGTGAGGAGCATTTAACGGGGTGGTGAAAGCAGGTGTGTGGTTAAGTAAACTGACTGAATGCTGAAAATCCTGGATACAATGGACATGGAGAGGACGTTTCCATTACACGGAGAGTCTGATTTGACAGCACAGTCTCAGAATAAAGAAACTGAGATGAGAAAAATTTCTTCAGCCAAAAGATGGCTGATGCGTGGAATTTGTTGCCACTGAGTGTGGTTGAGGCTGTCATTTGTGTATATTTAGGGCAAGGATTAATATATTCATGATTGCTAAGTAGCTTCAGGGTTACAGGAGGAAGGCAGGAATATAGTGTTGGAATAAATCTCAGCCATGGTTGAGTGCTGAAGCAGACTCGATGGATCGAATCACCTAATTCTGTTCCTCCATCTCATATCTTACCATGACTGAACGATGAGTCCTTCCTATCCCAAATCAAGTCTTGTGACTTGTCAGGGACAATTACAGATTTGTTCACTGAGATCATTATATTTGTCTTCAATGTTTAGATTTCAGTGAGCAGAAATATTTTGTTCTCCTTTGTATTGTTGACATGCTTCATTATCTTTCATGTTAAAGTTAGACCTGCAGTGAGAGTTTTATTGGAAGAAAAACCCACAACTGGAAGTGAACCACGACTGAAGATGAGGGAACAGCAGCAAGTGAACCAGCCCAAGGACTGAGAGCACAAACTGGAGAGAACCCATCTGACTCAGGGTTTCCATTGATTCACCAGGAGAAAGTTTGGTGAGTCTCATTTACTCAGACACTGGTCCTTTAGAAATTACATATCTGTACAAAGTAAGGTAGGGAATAGTTGAGGTGAGAATGAATGTGCCCAGAAATATCAGTTATGCCTCTGTCAGACCCAGTTGCAATCACTCCAGGTCTGGTAATATTCTGTCAGTATCCCAGCTCTTTAAACTCACGCACATTCTCTCAGTGTTTGCTCATTTGAAGAACTTGCATCTTCTGAAGTAGCTTTTGGCCGGTTCTAACTGTGGAGAGGCAAAGATGGGTGCTTATATTTACTATCTTGCAAAAAGAGGTAATTCTTTGAAATTACTTGCTGCAAACTCACTACCCAAACCCTGGAGAACTCCACGAGGCACAGGGCCTCGACTCCAATAAACAGCTTCCTATCATCATCATCTGCTTCCTATCGTCTAGCTGTTCCCAACAAATATAATTCCTCTCAGTGATCAACTATCGGAATGATTCACTCACTTTTAGATGAACGGGTACCTACACTGTTGGGGTGTTTAGATTGCTGGGAGACAAGGACCACAGGGACGAGAGGTCTTCTGTTAACTGATATGAACCTGTCTTTACCCTGCTGGCAATTCCAGTTTATATCAGTAAAACTGTTGTTTCTGAAAATACAATACAACGAGACACTGCACTGACTGAACCACCCCAGACCAGATCACTCTGGGAAGTCCTCCTCAGAAACATTGGAGTTTTGTGACCCAACTCGAGACAAGCACCACACTGCCCACTCTACGGACAACATGGCAGAGCAGGGTACCTTGCAGGGGACTTTAAATCACACAATGTTGGTTCATTGATGAAACCCATTAGGTTTCCTTCGCTCACTCCCCAAAATCATTAAAAAACTCCATTAAACAGCTTTTCAGTACAAACTTTCACCCATATGTGACGTCATTCTGATGCCCCCACATAAAACCATAAAACATAGGAGCAAAATTAGGCCATTTGGCCCATTGCTCCTGTTCTGCCATTTATTCATGCCTGTTCCAATTTTCCTCATTCCCAGTCTCCTTCCTTCTCCCCATAAACCGTCATCAATCAAGAATCTAGGAACCTCTGCCTTTGATATCCATAACTACTTGGCATTCACAGCATCTCATGACAAAGAATTCCATAGATTCACCACTCTCTGGCTGAAGAAATTCCCCCCATATCCTTTCTAAAAGAATGCCCGCCTATCCCCTTTAATCTGAGGTTGTGTCCTCTGGTCCTGGACTCTCCCAACACAGGAAATATCCACTCCATCAAGGCCATTCACCATTTGATAGGATTCAAAGAAATCATCCTTCATTCCTCTGAATACAGGTCCAGAGCCATCAAATGCTCTTCATGTGACAGGCCATTCAATTCTGTACTCATTTTCGTAAACCTCCTTGGAACTCTCTCCAGTGTTAGCACATCCTTGCTGAGATAAGGGGCCCAAAACTGCTGAGAATAATCCAGGAGCTTTGTGAAGTCTCAACATTACATCCTCACTTTTATATTTAGTTTTGTATTTATATTTTATATTCTTGAACTGAATGCAAACATCATACTTGCCTTCCTCACTAAAGACTGAATGCACAAATTAACCTTTAGGGAATCCTGAACAATGGCTCCCAAGTCCATTTGCACCTCAGATTTTTTTTGTACATTCTGTCCATTTAGAGAATAGCCAACCCTTTCATTTCTTCTAGCAAAGTGTATAATCATGCACCTCCCGACACAGTATTCCATCTGCCATTTCCTTGCCCATTTTCCTGATCTTTCTCTAGCCTCCCTACTTCTCCAAAATGACCTGTCCTTCCACCTATCTTTAAATTCCCTGCAAACTTTGCAACAAAGCCATCAATTCCATCATCCAAATCATTGGCATATAACATGAAAAGAATTGTTCCCAACATAGACCCCTGTGGAACTCCACTAGGAACCGGTAGCAAGCCAGAAAAGGCTGTCTCTATTCCCACTCGCTTCCTCCTGCCAATCAGTCACTACCTTTTCCCTGTAATAACATAGGCTCAGAGTTTGTTAAGGGTTCTCACGTGTGGCACCTTGTCAAAGGCCTGAAAATCCAAATACACAACATCAACCAATTCTCCTTTGTCTACCCTGCGTATTATTTCTTCAAAGCATCCCAACAAATTTATCAGACAAGATTTTCCCTTGAGGAAACAATGCTGACTCCGGCCTATTTTATCTTGTGCCTCCATGTACCTCGAACTCACATCCTTAACAATCGACTCCAACATCTTCCCAACCACTGTCAGATTGAGTGGCCTATAGTTTCCTTTTTTCTGCCTCTCTCCCTTCTTAAAGAGAGGAGTGACATTTGCAATATTCCATTCTTCCAGAGCCATTCCTGAATCAAGTGATTCTTGAAGGATCATTACTAATGCCTCCACGATCTCTCTGGCCACCTCTTTCAGAACTGTGGGCATAAACCATCAGGTCCAGGTGACTTATTTGCCTTCAGATCTTCAGTTTCCTGAGAACCTTCTCTTTTGCTGTGGTCCTTTCTGTACAGGTCCCACCTTCACTGGAAGAGAGCCATGGAACAAAAAGTCTTACCCCTCTCCTTCCCTCCTCCCACCACAAGCCTGATGTCATGCATGGGTTTGCTACACCAGGGTCTGGCGTCTTGTGTATGATTCCTTATGTTAGGGTTCCCCAAACTTCTTTGCACCGTGGACCGGTTTAATATCGGCCGACGGGGGAGGGTGTAGGGGGGATGTTCAAGTTCAACATTGTGTGACAGGGAATGAGGAAAGGTGCAGCTGACTCATATCACCAAATCATATCATTTCCATTCTCTCTGTGTCCTTCATCCTCACTCTCTCTCATCTCCAGTGGTCTGCGCCCCAGTGGTTGGGGACCACTGCCTTACATCTGTGGGTTTGTTTCTCTTGTTTGTGCTGTTTAATATATTTTTTTTTTTCCATTCAGACAAGGGAGACACATCCAGATCTGTCACATTCTCTCATTGTGGGTGGGGAATTTTTTTCATTGACTCTATTCCACTGTTACAAATTGCCGAAGGGCAGCCAATTTTTCGAGGTATATAGCCCTATTAATGCAAGAAGGAAGCCTTTTCTGTTTTTCTGGGCTTCTCAAACATTTGTACACTTCAGTGAAATCTTCCTCCAGAAGTTCCAGAGGAGAAGCTCAGTCTGTCTAAAATTTCCACACAATTAAAGTGGGGAATCGTTTATTATTGTCATGTACCGAGGTTTAATGAAAATCTTGTCTTGCATACCATCCTCTCAGATCAACAAATTACAACAGTAGAAAATAGTAAAACATTAACAGAGTGTAACAAAGCATTATGGTTACAGAGAAAATCCACTGCAGGTGGACATATGGTGCAAGGTCACGTCGACTTACATTATGAAGTGAAGAGTCCATCTTATAATGCTGAGGAATATTCAGTTTGCTTATAACAGCAGAATGGAAAATGTCCCTAGGTCTGGTGGTATGTTTTCTGTTCTTTTGTTTTCATTTATCTTCGACCTGATGGGTGGTTGATAATCGATAATGTCTGGTCTGGAGTTCTGGGAATCTTTAATTATGTTGGCTGATTTACTGAGGCTGCAGGAAGTATAGAGAGAGTATAGAGAGAGGCTTGTTTCCATGATGTGTCCACAGTTCTATTTCTTGAAGTCAAAAGAAGAGAATAGCTGTGCAAAGGTGTGAAGTATCCGGATGGGATACTTTTTATGGTGTAAGCTTAAATTTGCCGGATCAATAACCACACTACAAACAGTTCTTTACTTTATCCTTTTCACCAGTTTATTTGTTCGAACTCAGCCGGCGAGAAGCTCAGAGCCAAGCATCAGAGGGACACAACTCCTCTCCCTCTGGCTGCTCATGATGAATCTCTGTCTAACATGCAGAAACGTTACAGTTATAGAACTAACGAAACAAAGAGCACTTTAGTTCAACTGGTAATCCCACCAAGGCTGTGGAGCAAAACTTAATTTCTTAGATAAGAGAGTCCACTAAATCAGGGTTTTAAATACAAATGAATGTTCTGTCCAATCCTTATTAGTTATTCTCTTTCGTTAGACACTTTGTTCAATTCGTGTCTCATGAGAACTCAACTCTACATAACGTTCCCAAGAGATATCTGTGAGTCGTTAATCTAAACAAGCTGCAAGCAGATTCCTCAGTGAAGGACAAAACAGAAATTTGCACACTATCCAGAACAGAGCACACATAAGTTTGGACTTAGTTTTAACCCATTATTTACAAGAGTCCAAGAATCATTTCTTACATCCCCCAATACCCTTAAAACTTCATCACCAGAGTGTTGTAGCAGATAGTTGCCTTTCTGACTGAAAACCTGTGACTAGTGGTGTGCCACAGTGCAGGATCTGTTGTTGTTTGTCATCTCTATCAGTAACCTGGATGATAGTGTGGTTAACTGGATCAGCAAATTTGTGGATGACACCAGGACTGGTGGTGCAGTGGACAGTGAGGAAGACTATCATGGCTTGCAGTGCGATCTGGACTGCTGGAAAAAATGGTTTGAGAAATGGAAAATGGAATTTAATGCAGACAAGTGTGAGGTGTTGTGCTTTGGTAGGACATACCAGGGTAGGTCTTACACGGTGACGGGTAGGGCACTGAGAAGTATTGTAGAAGACATGGATATGGGAATACAGGTCTATATTTCACTGAAAATGGTGTCACAGTTCAATAGGGATGGAAAGAAAGATTTTGGCACATCGGCTTTCACAAACGAAAGTGCTAAGTAGAGGAGATGGATGTTATGTTGACATTGTACAAGACATTGGTGAGGCATAATATGGAGTATTGTGTGCAGTTTTCATCACCAACCTACAGGAAAGATGTAAAAGAGTTTGAAAGAGTTCAGAGGAAATTCGCAAGGGTTTTGCCAGGTCTAGAGGTCTTGGGTTATAAGGAGAGATTGAACGGGTCTGGGCTTTATTCCTTGGAATGTAGAGAGTGAGGGGAGACTTGATGGAGGTGTGCCAAAATTATGAGGGTTATAGATGGGGTAAATGCAAGCTGGCTTTTTCCACTGAGATTGGTTGGGACTACAGCCAGGGCCATGGGTTAAGGATGAAAGGTGACACATTAAGGGGAAAATGAGGGGAAACTTCTTCACACAGACGGTCATCCAGATGTGGAATGAGTAGACAGCCCAACTGTTGCATGCAAGCTCAATTTCAACATTTAGGAGGTTTGTATAGGTCCCTGGATATTCGGGGTACAGGGGTAAACAGTTTAAATAGTTCAACACAAACTAGATGGGCCAAAGGGCCTGTTTCTGTGTTGTACTTTTCTATGACTCTGTGACAAGGTCATGAAATAATACTAATATCAATGTAATTCCTTTTAACAGCTGTGCGGACCAACCATTCATCGGGGCAGGAAATGTTTACATGGCTTTATAACTGTGGCACTTCACATTGACAGTAGATAATAGAAAATCCCAGCTGCAGGTCAACAAAGGCTATTTGTGTGAGAGTGTTTCAGTTACGGTGGGGCCAGGCACCCATGCAGCTCAGTGGGAACAGGGAATATTACCAATGGAGAGTGTTAAACTGAGCCAAGTCACAGATTGGAGATGCAGAAATGTCTGATTCTTATAGAGACAGGAAGAGCTTCAGGAAATTGATGGTCATTCCAGATACCAGCACTGTGCCCAGTTAAAAGATGATTTCTCTCTCCAACTTGTGTTGAACTTTACTGTAACAGTGTGATGCCAGATCACAACTGGACAACTCCAATGATCTAGTCTTAAATGTTGTCCTTCACTCATTGATGGATTTTATAAATCATTTTTCAGGTTAAAAACGACAAGGAATATATCTACGGGAATCTCAAACACAACACACCAGTGTTGCTGTCTCTGTCCAGATATTTAAGAAGTGGAGCAAGGGATTCACTCGATCATCCTTCCTGCTCAGACTGTGGGGAGGGATTTACTCAATCATCTGACTGACTGGCAGGCCTGTCAGTTTACACAGGGGAGAGGCCGTTCACCTTTTCAGACTGTGGGGATTCAAAGTCAATTCATGAAGTTACATCAGCAAGTTCACACTGGGACAAGTCCACTCACCTGTTCTGTGGGTGAGAAGGGATTCAGTTGGTCATCCCAACTGTGGACACACCAGTCAGTTCACACTGGGCAGAGGCTGGTCATCTGCTGAATTTGTGG
Source organism: Mobula birostris (assembly GCF_030028105.1). Classification (NCBI taxonomy): domain Eukaryota; kingdom Metazoa; phylum Chordata; class Chondrichthyes; order Myliobatiformes; family Myliobatidae; genus Mobula; species Mobula birostris. Next base: position 85,647,554 of record NC_092382.1, read on the forward strand.
GGAAAGATTCACTCAGTCATCTGACCTAATGGCTCACCAGCGACTTCGCACTGGGGAGTGGCCGTTCACCTGCTCGGACTGTGGGAAGGGATTCACTCAGTCATCTCATCTACTGAGATACCAGTCAGTCCACACTGGAGAGTGGCCATTCTACTGCTCAGTCTGTGGGAAGGGATTCACTCAGTCATCTGAACTGAAGGTACATCAGAGTTCACACTGGGGAGAGGCCATTCATATGCTCAGACTATGGGAAGAGATTCACAACGTTAGCTACCTTACAAGCACACCAGCGAGTTCACACTGGGGAGAGGCCGTTCACCTGCTCAGTCTGTGGGAAGGGATTCACTCAGTCATCTCAACTGATGGTACATCAGCGAGTTCACACTGGGGAGAGGCCGTTCACCTGCTCAGTCTGTGGGAAGGGATTCACTCAGTCGTCTAAAGTACTGAGACACCAGTCAGTTCACACTGGGGTGTGGCCATTCACCTGCTCAGAGTGTGGGAAGGGATTCACTGAATCATCCTCCGTACAGAGACACCAGTCAGTTCACACTGGGAAGTGGCAGTTCACCTGCTCAGACTGTGGGAAGGGATTCATTTCGTCATCTCAACTGAAGATACATCAGCGAGTTCACACTGGAGAGAGGCCGTTCACCTGCTCAGACTGTGAGAAGGGATTCATTTTGTCATCCCAACTGAAGGTACATCAAAGAGTTCACAATGGGGAGAGGCCATTCGCCTGCTCAGACTGTGGAAAGAGATTCACTTCGTCATATCACCTACTGAGACATCAGTCAGTTCACACCGGAGAGTGGCCATTCACCTGCTCAGTTTGTGAGAAAGGATTCACTTCATCATATCACCTACAGAAACACCAGTCAGCCCACACAGGGAAATGACTGTTCACCTGCTCAGTCTGTGGAAAGGGATTCACTCATTCAGCTCAACTGAAGTTACATCAGCGAGTTCACACTGGGGAGAGGCCATTCTCCTGCTCTGAATGTGGGAAGCGATTCACTCAGTTATCTAACCTTATGTAACTCTCGCTTCAGCTAGCAGCTTAAAATAGGGGGTGATAGCCCCCCAGCCCAGCAAAACTTAAGAAATCTCATTTGGGTGGATGCTGCGTAATGTGTCCCCTGTTACAAATCAGTACTGCGAAATAATAAACAGTACACAATATGTGATTAAATGAATGAGATTTAAAATTCTTACTTTGACTATAGAGTTAGTAAAGAAAATAAAAATAAAGAAAATGGGCCCACTCTCTTCATTCGCGTCTTCTCATCTCTCCCCAGCAAAAGACCATGAAATCTCTCTTCCAGGCTCACAAGAAAGAACATTTCTGTCATTGGATAGCCCCGCACTCCAAAACCCTGTTATCTCTAGTCGTAACCTAAACATTGCTGCTTCAGAGAAACCATTACCTCAGCAGTGAAACATTAGAGAAAGGCCGTTACATGAGCAGTGAAACCTACAGCGTGTGACACTTGTGACACACGACCGGGTTCACACTGGGAGAAAGTTTCAATAAGCTGCATGCTCGATATTTGTCCATCATTGTTTCTCAAAGCAATTTCGAGAGTGACTGTCGGTGCTGAACTCTGCAATTATTGCTGCTGGTCACCACACCCAGTTCTGCACCCTGGTCACTGGGCATGGGAGGAGTTTCTTCTGCTGCATATTCACCTTTAATGGGACTGGAGTTTAATATTCTGGATCTGAGACCAATAAATCAGTTCCATTTTAAACTCTGTCTCTAGTACTTAATGAATTTATAACATACCTAGTGTACAGTAGAGAGTTGACTCAGGCCGGCTGGACCCTGCCAGTGATTCTGTTCCACAACAGTCCTTTTCAATCCTTCCCTGTTGTTCACCTCTTGCTCTCCCTGTGGTGATGGGTTTCAAACAGTCACCACTCTGTGAGTTAAGAGGTTTCCTTTGAATTTTCTGCAGACTGAAGAAGTCAAGCTGACTGCAGTTCTGTCTGAGATATTCTTTGCCCCTCGTATCTCTGGGCTGAGGAAGAATGACATTGGTAGTTAACCTCCTTAATCATGACTCATTTCCACATTATCGGTCATTTTCCCTGTTTGTAAAGGGTTGTTAGAAAACACCACAGTCCTCTAAAGACATGGGAACAGAATGGGAAACCATCAGTTGGATGTTCAATGGAGCAGGGTCAGAAACCGGAGGTGGGTCTGCACAGGGCAGAGTTTGAGGCTCTGGACGATGGTCAGGGTAAGAATGTACAATGAGGAGAAGGGAATCAGCAGTGGGGCTTGGTAATGTATGTCAGAGTAGCAACATTTGGAAGCTGATTGACAGGGAAAATAATTTGTTTGTCTGACTGATGACACAAACAATGCCTGTGGTGAGGTGCTCCACTGGTCGAGGAACATGTGTGTGTTGGGAATGGTTTTATCTATTGAGGGAGTTGTTCCTGCTTGTGTATCCTGTAATATTATATCTGAATGGTTATTATGGATTATCCTATTAGTAGTTATGTATTGATTATCATATAATTTGTAAGATTTTGACTCTAAAACTGGATCAGGCTTGAATTTATTGTGCCTTTATGATGTTACAGTGGTCATTCATGAGTTTGTATTTTAAAGCAAGATTTTGGTGAATGATATTTGTCACTTGATTGTACCAATGTAAGAATCAGATTGAGTTAAATTGCTGCAGGACTGTGTCTGGTTTCTCTTGGCATTTTCTGCATTTATTGCCTGCTTTGTTTGCCTTTAATGCAATTTTTATATTTTAAAATGTTAACTACCTTGTCCTGTATTTCCCCAAGGAACCTCTGTTTCTGGGAAGAGGTCTCCAACTCTGAGTCAGGCTCGCAATGCTTCCCTGTCACCAGCTAGTCTGCTCAAATCATTGGGATTTTCCCATGGAGGGTTGTACTCATTCCACTGGTTAATGTTTTCTTCCATAGTGATGATTCATTTTTCTGAGTTGGCCTCTCATCTAGGTTTTCTGGTCTGTATTTATTATCAGAATTGTATATACTCTCATGAAGTGCTGAATCCTGTTTATTTTTGATGAAAATGTATACTTTAGAAATCTTATCAGACAGTTGAGTGATTTTATTTTTAATGTCAATTATAGCTCTTCCTCCTTCTGTCCTTGGTAGTGTTAATCTAAGTGTGTTTGAGTGTAAATACTCTTTCCTGAATTTGTCATTTCAGTTCTTATTTTTCTTTGTAAAGTTTCCAGATCGGAATGGAACCAAGATATTTTGCCAAGGAATATGTTAATATGGGAATAATGGAAGAGTTTATTGCCTTTGTTGTATTTGCTATACCACGGAAATATGTTAGGCAAATGTTCTTAAGCCTTGAAGTAAAGTTTGAAATATGTTTTTGCTTTTTCACACTACTTTCTATTTTCTCTGCTTGTTGATATTCCAGATACCTGTGTATCAAGTGATCTGATGAAGGGTCTTGGCCCAAAATTTTGATTCCCAACCATAGATGCTGCCTGACCTGCTGATCTCCTCCAGCGCATTGTGTGTATTGCTCTAGGTTCCCAGCACCTGCAGGGTCTCATGTGTCCCATATCCTTGTATGTTTCTTGAATAGGACACACAGGTAGGCAGAGAAGGTTGTATGGTTCTGTTGGTAAAAAATAAAATCAAATCATTAGAAAGAGTTGGAAAGTGTTGAGTCATTGTGGGTAGAACAGAGGAATCGCAACAGTGAAAAGACACTGATGGGATTTTTATAGAGCCCCCCCCCCCCATCAGTAGTATGTATATGTTCCACAAATTACAACGGGAGAGGGAAAATGCATGTCAAAGCAGCAATATTGCAGTATTCATGGGAGATAGTCATGCAGGTATATTGGGAAAATCAGGTAGGTGCTGTATCCCAAGAGCGTGATCTCCTAGAATGCCCACAAGATGGCTTTTTAGAACAGCTTCTGGTGGAGCCCAGCTGAGGATCAGCCATTCTTGATTGGGTGTTGTGCAATGAACAGGAATTAATTAGAGAACTTAAGGCAAAAGAACCCAGAGGGGGTAGTGGTCTTAATATAATAAAATTCACCCTGAAATGTGAGAAGGAGAAGCTAACGTGAAATATATCAGTATAACTGTAGAATAAAGATAATTACAGAGGCATGAGAGAAGAATTGGCCTAAATTAGTAAGTAAGGAACACTGGAATGGATGACAACAGAACGGCTGGAATTTCAGTAAGTAATTCGGAAGACACAGGATTTATAAGAACCAAAGAGGAAGAAGTATTCCAAAGGCAAGATGATACAACTGTGGTGAATAGGAAGGCAAAGCCAACATAGACACCAAAGAGAAGGCATATATTGGAGCAAAAATGGTGGGAAGTCAGAGGATTGGGAAGCTTTTAAAAACCAACAGCAGGCAACTAAAAAAATAATTAAGGAAAATATGGGATATGAAGGTAAGCTAGCCAATAAAGAGGATACTAAACCTTTCTTCAGGTACATAAATTGTAAAGTAGAGGTGAGAGTGCATATTGGGCCAATGGAAAACGATGCTGGAGGGGTGGTAATAGAGGCAAGGAGCTCGCGGATGAACTGAGAAAGTATTTTGCATCATTCTTCACTATGGAAGACACCAGCAGGATGGTGGAAGTCCAGATGTCAGTGGTCAGAAATGTTTATAGTGCATTGCTCAGGAGCAGGTTCTTGGGAAACAGTAATGTCTGAAGGTAAACAGGCCACCCAGAGTTCTCAAAGAGGTGACTGAAGAGATTGTGGAGGGATTAGTAATGATGTTTCAATAATCAATTGAATCTGGCATGGTTCCGTACAACTGTAAATTTGGAAGTATCACTCCACTCTTCAAGAAGGGAGGGAGGCAGATGAACGGAAATTATAGACCAGTTAGTCTCACTTCACTCTTTGGGAAGGTATTGGAGTGGGATGTTAAGGATGTGTTTTCAGGGTATTTGGGGCACGTGAAAATCAACCGTTTTCAGCAAGGGAGAAGCTTGCCTGACAAGTATGTTGAAAGTATTTGAATTCATTGAAGAAGTGACAAGCAAGATAGACAAAGCAGATTCAGTTGATGATGTGCAGCTGAAGTTTCAGAAAGTCCTTGACAAGATGCCACACATGAGGCTGCTTAGCAAGTTATGAGCCCATGTTGCAGGAAGGATTCTCGTGTGGATAAAGCAGCGGCTGATTGACAGGAGGAAAAGAATAGTAATAAAGGGAACCTTTTCTGTTTGGCTGCTGGTGATCAGTGGTGTTCCACAGGGATCTGTGTTGGGACCGATTCTTTTATGTTATATGGCAGTGACTTGGATGACAGAATTGATGAGTTTGTTGCAAAGATGTGGATGATACCAAGTCATTTGGAGGGACAGGAAGTTTTGAGGAAATTGAGAAGCTGCAAGAGGACAGACAGATTAGGGAAATTTACTTTAGTCAAAGGATGGTAAATGTGTGGAATTTTTTGCCATGAGTGGCTGTGGAGGCCAAGTCATTGGCTGTGTTTAAGGCAGAGATGGATAGTTTCTTGATTAGCCAGGGCATCAATGGGTATGGGGTGAAAATAGGGGAGTGGGGATGACTGGAAGAATTGGAGCAGCCCATGATTGAATGGCGGAGCAGACTTGACGGGCCGAATGGCCCACTTCTGTCCCTATATTTTATGGTCTTATGATTTGAAGGCGGTGAAGCCTGGAATTCTAATCCTGCTAAGAAATAGACACTGCAGAAAGTGCTTCTTTAGAATGCTACATACCTGGAGTATTGTTTTATTCCATTTCCATCAGATCAGCGACGCCCAACATGTCTTATTTGTAATACTGAATTGTCTAATAAAACAACAAAACCATCAAGATTGCAGCAACACTTCCATAAAAGACACACTGAAAAAGCTACTCATGGTTTTACTCAGTCCCGGGAGACGAAAGAAGCATCTGAAAAGCGTAGCACACTCGAGTCATTTGGAAAGAAAGATGCAAATGACTTTGATCGTGGTCTCACTGCTTCTCATAACATTTCCAAAATGATAGCAAAAGTCTGCAAGATCTCATACAATTACTGAAAGATTAGTAAGTCCTGCCGTTTCATTCCTCTGAGTATTAACTCTTTAGCTCGTCATATTGATGAAACGAGTAAAGACATTGAGTATCACTATGCACAGAGCTACAAGAAATACAGAATTTGGGAGTCAACTGTGCGAGACAACAAGGCGTTGATAACGGCATATGAACAGTTCATCAAAACTGGAAAAATTGATGAAAAGATTCTCAATTGTAATAAGTTGAAAATGGATATCAACGGAGAATCAGTCCACGACGAGCTCAAAGTGACATTGATAACAAAATTATTCTGACTAGGAACATGATTTCTTATGCAACGGACAGAGCACCATATATGACAGGATGCCATGCTGGTTTAGTGGAATTTATGAAAATAAAATTGCAAGTTTATTGTGTCATTTATCGTCAACATCCCGCAGCTACTGTGCAGCAGGCAGGTGCTGTAGAATCTAGATTTAAAGATAAGTAAGAAGTTAAAGCAGAATATTTTTCTCATGTTAGCATATGGTAGCCATATTTTTACACTATGGGGGCGACGCAAAGTATATTGGGCCTAAGAGGGGCGTTGCAAAGTATGAAGGTGCTTCGGGAGAGTATGTGGGTGTTGGGCTAAAAAGGTTGGCAAACACTGCTATAGAAGAAACAGTTAGCCAACAGATGAGCATAACCGTCCATAGTGAAATCCCTGCGATCTGAGCAGACGAGGTGTCAACGAGAAAGCGTCCAAAGACTGGCTCAAAGTTGGAGACGTCTTCCCAGAAACAGAATGTTTCCTTGTCGCAATGCAGGACCAGGTGGTTAAGACAAAGACATCAAAAAATTGGCAGTAAAAAACTAACAAATTCAAGACGATAAAAGTAGAATATATCATGTGAAACCAGAAAATATCCCACACATTACAGTATCCTGCAACAGTTTAATTCAGTCTTACACGGGTACAATCAAGTGACAAACATTTTTCACCAAAATATTGCTTTAACATATAAAATCATGAAACATTCTATGGGTTATTATAAATACAATCCTAATCCAGTTTTGGAGTCTATTACGGCCAATCCATGATTAGAGATGTGGCAACACCTGGAGCCCGTCCGGATCTAATATTACAGGATAATAGGTCTGGCCATTCCGAACACACACAACACATGAAAATCAAATAGTGAGAAACAGCAGAAATATGCTAACCTTAAAGAGGAAAATGAAAGGCTATGGTACACGAGCAGGGTATACATTGTCCTATTTGTAATATACACGACTGGCATCATTCCAAAGTCACCACACAACAATATTAAACAATTCGACCCGCACGACAATATTTATGTAAATCTCCAGACAGCCGCAATACGCAACACCATCAGAATCGGCCGAGAGTTCCAAGCGATTGAGAAATCAGTGGGCTTGTCCGTGTCCATACCGCGATTTTTATCAGTTTGAGCTGAGATAAAAAATAAAAATAAACATGCGATTCCACTGGAGTGAATGCAGAGGAGAGTCAACACGCAATCTGATCGGATGGAATTTTATTAGAAATCAGGAAGTGAGATGACATTATTTTCCTTGAAGCAGAGCAGGCATCGGAGGTTTCGGTGAAAATTTGCACAATTATGCATGGGTTCTGCGGTGTTAAACATTCCTCCGTAACATCGTTGTCTAATGCGATGGACAAGTGCAAGCTTTACTGTAAGTTAGTGTAGACTGTTGACTTTTTTTTCCACTTCATTCTTATGCAAAAGACGGAAGTAACTAATGAGTTGCATTTTTGCCGATTTGCTCCTGAATGTCCCCAGAACCTGTCTCGCTTTCTCAGACCGAGAAGGGTCTGGCGGTGACGAGAACGGGGATATGGTGAAAAACTGAAAATAAAAGGTAGGATGAGTTTAATAATCGGTAGGAGAGGAGGTGGCGGGGTGCGGGTGTCGGAGACTCTGTTCCTGTGCTGTGTTTCTCTCGGGCTCGAAACCAGATTTACTCTCCCCGCTGCCAATTCCTCCGATGATCATTGGTTCTGTAGAGTCAAGATCGAAAACATTGCAACCGCCGCCGAGAAGAGCTTAGTTATTTTGTTTATTAATTAGTTGAATAATTGACCTGAGCGGATACTTCGCTGCGCTGATGAACTGCTCTCTGAACTTGGACTGAGTTACCCCAAAAATAAACGTGTTTGTGCAGCAACTTAATATCATCAGCATGTCCCCTGACTGTTCAAATATGCATTCCGAATAGTTGTAATTACTTGGATCCAATCGGGCAATGGTGAAGTAATGAAATTCGGCAACACTCACCGACCACAGGGTGATGAAGCTTCCGGAGATGGTGAGAAGTAAGATCACAGACCTCCTGCTGCTCTCCATCTCCGGGTCACTGCGGTTCTCCGCCTTGCTCTGACCACTCAGCCCCTTACGGACGCGACTGGTCACTAAAATGTGTCTGACTGTCAGGGCGTTGAACAGTAGTATTAACACGAACGGGTGTGATGGCGTTAGGACGGTAGAAAACCACCGATATCCCCCCCGCCCCCCCCCCCCCCCCCCCCGGGATCCGTATCGTGGCCCGGCTTTCGAATACAGTCCCAGGGTATATTGTTGATCACTTTCGCGGGACGATATATAAAGAAGTTAGACATATTTTTAAAACAGATAAGGACGCCGGTTGCTGTCAGAACCGCAGCTGCAGTTTTCCCGGTGCAATATTTTATTTTCCACTTCTGGCAACAAATGGCGACAAACCGATCAAATGTAAAAGTGACGGTAAATCAGACCGAACAGTCTGTGACTGCCTCTCCCAGGACAGAGATCACACTGCACACAGGGGTGATGTCCAGGAAAGTCCGGGGAAGTAATAATAACCGACCCGCCACAATATCACCGCAAACACGATGGTCAGTAATCCGCCGCTGCCGTGGCCACCAGGTAGCGAGTGGTGCGGGTGGAGAGGCCGCACTTTCCCCGGGACAGGATCACCGTCGCCACTAAATTCACTGGGAAACAACAGAGAGAGCGAGTGAGTTGCTGTCTGTCCGCTCCGTGGGTCTCGGGGCAGGGACATGCTGGAAATGGAGAACAGCTCATTCCCGAAGGTTTAAAAACGCGGAAGGCGGCGATCGCCGGCGCCTCAAAGGTGCCGATGCCGGGAGAAACGTTCCGGTCCGGGGCGCTGCACGGAGAGCAGGTTTCGGGAAGGAGGCCGGGAACGCTTTGGAAAATCAGTGTAATGCTCTGTCCATCGGGTTTCTGACTGATATGCAAAGCCGGGAAAGCCTCGGCAAATTTCTCAGCGACAATGATTCCCGCGATCCGGTCACATCTGTTCACATTGTCCGGTACCGCTCAGCCCCGCTGTCTCCGACTTTCCATGGACAGTTTCCAAAGCTCGTTGCAGATTTACTTCCCCCGTTCACAGACATCGATCTCCTCCTCGGCTTCCGCCCACATGGACCCGGCTCGGCTCGCTTATTTTAAATTCTGCAAGTACTCTTCGCCGCGGCTCCTTCACACTCTGTCAGGTGATCGGATCAAAAAGTTCCCGTGTTGGTTTTATTTAATATTCTCTCTGACCCGAATTACTGCGGCGTTACTCTAAATGTTCCAGTGCTGATGGTCCCGAAGCGGAGTGTCGCCTGTAACTTACCCCGTCTGACCTGTATCGGAACCCGCTGTGTCGGCTCTGAACTCCCGCTTCACTCCATCGATATCAGGGCGTGGAAACAAACCCCGGGAAACAAAAACCCACAGACACCCTTATTTAATTTTTCCAAACTCCCGAAACCCTCGGGATCTAATATACAGTTGGTTTCATTTTCAGGATATAAATATACATTTTTTTGTCAATAGTAGACTGAGGAATATTTATTTGGTCCATCAGCCAAATTGTTGACAGTTTGGGAACAACTGGGCTCCAAGTACCGGTCCCTACAACACCGACTGGGACATCCGGCAGGCCCAAGAAGGGTCGTGTTATTCCAGTGGCCACACATTGTAATTTCACGTCCCATTCCCATTCTGATATATCTGTCCACGGCCTCCTGTACTGTCAAGATGAAGCCACACTCAAGTTGCAGGAACAATACCTCATATTCCGTCTGGGTAGCCTCCAACCCTATGGCATGTATATTGACCACTCTAACTTCCGTTCATGCTCCTCTTCCCCTTCACACCCTATCCGTTATTTATGTTTTTAAAATATATTTGTTATTTTCCCCTTTTTTTCTCTCTCTCGTTTTTCTCCCTCTCACTATAACTCCTTGCCTGCTCTCCACCCTCCGGGATTCCCTCCCGCCTTCTCTCTCCCCAGGCTTCCCCTCCCAAGATCCTCTCCCTCCTCCAGCCTCGTATCCCTTTTGCCAATCAACTTTCCAGCTCTTTGATCCACCCCTCCCCTCCTGTCTTCTCCTGTCATTTTGGATCTTCCCTCTCTCCCTCCTACTTTCAAATCTCTTACTATCTCTTCTTCAGTTTCTCCTGACGAAGGTCTCGGCCCGAAACGTCGACTGTAACTCTTCCTTTAGATGCTGCCTGGCCTGCTGCGTTCCACCAGCGTTTTTTGTGTGTCTTTCTTGTTCCTCCTAATTGTTTTGAGCTGTGAAATTGTTTTTATCAGAAATAACCATGGAGACTGAAATTTTCTGTTGAAATGTTGTCCTTCACCCACTGACGGGCTTTGTAAACTTTTAACAGTGTAGTAAAGTCAAAGGATTTGTGTATGTGAATCACAAACACAACAGCCCGTTAGTTCCGCTGTATCTGTCAGTTCACCAGCGCTTGAATGCCGCCGATCCTTGAATGTGGAGGCGGAGATGCTGGAGAAGACAGCGCCCCACTCGCTACAAGGAGAGCCCGATCACGTGTCCATGTCCGTGATCTGATTGGATACATTGCCATGACGTTGCTAGCAGTGTGACGTCATTCACTGTCTCTCATTTTGGGAGGGATTCAGTCGGCCATCGCAGATACACCAACAGCTTCGCACTGGGAAGCGGCCGTTCACCTGCTCCGTGTGTGCGAAGAGACTCATTCAGTTAACCCACCTTGTGATGCTCCGGTGAGTTCACAATAAATAGAGGACACATTTCTGTCCGGAGTGAGCAAAGAGTTTTACTCAATCATCCCAGCTGCTGCAACATCAGCAACTTCACATCAGGAAGGAAAATCAGTCCTGGGAAAAGCCTCTGGCTATCCACACAACCAATGCCTCTCATTATCTTATACACCTGCATGAATTTCCTGCATGATTTTCTCCAGACGGAATAAGACGATGGGCTCACTGTGGTTTTCACGTTCTTCAGGGCTCCGGACTAAGGCGGTTAAACTCCTCCTTCCCTGCTCTTTTCAACTTTTGGTGTCATTTTCACTAATTTCAAAGGACTGTGCCTCAGACAGCTGGGTTGTTGCAATGCACTGCTAAAGTCTGACAGCAGACTAACGAGTGAATCTTCGATGGAGCAGAGTCAGAAACTCTGTTACCAGCCTGAGTCAGGACTTTGGGGCTCCAGGAAGAGATGGGAACTAGAGTTTACAAGGAGGAGGAGGAAGAGGAATCAGATCAGCAGGATGCGGCTACAATGAAAGATCAGAAACATTTGGAAACTGGTTGATCGAAAAAAAGTGTTTAATTTCTGCAAAATACTGGTGGAAATCAACAGATCAGGCAGTCAATGCGGAGAAGAATAAATGGGCAGCGTTCAGGCCGAGCCCCTTCAGCATGCATTGGCTGTGTACTCCTCTGCTTAGTTGCTGCCTGAACTGCAGAGTTCCTCCAGCATTTTATGTGTATATGTCTGCATTTCCAGCAACAGCAGAATCTCTTGTGTTTTATATCTGCATTTGTAAGAAAGTTCTACTTTGGCATTAAACACGCGGAAAGTTTGCTGATATTAATTGTATTGTTTTAAGGGAGTGCTTTCTGCGTTAAAAGAGGTGCTGAGTTTTCTACACAAAAAAAACTGGGGTTTGTACTTGGACCGGTGCTTGCAGAAACTTTCAATGGCACCGTGATTAGCTTGAAAGCTCAGCGTAACAGCTTTCGCTGTCGCTGAAGCACCGATCGAATGCGCAGGCGTCAGGGTTGCAGATGGTCCCGAATATCACGCATGCGCAGTACACAAAAGGCCTCGGATATCGCTGCTGGTAAGTGTTTCTGCGTGCGACCGTTTTCACCACCGACTGAGGGGCAATTGCTGTGATTCCGGACACTATGACCCCGCAATCCCGGGACAGTCCTGTTCTCTTCCCTCTCTCAGCCCCACGATCCCTATCCTGACCCCAGGGAGCTTCCGGCTGATGAGGGAATGGGAGCCGATGGATCTCTCAGACAGAGCTAGCTCCAGCTGTCTAAGTGCAATGATTAGGAATTTGGAGAAAGGGAACAAAATCTTTTACATCACCAGTTGAGAAAATCACCTTTGTTCTACCTCCAATCACAAACAAGAGAAAATCTGCAGATGCTGGAAATGCAAGCAACACACATAAATTGCCGGAATTCTGCATTAGTACACTTTTCCATAGATGCTGCCTGGCCTGCTGAGTTCCTCCAGCATTTTGTGTGTGTTGCTTGTTTCACCTCATCTTGTTCTGGACCTTTCTACCCGTGAGGACATGTTTTGACCCATTCACTCTGTGAAGATAATGATATCAAACACCTTTGTCCTGGGCAACAAATAGCTTTCACATCACAAATGTGCCAGACTCCAATGAGACAGACTACTGCACCTCCCTTTATATTCATTGGCATTACCATCAATGAGTTCACCACATTTGGGGGAGGGTTCAGGGGAAATATTTATGTACAATACAGAAACTGGTGTTACCTGTGTGTATTGCGGTGATGCAAAAGTTGCTGGACAATTTGCAACTGGGAAGAAGTGTAGTGATATGTGGAAATCTGACTTTTTGAAGCGTATTTTAGCAAGCAAAGCACATATGGACAATGTGCAAAAGCTCTGGTGAGAAAATCCTTCATTACCCATTACAGGCCTGCTACATAGGTTGTGTGAGAGTGCAGATGAACTCGATCAAACCCAGAGGAGATCAAAGTTCCTATTGACAGTGATTTGCCAGCTGTTAAAATGAATACCTCTCTGTATAAAATTCACTGTGCACGTTGTCACTGGGTGAAAAATGGACAGTACAAGATTTATGTGCATACTGGTTGTTACAAATTACAGGTGACATTGGTGGGAAGGTGGGGAGACCTCCAGTGTCCCTGATGCCTTCACCTACAAGATGTGCATCCAGCTACAGCTTGTAACCCTTCACTCTAAGGAGTTGGAGCTGGAAATGAATGAATTCTGGATCATCCGGGAGTTTGAGGGGCTGGGCGATAGCTATGACATGAAGAGAGGTGATTTTCACCCAAGGTGCAGGACACAGGAAACTGGGTGAGCATCAGGAAGTGGAATGAGTTTTAATAGCCATCGCAGAGTACTCTTGTGGTCATCCCCCACAACAAGAGGTGGACCACTTTAGAAACTGTTGGGGGGATTACCTGGCAGAGGAAAGTCAAAAGGGTGATAGGGGATTTGTTAGTTAGGGAAACAGAACAAGAGTGGCTAATATCCTAGTGGTAAGGCTTGCTAGTGCTAGTGTGGGGGGAGGGGTGATGTGGTTAACATGAGTTGCAGGGGGAAAGGGAGCCAGAATGACAGAACAGATATTGGAGAGGGTGAATTAAATTGCATTTATTACATACATCCTTCATATACATGAGGAGTAGAAATCTTTATGTTATGTCTCTGTCTCAATGTGCAATGTGTAATTTATAATAAATAGTTTGTACATAGGACAGTCAATATAACAGAGAAATCAATTAATTAGTCTGATGGCCTGGTGGAAGATGATGTTCTGGAGCCTGTTGGTCCTTTTGCTGTGGTACCTTTTCCTGAATGTTAAACAGCAGGAACAGTTTGTAGTTGTGTGATTCAGGTCCCCAATATCCTTTGGGCCCTTTTTACGCACCTGTCTCTGTAAACGTCCTGAATATTGGGATGTTCACATCTACAGATGCGCTGGGCTGTCCGCACCACTCTCTGCAGGTTTCTGCGAATAAGGGAAGTACAGTTCCCATACCAGGCAGTGATGCAGCCAGTCAGGATGCTCTCAATTGTGTCCCTGTAGAATGTTCTTGGGATTTGGGGCTCCACCACAAACTTCTTCATCCATCTGAGGTGAAAGAGGTGCTGTTGTGCTCTTTTCACAACACAGCCAGTATGTACAGACCATGTGAGATCCTTGATGATGTTTATGCCAAGGAATTTAAAGCTGTTCACCCTCTCAACCCCAGATCCACTGATGTCAATCGGGGTTAGCCTGTCTCCATTCCTCCTGTTGTCCACAATCAGCTCCTTTGTTTTTGTGACAATCAGGGAGAGTTTGTTTTCTTGACACCAGTCAGATGTTGTTCAGACGTCACATAGAGTGAGCAATCAAATGTTCGAGCATGGTGCAATGAATGTGCAGAGCTGTGTATATCACAATGCATGAAGCATTGTACGAAATCCAGAGGAGCACAGGACAGGGAATTCTGATATTGTAGCCATTATTGGGACTTGGTTGCATGCAACAGTCTGAGGGATTTAGAGGAACAAATTTGTAGAGAGATCGCAGACCATGCCAAGAAACGAAGGTTGAGTCAGTAAGTGATTTTAACTTTACATATATTGACTGGGACTCCCATACTGTCAAAGGACTAGACGGGGTAGAGTTTGTCAAATGTGCCCTTAGTCAGTATGTAGAATTCCTGATGTAGAAGTGTGCAATGAGCTGTTAGGAAATGATCCAGGGCTGGTGACAGAAGTTAGTGATCATAATGCCATGAAATTCAAAGTAAAGATAAAAAAATAAAGGTCTGGACCATGGGTTGAGGTTCTAAATTGCAGAAAGGTCAATCTTGATGGTATCAGAAAGGATCTGACAAGTGTGGTTTGGGACAGGCTGTTTTCTGGCAAAGGAGTACTTGGTAAGTGGGAGGCCTTCAGAAGTGAAATTTTGAGGGTGTAGAGTTTGTATGTGCCTGCCAAAATAAAAGTTGAAAGGTAACTGGTGCAGGGAACTTTGGTTTTCAAGAGATATTGAGGCCCGGGATATTTTGTTCCTCGAAATGCCTCAGACTGTTGGGTGCTACCAAAACTCATTAATCAATATCATAATTCCATGCCCTGAGCCCATCTGACTTTTCTTTAGTCATCTGCTGTATGTTTCTAAAAGCTTCCCAATAGTTTTTGCTCTATATTTTGCCATCCCTTTGGCTTTTCTGTTGGGTTCGGCATCTCATTTCAGCCACGGTTGTGTCCTCCTGCCTTTCCAATGCTTCTTTTGGATGTATCGATCACTCAGCTCCCGAATTGCTCCCAGAAATTCCAGCCATTGCTGCTCCATTGTCACTCCTACCTCTACCCTTCCAAACAAGTTTGGCCAGCTTCTCTGTCATAGAAACATGGAGAAGTTCAGTTTGGAAACAGGCTATTTGGCTCATTTAGTCAATGCCAAAAAAAACATTTAAGTTGTCTAATGCAGCTACCTGCACCGGGACCATTGCCCCCCATACCCCTACCATCCAGACCCCCATCTGAACTTCTTTGAAATGGTGAAGCTGACCTCATATTCACCACTTGAGCTGGCATTTCATTCCACACACTCACGACCATTTCAGCGAAGAGCTTTTCCAAATATTCCCGTTAAATTTTCACCTTCCCCACTTCCCCACAACTTCTGGTTGTCATCCCACCGACCTCACTGGAAAAGGCTGCTTGCATTTACCCTATCTATACCCTCATAATTGTGTATACTTCTAACAAATCCTCAAAGCAATGCATAATTTCCTTGTTTATGTTCAGAGCCTTATTCAGATGTATAAGATGATGAGGGGCATTGTTTATGTGGATAGCCAGAGTTTTATTCCCAGGGCTGAAGTGGCTAACACGAGGGGCAATAGTTTTAAGGTGCTTGGAGATAGATACCGAGGGGATGTCAGGGGTAGGTGTTTTACACAGAGAGTGGTGGTAGTGTGGAATGCACTGCCGGAATTTGTGCGAGAGGGTTTCAGTAACTGTGGGGCCAGGTCACAGATTGAAGATGGCAGAAATTCCCCATTCATAGAGAGACAGAAAGAGCATCAGAGAACTTGATGATCATTCCAGGTACCAGCACTGTGCCCAGTTAGATTATCTCTCCTTCCAACTTGGGTTGAACTTCACTGTAACAGTGTGATGCCAGATCACACCTTGACAACTGAAGTGATCTCATCTGAAATGTTGTCCTACACCCATTGATGGATTTTGTAAATCTATTTACAGGTTAAAACTGACAAGGAATTTGTCTACGGGAACGTTGAACACAACACGCCAGTTTTGCTGTCTCTGTCCAGATGTTTAAGAAGTGGAGCAAGGGATTCACTCAATCATCCTTCCTGCTCAGACTGTGGGGAGGGATTCACTCGCTCATCTGACCGACTGGCACGCTCGTCATTTTACACGGGTGAGTTCCCACTCATCTGCTCAGACAGTGGGAATGGATTCACTCAGTCATTTCAACTGAAGGTACATCAGCAAGTTCACACTGGGCAAGGCCATTCACCTCTTCTGTGTGTGAGAAGGGATTCAGTCGGTCTTCCCACCTGTGGACACACCAGTCAGTTCTCACTGGGCAGAGGCTGGTCATCTGCTGAATTTGTGGGGAACGATTCACTCGGTCATCTGACCTAATGGCTCACAGGCGAGTTCACACCGGGGAGGGACCGTTCACCTGCTCGGACTGTGGGAAAGGATTCACTTGCTCATCTAAACTGAAGGTACATCAGCGAGTTCACACTGGGGAGAGGCCATTCACCTGCTCAGACTGTGGGAAGGGATTCACTTGCTCATCTAAACTGAAGGTACATCAACGAGTTCACACTGGGGAGAGGCCGTTCACCTGCTCAGACTGTGAGAAGAGATTCACTTGCTCATCCCAACTGAAGGTACATCAACGAGTTCACACTGGGGAGAGGCCGTTCACCTGCTCAGACTGTGGGGAGGGATTCACTTTGTCATCTCAGCTACTGAGACACCAGTTAGTTCACACCGGAGAGTTACCATTCACCTGTTCAGACTGTGGGAAAGGATTCACTCGGTTATCTAAACTAAAGGTACATCAGAGAGTTCACACTGGAGAGAGGCCATTCACCTGCTCAGACTGTGGGATAGGATTCACTTGCTCATCTAATCTGAAGATACACCAGTCAGTTCACAGTGGACAGAGGCCGTTCGCCTGCTCAGACTGTGGGAAGGGATTCACTCGGTCGTCTCAACTGAAGATACATCAAAGAGTTCACACTGGAGAGAGGCCATTCACCTGCTCAGTCTGTGGGAAGGCATTTGCTCGGTCATGTCAACTGAAGGCACATCAGAGAGTTCACACTGGAGAGAGGCCATTCACTTGCTCAGACTGTGGGAAAGGATTCACTCAGTCATCCACCCTAATATCTCACCAGCGAGTTCACACTGGGGAGCGGCTGTTCACCTGCTCGGACTGTGGGAAAGGATTCACTTCATCATATCAACTGAAGGTACATCAGCGAGTTCACACTGGGGAGAGACCGTTCATCTGCTCAGAGTGTGGGAAAGGATTCAGTCAGTCATCCAACCTACAAGCACACCGGTCAGTTCACACAGGGGAGAGGCCATTCACCTGCTCAGTGTGTGGGAAGAGATTCACTCGGTCATCTAAACTGAAGGCACATCAGAGAGTTCACACTGGGGAGAGGCCATTCACCTGCTCAGACTGTGGGAAGGGATTCATTCAGTCATCCACCCTAATGGCACACCAGCGAGTACACACCGGGGAGCGGCCATTCACCTGCATGGAATGTGGGAAGGGATTCACTTCATCATCTCAACTGAAGGAACATCAGCGAGTTCACACTGGGGAGAAGCCATTCACCTGCTCAGAGTGTGGGAAAGGATTCACTCAGTCATCCCACCTACAAGCACACCAGTCAGTTCACACTGGGGAGAGGCCGTTCACCTGCTCAGACTGTGGGAAGAGATTTACTTGGTCATCTCAACTGCAGAGACACCAGCAAGTTCACACTGGGTAGAGGCCGTTCCCCTGCTGTGAATGTGGGAAAGGATTCACTCAGTCATCTAACCTTGTGTAACTCTTGCTTCAGCTAGCAGCTTAATATAGGGGGTGATAGCCCCCCAGCCGAGCCAAACTTAAGAAATCTCATTTGGGAGGATGCTGCATGATCTGTCCCCTGTTACCATCAGTACCCTGAAATACCAAACAGTACACAATATGTGATTAAACAATTAAGCTTTATAATTCTTACTTTGACTATATGGTTAGCGAAGAACAAAAAGGGCCCACTCTCTCCATTCGCATCTTTTCATCTCTCCCTGGCAAAAGACCACAAAAATCTCTCTTCCAGACTCACAAGAAAGAACATTTCACTCATTGGATAGCTCCGCACTCCAAAACCCTGTTATCTCTAGTCGTAACCTAAACATTGCTGCTACAGAGAAACCATTACCTCAGCAGTGAAACACTGCACCGAGGCCATTACATTAGCAGTGAAACCTTACAGTGTGTTACACTTGTGACATACTGCTGGGTTCACACTGGGGAGAAAGTTTCAATAAGCTGCATGCTGGATATTTGTCCATCACCATTGCTGAATGCAATTTCGAGAGTGACTGTCGGTGCTGAACTCTGCAATTATTGCTGCTGCTCACCACACCCAGTTCTGCACCCTGGTCACTGGGCATGGGAAGAGTTTCTTCTGCTGCATATTCACCTTTAATGGGACTGCATCTGAGACAAATAAATCAGTTCTATTTTAAACTCTGTGTCAGGGACTTAGTGAATTTATAACTCACCTAGTGTTCAGTAGAGAGTCAGCTCAGGCTGGCTGGACCCTGCCAGTGATTCTGTTCCATGACAGTCCTTTTAAGTCCTCTGCTGTTGTTCATCTCTCGCTCTCCCTGTGGGATGGGTTCCAGTCACCACTCTGTGGGTGAAGAGGTTTCCCTTGAATTTTCTGCAGACTGAACAAGTCGAGCTGACTGCAGTTCTGTCTGAGATATCCTTCGCCTCTCAAATCTCTGGGCTGAGGAAGAATGACATTGGGAGTTAACCTCCTTATTCAGGGCTCATTTCCACATTACATGTCATTTTCTGTGCTTCTAAAGGGTTGTTAGAAAATACCACTGTCCTCTAAAGAGTGAAATCAGAATAGGAAACCATTAGTTGGATGTTCAACAGAGCAGGGTCAGAAACCAGAGGCAGGTCTGCACAGGGCAGAGTTTGAGGCTCTGGACGATGGTCAGGGTAAGAGCGTATGATGAGGAGAAGGGAATCAGCAGCGGGGTGTGGCAACGAATGACAGAGTAGCAACATTTGGAAGCTGATTGACAGAGAAAATAATTTGGTTGTCTGACTGATGGCACAAACAATGCCTGTGGTGAGGTGCTCCAGTGGTCGAGGAACATGTGTGTGTTGGGAATGGTTTTATCTATTGCGGGAGTTGTTCCCACTTGTTTATCCTGTAATATTATATCTGAATGGTTATTATGGATTGTCCTGTCTGAAATAATGTGTTGATTATCATATAATTTGTAAGATTTTGACTCTAAAACTGGACCAGGCTTGAATTTATGGTGCCTTTATGAAGTGATGGAGGGCATTCATGAGTTTGTATTTTAAAGCAAGATTTTGATGAATGATATTTACCACTTGATTGTACCTTTGTAAGTGATCAAATTGAATTAAACTGCTGCAGGATCCTGGAATGTGTTGGATTGTGTCTGGTTTCTCTTGGCATTTTCTGCACTTGCTGCCTTGTTTGTTTGTATTTCATGTGTTTTCGATTTTTTTTCCCCTTTTGTTAACCAGCTTGTCCTGTATTTCTGCAAGGAACCCCTCTGTTTCTGGGAAGAGTTCTCCAACTCTCAGTCAGGTGCTCGATGCTTCCTAGTCACCATCTCATCTGCTCAGATCGTTGAGATGCCTGCCATGGAGGGTCATACTCATTTCACTGGTTACTGTTTTCTTCCATAGTGATTATTCATTTCTTTGAGCTGGTCTCTTATTTAAGTTTTCTGGTCTGTATTTCTTATCACGATGGCATATACACACATGGAGTGCTGAATTCTGTTCATTTTTGATGAAAATATATACTTAGAAGTTTTATCTGACTTGTGTGATTTTTTTTTCATGTGTGTTTTTTCCAAGGTAGTGTTAATCTAAATGGGTTTGAGTGTAAATAGTCTTTTCTAAAGTTATTAACCTTTGAAATGGATTGAAATGGGATCAAGGTATTTTTATATAAAAAAAAGTCAATGTCGGTTTTCATGGAAGTGTTTATTGCCTTTGTTGTATTTGTTAACTATTGAGCTCTGTTTGGCAAGTTTTTTTAAGCCTTGAACTAAATTTTGTCAAAGGTTTTCCCTATTTCGCACTACTTTCTATTTTCTTTGCTTGTTGATATTCCAGATATGTGGGTATCAAGAGTCCCGAGGAAGGGTCTTGGCCTGAAATGTTGATTCCCATCCATAGATGCTGCCTGACATGCTGAGCTCCTTCAGCACTTTGTGTGTAGTTCTCTAGATTTCTAGCATCTGAAGGTCCTCTTGTTTCCCAGATACATTTCTTGTAAGAACAAGCCAGTAGTGGGGTTGTGTGTGGCTCTGTTTGTAAAATATTAAATAAAATCATTAGAAAGAGGTGGCATAGGGTTGGAAGGTGTAGAACCTGTGGGTAGAATTAAGGAACAGCAAATGTAAAAAAAAATCCTTGATGCGAAATGTACAGAGACCTCCAAACAGTAGTAAGTACATG
This sequence comes from Mobula birostris, assembly GCF_030028105.1. NCBI lineage: Eukaryota > Metazoa > Chordata > Chondrichthyes > Myliobatiformes > Myliobatidae > Mobula > Mobula birostris. The sequence goes on from NC_092382.1 coordinate 85,668,403, forward strand.
GGCCTCAAATTACAATAGGAGATAGAAAATGTGTGCCAAAAGGGCAATGTTACAATCATCATGGGGGATTGTCATGCAGGTGATTAGGAAAATTAGGATAGTGCTGATCTCAAGAGGAGGAATTCCTAGAATGCCTACAAGATGCTTTTTTAGAGCAGCTCGTGGTTGAGCCCACTTGGGGCTCAGCTATTCTGCATTGGTTGTTGTAATGAAACCGATATTAATGAGGTCACTTAAGTTCGAAGAACCCTTAGGGGCAAGTGATCTTAATATTATCAAATTCACCCTGACCTTCGAGAAGGAGAAGATAAAGTCAGATGTGGAATAAAGTGAATTACAGATGCATGAGAGGAAAAATTGGTCAAAATTGATTTGAAAAGAACACGGGCAGGGATGAAAACAGAGCAGCAATGGCTGGAATTTCTGGAAGCAATTCGGAAGACACAGGATATATACAAACCCCATTTCCAGAAAAGTTGAGATATTTTCCAAAATGCAATAAAAAACGAAAATCTGTGATATGTTAATTCGCGTGAACCTTTATTTAACTGACAAAAGTACAAGGAAAAGATTTTCAATAGTTTTACTGACCAACTTAATTGTATTTTTTAAATGTGCACAAATTTAGAATTTGATGGCTGCAACACACTCAACAAAAGCTGGGACTGAGTTAAAATAAGATTGAAAAGTGCACAGAATATTCAAGTAACACCGGTTTGGAAAACGCCACATTAAGCAGGCTAATTGGTAACAGGTGAGGTATCATGACTGGGTATAAAAGTAGCGTCCATCAAATGCTCAGTCTTTGCAAGCAAGGATGGGTTGTGGCTCACCCCTTTATGCCAAAATTTGTGAGAGAATTGTCAGTCAGTTCAAAAGGAACATTTCTCAACACAAGATTGCAGAGAATTTAGGTCTTTCAACATCTACAGTACATAATATTGTGAAAAGATTCTGAGAATTCAGAGACATCTCAGTGCGAAAAGGGCAAAGTCGGAAACCACTGTTGAATGCGCGTGATCTTCCAGCCCTCAGGCGGCACTGCCTAAGAAGCCATCATGCTACTGTGCCAATTATAGCCACCTGGACTCGGGAGTACTTCGGAAAACCATTGTCACTAAACACAGTCCGTCACTGCATCCAGAAATGCAACTTGAAGCTGTATTACGCAAGGAGGAAGCCATACATCAACTCTATGCAGAAACGCCGATGAGTGCTCTGGGCCCGAGCTCATCTCAGATGGACTGAAAGACTGTGGAACTGTGTGCTGTGGTCAGATGAGTCCACATTTCAGCTAGTTTTCGGAAAAAAAGCAGGCATCAAGTTCTCCATGCCAAAGATGAAAACAACCATCCAGATTGTTATCAGCGAAAGGTGCAAAAGCCAGCATCTGTGATGGTATGGGGGTGCATCAGTGCCCACGGCATGGGTGAGTTACATGTATGTGAAGGTACCATTGACTCTGAGGCATATATTAGGCTTTTAGAGAGACATATGTTGCCATCAAGGCGACGTCTCTTCCCGGGACGTCCATGCTTATTTCAGCAGGACAATGCCAGACCACATTCTGCACGGGCTACAACAGCGTGGCTTTGTAGACACAGAGTGCGTGTGCTTGACTGGCCTGCTGCCAGTCCAGCTCTATCTCCTATTGAAAATGTATGGCACATGATGAAGAGGAGAATCAGACAACGGAGACCACGGACTGTTGAGCAGCTGAAGTCTTATATCAAGCAAGAATGGACAAAATTTCCAATTGCAAATCTACTACAATTATTATCCTCAGTTCCAAAACAATTAAAAAGTGTTATTAAAAGGAAAGGTGATGTAACACAATGGTACACATGCCTCTGTACTAACTTTTGTTGAGTGTGTTGCAGCCATCAAATTCTAAATTTGTGTATGTTTACAAAATACAATTAAGTTGGTCAGTAAAACTATTGAAAATCTTTTCTTTGTACTTTTGTCAGTTAAATAAAGGTTCATGTGAATTAACATATCACAGATATTTGTTTTTATTGCATTTTGGAAAATATCCCAACTTTTCTGGAAAGGGGGTTTGTACATCAGAAAGAGGAAGTCATATTTTAAAAGGTAAGGTGACAAAACCATTGCTGATAAGAAAAACCAAAGACAACATAAAAACCAAAGAGAGGCCATAGAGCAAAAATTACTGGAAGTTAGAGCATTGGGCAGCTTTCAAAAACCAACAGAATGCAACTAAAATAATTAAGAAGGAAAATAGTCATAGTCATACTTTATTGATCCCAGGGGAAATTGGTTTTCATTACAGTTGCACCATAATAATAAATAGTAATAGAACCATAAATAGTTAAATAGTAATATGTAATTTATGCCAGTAAATTATGAAATAAGTCCAGGATCAGCCTATTGGCTCAGGGAGTCTGACCCTCCAAGGGAGGAGTTGTAAAGTTTGATGGCCACAGGCAGGAATGACTTCCTATGACGCTCTGTGCTGCATCTCGGTGGAATGAGTCTCTGGCTGAATGTACTCCTGTGCCCACCCAGTACATTATGTAGAGGATGGGAAACATTGACTAAGATGGCATGCAACTTAGACAGCATTCTCTTTTCAGACACCACCGTGAGAGAGTCCAGTTCCATCCCCACAATATCACTGGCCTTACGGATGAGTTTGTTGATTCTGTTGGTGTCTGCTACCCTCAGCCTGCTGCCCCAGCACACAACAGCAAACATGATAGCACTGGCCACCACTGATACGTAGAACATCCTCAGCATCATCTGGCAGATGTTAAAGGACCTCAGTCTCCTCAGGAATAGAGACGGCTCTGACCCTTCTTGTAGACAGCCTCAGTGTTCTTTAACCAGTCCAGTTTATTGTCAATTTGTATCCCCAGGTATTTGTAATCCTCCACCATGTCCACACTGACCCCCTGGATGGAAACAGGGGTCACCGGTACCTTAGCTCTCCTCAGGTCTACCACCAGCTCCTTAGTCTTTTTCACATTAAGCTGCAGATAATTCTGCTCACACCATGTGACAAAGTTTCCTACCGTAGCCCTGTACTCAGCCTCATCTCCCTTGCTGATGCATCCAACTATGGCAGAGTCATCCGAAAACTTCTGAAGATGACAAGACTCTGTGCAGTAGTTGAAGTCTGAGGTGTAAATGAGAAAGGGAGACAAGACAGTCCCCTGTGGAGCCCCAGTGCTGCTGATCACTCTGTCGGGGACACAGTGTTGCAAGCACATGTACTGTGGTCTGCCAGTCAGGTAATCAAGAATCCATGACACCAGGGAAGCATCCACCTGCATCGCTGTCAGCTTCTCCCGCAGCAGAGCAGGGCGGATGGTGTTGAACACACTGGAGAAGTCAAAAAACATGACCCTCACAGTGCTCGCTGGCTTGTCCAGGTGGGCGTAGACACGGTTCAGCAGGTGGACGATGGCATCCTCAACTCCTTGTCGGGGCTGGTAGGCGAACTGGAGGGGATCTAAGCGTGGCCTGACCATAGGCCAGAGCAGCTCCAGAACAAGTCTCTCCAGGGTCTTCATGATGTGGGAGGTCAATGCCACCGGTCTGTAGTCACTGAGGCCGCTGGGGCACGGCGTCTTCGGCACAGGGATGAGGCAGGACATCTTCCACAGTACAGGAACCCTCCGGAGCCTCAGGCTCAGGTTGAATACATGGCAAAGTACTCCACATAGCTGAGGGGCATAGGTTTTGAGCACCCTGGTCCTGACACCATCCGGTCCTTCAGCCTTGCTTGAGTTGAGACGTTTCAGCTGTCTTCTCACCTGTTCAGTCGTGAAGCCCACCGTGGTGGTTTTGTGTGGGAAAGTGATATAGTCATGAGAGCAGGGTGGGGGACTGTGAGGAGGGGTAGGAGGGGAGAGTGGAATATGTGTTGGTTGGGAGCCGAGAACAGATGGCTCATGTGGGGGATGGGCAGGGGTCACAATGTCAAATGTTAAAGAACAGGTTAAGTTCATTGGCCCTGTCCCCACTGCCTTCAGCTCCTCTGTTGTTAGTTTGCCGGAACCCAGTGATGGTCCTCATCCCCCTCCAGACCTCTCTCATGTTGTTCTGCTGGAGTTTCCACTCAAGCTTTTTCCTGTACCTGTCTTTAGGCCTCCCTGATCCTGGCTTTCAGGTCCCTCTGTATTACCCTCAGCTCCTACCTATTTCCACTTCTAAACACTCTCTTTTTAGCGTTCAGGATGTCCTTAATGTCCTTTGTCACCCGTGGCTTGTTATTTGAATAACAAAGGATAGTTCTCGTCAGAACATTGCAGATGGATTGCATAGGTGAGCTAGCCAGTAATATTAAAGAGGATACCAAATTTTTCTTCAGGTATTTCTTCTCTTCTTCATGTGCCTTGTGAGTTACACACATGGGCGAACATGGTTCTCCACCTTGAATGATCCCTCGCAGCATCAGTGATATCTCGCACACTTAGATCTGTTAGTCCTTTCACAGTGTCCATATATTTTCTTCTTTGCCTTCCTCTACCGTGTTTCCCAGGCACATGGACTTGTAATGTGAGGCATTCTATTTCTGATGACATGGCCCAGGAATTCAAATTTCCTCTTATTTAATGTTCTCATGAAATATCTTTTTGTATGGGCACGTTGGAGTACTGACTCATTAGTTACCCTGTATGATATTTTCAGCATTCTTCTAAGAAACCACATTTCTGTTGCTTCTAAGTTTCTTTGGAGTTCTGGTGTAAATGTCCATGTTTCGGAAGCATACTGCAAGATTGACCGGATGTAACATTTTAGTAGCCTAAGTCTTGTTGTCATAGAAATGTGTCTGTTGGTAAAAATAGGTTTCATTTTTTGGAAGTTGGTTTTGGCAATGGCAATTCTTTTTGTCTCTACTTTACTTCTACCATCTTGTGATATAAAACTACCAAGGTAATTAAAGCTGGTCTTTTGTTCAATCTCTTTGTTTCCTATGTACAATTGGCAGTTGGGAGTATCCTGCTGTTTTGATATTACCATACAGTTTGTTTTTTTACAGTTGATGGTTAGACCAGAATCTGCACTTCTTTGGACTACTTTGTCTAGGAGGACATGTAGGTTTTCTGCAGCACTTGCTATTAAGGAGGTATCGTCTGCATATCTTATATTGTTGATGTTAATTAACACCTCCAATTTTATCCCATCTAGGTCTTCTATTTCTCTGAGAATCATTTCACTATAGGTATTAAATAATTCTGTTGAGGCAACACATCCCTGTCTAACTCCTCGTTGAATTTTAGTCCAACTGCCTATATTACCATCAATTTTCACTACCGCTGTTTGATTCCAATATAAATTTTGAAGCAGTTGTTAGTCCTTTCAGGTACATGTAGTGTAAAAGAGAGGCAGAAGTGGATATCGGACCACTGAAAAATGATGCTGGAGAGGTATTAATGGGGTGTGGGTGCAAGGTGATGGCAGATAAACCGAATAAGTATTGTACATCACTCTTATCTGTGGAAGACGTTGGCAGGAATATGGAAGTCCCAGATGCCAGTGGTCAGAAAGTGTAGTTACTTTGCTCGGGAGAAGGTTCTCAGGAAACAGAGATGGCCTGAAGGTCAATAGATCACCTGGACCAGATGGTGTACAGCCCAGAGATCTGAAAGAGGTGGCTGAAGAGATGTGGAGGCATTAGCAATGATTTTTCAAGAATCGTTAAGGAAATTATATCCTAAGAAGTTTTTTCCTTCACTACTCCCCCTCTCCCAGTTTCACCTATCACCTACCACTTCTTCAACCGCTCTTACCCCCACGCTTCTTCTTCTGACATCTCACCTTTTTTTTCCCAGTCCTGATGAAGGGACTTGGCCCGAAACATTGACTGCTCACTATTTCCCATATATGCTGCCTGGCCTCCTTGGTTCCTCCAGTGTTTTGTGTATGTGTTGCTTGGATTTCCAGCATCCACGGATCTTCTCCCGTCCTTGATAAAAACAAAAGCGGGGTCATATAATATAGCAAGAATATTGTGGGAAGTTAGAGGATTGGGAAGGTTTTACATACCCAACAAGAGACAACTTAAAAAAAACACACAGGAGAGACAAGATGAAAAATTAAGGTATGTGTACCAATAATATCAAGTATCCAAAGTTTTTCAGATATATAAAGAGTAAAAGAGAGGCAAGAGCTGATATTGAACCTCTGGAAGATGATGCTGGTGAGTTAGTAATAAAGCAAAGAAACAGCGACTGAATGTAATAAGTATTTTCTGTCAATCTTCACTGTGTAAGACACTAGCAGTATAAGACCATAAGACATAGGAGCAGAATTAGGCCATTCAGCCCCATCAAGTCTGCTCTGCCATTCTATCATGTCTGATCCCGGTTCTCACTCAGCCCCATGCACCTGCCTGCTCGGTATATCCTGTAATGCCCTGACTGATCAGCAAACTATTAGCTTCTGCCTTAAATGTACCCACAGACTTGGCCCCATCGTCGTATGTGTCAGAGAATTCCACAGATTCACTGCTCTCTGACTGAATGAAATCCTCCTTAACTACTCTAAAAGTTTGCTCCTCCGTTTTGAGGATTTAACACCACCCCCACCCGCATTTACTAAACATAGCTCAGTGCAGGAGTACAGGCCCAAGGTTGGCAAACGCTCCGCGTATCTTAACCCCTTCATTCCTGGAATAATCTTCTTGAACATCCTCGGGACTCTCTCCAATGACAACACACCTTTTCTGAGATACAGGTCCCAAATACTCTCGGTGCGGCCTAAGTAGTGTCTTATAAAGTGCCAGCATTATCTTCTTGCTCATATATTCTGCTTCAGTTTAAATGCCAGCATTGCATTTGCCGCCGTTACCACAGGCTCAACCTGCATTGAACCTTCTGGAACTCTTGCCCAAGGCCTCATATTTCCTTCTGCACTTCTGTTGTTTGAACATTCTCCCCAATCAGATAATAGTTCACTATTGTTCCCTTTGCCAAAATGCATTATCGTACATTTCCCAATATTGTAATCCATCTGCCAATTTTTTGCCCATTCTTCAAAAGTGTCTGTGTCCTGCTGCAATCGCATTCCTTCCTCAGCACTACCGACGCCTCCACCTATCTCTGTATCATCCGCAAATCTTGCCACAAATCCATCAGTTCCATTATCCACATCACCGACAAACAATGTGAAAAGTAGCAGACCGAATACTGACCCCTGAAGACCACTAGTCACTGCCAGCCAACCGGAAAAGGCTCCTTTTGTTCCCACTCGCTGCCTCTTGACTGTCAGCCATTCCTCTATCCATGCCAGTATTTCTTCTGATTATTATCCTGTTAAGTAGTCACACGAGACTGCTTATCAGATGCCTTCTGAAAATCCAAATAACTGATATCCACTGTCTCTCATTTGTCCATCCTGCTTATGACTTCCTCGAAGAACTCTAACAGATTTGTCGGGCAGGATTTCCCTGTACAGACGCTATGCTGGCTTTGACTTATTTTATCATTAGTCTCCTAGTACCCCAAAACCTCATCTGTTATAATAGACTCCAACGTTTTCCCAGGCACTGATGTTCGGCTAACTGGACAATAATTTGCTCTCTTCTGCCTTCCTCCCTTCTCAAAGAGTGGATTGACATTTGCAATCTTCCTGTCCTCTGGGACCATGCCAGAGTCAAGTGATTCTTGACAGGTCATGACCAATGCATCTGTTATCTCTTCAGCAACCTCTCTCAGGACTCTGGGATGTAGTCCATCTGATCCAGGCGACTTATCCACTTTAAGAACCTGAGTTTGCCCAGCTCATTTTCCTTTGTAATAGCAATGGCACTCACTCCTGCTTCTGACACTCATGCATCTCAGGCACACTGCCAGTGTCTTCCACAGAGAAGACGGATGCAAAGTACCTATCAAGTTCATCTACCATCTCTTCCCAATTTCTAACTCATGAGCATCATTTTCCAGTGGTCCAATATCAACTCTCGCCTCCCTTTCGCATTTTTATAATGGTTTATATTATTGTCTAGTTTGCCCTCATATTTCACCTTTCCCCTTCATATAGCTTTTTTTTTGCCTGTTGTTGGATTTTAAAAGCTACCCAATTATCTAACTTCCTACTTACTTTTGCTACCTTATATGCACTTCCCTTGGTTTTTGTACAGTCCTTAACTTACGACCATAAGATATAGGAGCAGAATTAGGCCATTTGGCCCATCGAAGCTGCTTTGCCATTTGATCATGACTGATCCCTTCCCATCTCAGCCTCAATCTCCTGCCTTCTCCCCATAACCCCTCATGCCCTGACTAATCAAGGATCTATCAAGCTCTGCCTTAAATATACCCGATGACTTGGCCTCCACTCCCATCTGCGGCGATGAATTCCACAGATTCACCAAGCTCTGGCAAAAGAAATTCCTCCTCAGCTCTGTTCTAAATGGGTGCCCCTCGTTTCCATGGGTGCCACCTGGCCTGCTGAGTTCCTCCAGCACTCCGTGCATGCAGCTGAATTTGAGAGCTGGAATATTCATTATCATTGCTTAACATGGCACTCTTCAGTCTTTCAGTCTTTATCTTCCTTCATCAGCCACGGTAGCCTAGCCCTGCTCTACCTGCTGAACCGTGTCTACACCCACCTGGACAAGCCAGCGAGCACTGTGAGGGTCATGTTTTTTGACTTCTCCAGTGCGTTCAACACCATCCGCCCTGCTCTGCTGGGGGAGAAGCTGACAGTGATACAGATGGATGCTTCCCTGGGGTCAGGGATTCTTGATTACCTGACTGGCAGACCACAGTACGTGTGCTTGCAACACTGTGTGTCCGACAGAGTGATCAGCAGCACTGGGGCTCCACAGGGGACTATCTTGTCTCCCTTTCACTTCACCATTTACACCTCGGACTTCAACTACTGCACAGAGTCTTGTCATCTTCAGAAGTTTTCGGATGACTCTGCCATAGTTGGATGCATCAGCAAGGGAGATGAGGCTGAGTACAGGGCTACGGTAGGAAACTTTGTCACATGGTGTGAGCAGAATTATCTGCAGCTTAATGTGAAAAAGACTAAGGAGCTGGTGGTAAACCTGAGGAGAGCTAAGGTACCGGTGACCCCTGTGTCCATCCAGGGGGTCAGTGTGGAAATGGTGGGGGATTAAAAATACCTGGGGACATGACCCTCACAGTGCTCGTTGGCTTGTCCAGGTGGGTGTGGACATGGTTCAGCAGGTAGACGATGGCATCCTCAACTCCTAGTCGAGGCTAGTAGTGAACTGGAGAGGATCTAAGTGTGGCCTGACCATAGGCCGGAGCAGCTCCAGAACATGTCTCTCCAGGGTCTTCATGATGTGGGAGGTCAATGCCACCGGTCTGTAATCATTGAGGCCGCTGGGGCATGGCGTCTTCGGCACAGGGACGAGACAGGACATCTTCCACAGTACAGGAACCCTCCGGAGCCTCAGGCTCATGTTGAATACATGGCGAAGTACTCCACATAGCTGAGAGGCACAGGCTTTTAGCACCCTGGTACTGACACCATCCGGTCCTGCAGCCTTGCTTGGGTTGAGACGTTTCAGCTGTCTTCTCACCTGTTCAGTTGTGAAGCCCGCTGTGGTGGTTTTTTGTGGGGGTGGGGTATGGTCATGACAGCAGGGTGGGGGACTGTGAGGAGGGGTAGGAGGGGAGAGTGGAATATGTGTTGGTTGGGGGCCGACAACAGATGGCTCATGTGGGGGATGGGCAGGGGTCACAATGTCAAATCCGTTAAAGAATAGGATAAGTTCGTTGGCCCTGTCCACACTGCCTTCAGCTCCTCTGTTGCTAGTTTGCCGAAACCTAGTAAAAGGCATTCAAAAGGACATATGGTGCATTGGCCTTTATCAATCGCGGAATTGAATTTAGGAGCCAAGAGGTAATGTTGCAGCTATATAGGACCCCGGTCAGACCCCACTTGGAGTACTGTGCTCAGTCCTGGTTGCCTCACTACAGGAAGGATGTGGAAACTATAGAAAGGGTGCAGAGGAGATTTACAAGGATGTTGCCTGGATTGGGGAGCATGCTCTATGAGAATAGGTTGAGGGAACTTGGCCTTTTCTCCTTGGAGCGATGGAGGAGAGGTTACAGCGGGACTTTGATAGGATGCAAAACTTGTCTGAGAAGTGACAGATGGAGTTCAAGCTGGAGGATGAGAGGTGACCTGATAGGGGTGTACAAGATGATGAGAGGCATTGATTTTGTAGATAGTCAGAGGCTTTTCCGAGGGCTGAAATGGCTACCACAAGAATACACAGGTTTAAGGTCCTGGGGAGTACAGAGGAGATGTCATGGGTAAATTTTTTACTCAGAGGGCAGTGAGTGCATGGAATAGGCTGCCGGCAATGGTGGTGGAGGCGGATATGACAGGGTCTTTTAAGAGATTTTTGGATAGGTACATGGAGCTTAGAAAAACAGAGGGCTATGGGTAACCCTAGTAATTTCTAAGGTAGGGACATGTTCGACAGAACTTTGTGGGCAGAAGGGCTTGTATTGTGTTTTATGTTTCTATGAACACACATTTTGTGTCAGTAACAGATTTGGAAATGTTGGATTTGGTCTCTCAGCCAAATAGTTGACACAGTTTGGGAACAACTGGGCTCTGAGCACCGGTCCCTGCAACACCGACTGGGACATCCTGCAGGCCTGGGGAGGGCCTGGTTATTCCTTGTATTTGAACACACAGAAAGCAGGAAGGCCACTCGGCCCCTCCACACCGTCCTGTCATTCAATAAAACCCCGGGTCCCCAACACTACTCCCATCCCCACTTTTCCCGGACCATTGGCCCCGCTTGCAGGGCAACAGTCTGCCGGTGTTTGCCCCCCAATGTGGTGAATCGCCACCACCGTGGGCTCAGACATTTCCACAGATGAGCCCCTCCTGTCCCCACCGGGACAAACATCCTGTCCGCCCCCTCTCTCACCGTCTTCATCCTCTCCCTCCCCGGGGAACCGGCATCAAACCGACGGGCCGAGCGGTCTCCTCCTACCTCTCAGCGATACATCAGACTCCGGCCGCAGGAGACGCTTCACAAACGCCCCAACTTCCCTCGGAGGGAAATGGAAATAAATCAGAAAGCGGACATTTACTTTGGGATTTGTCCCGCTTGCAGGAGACGGGGTAACGCCCTCTCGGCTGGTCCGCCTCCACTATTGGGTGTAATCAGTGATTGACATCCCATCGCACCAATGGCAATAGCGCAGCTTTGCAATCAATTCAATAATTCCTCTGTTGACTGTTCGGGGGGGGGGGGGCGTGGCTCGTGCTGAGTAGCTTAGCCGTTAAACCGAAAAAGCTCGAGCACAGCAGCGCGTGTGTGCTCGTGACAGCAGATGCAGATACGGGGAGACCATGGGTGACGTCAGGCGCGTGGGGGGTGCTGCTGTGTGACGTCACGTGAGGGGGGAGCGCTTCAATTTTAAAACACCTTTTGTTGGGTCCGATCTGGAACAACAAAATTAAATTCGGGTTTCATCGGGACCGGATCCGGTGTTGTGAGATGTGTCCGGCTGTGCCGTGTTGTTGGTGGAGTGGGCAGCGGGGTGTTTGTCTCCGGGCTCTCCTCAGCCCCGGTTTTCACTTTGCGACCGAGCCCGGTCCGTGGATCAATTCCTTGTGGTTCTGCAGGGGGTTTGGGGCGAAGGGACAGTCTGTCTGTCTGTCTGTGTGGGTCGGGGTTATGAGTGGGTCCCGGGACACATTAACTTGTAAACACCGGACCATCTGGTGAATTGGATCAGACAGCTTCGCTCGCCTGTCCTTTCAGGAAACAACAATTCTCTCTGCATATTAATGACTGTCTAAACTTGCTGTGAACAAGATTCTGTGTTACAAGATTGTGAGTTACAGAGTCTAGGACAGCTGTCACCGTCATGGGCTGCGAGTGCAGACAGGGATTGGGGTCACTGAGCTGTGCATCAGAGAAGGACACGGGTTTGTACAGCCTCCTGTGGGGTAGAAATGTCCACACGGTGAATTCGGATCTGCTGGCACATCGGGAGTCTGAAAGGGAAAGGAAATGGGGAAGGGGCTGAGCAGAGAGTTTTAACAGGGGTGGAGGGGTACAGGAGCTGTCTGATAGATCGTTTTAATTGTTTTTTATAATCTGACAGATGGTGACTGAGAAAGAAGCTTGTTGACGGAGGATACCCGGAGGCGAGCACCAAGTGCCTCTGGTGAAGAGTAAACCTGCAACCTCGAGGACAGTGAGGAAATGGTCGGTGGAGGCTTATGAGGCGCTCCAGGGTCGTTTTGAGGTGACAGACTGGCAGGCACTCTGTGAGCCACATGGAGAGGATATTGATGGGTTCACAGAGTGCATCACTGATTTCATCAACTTCTGTGTGGACTGCAATGTTCCGACAAGAACTGTCCTTTGTTATTCAAATAACAACCATGTGTAACAAAGGACATTAAGGACATCCTGAACGCTAAAAAGAGGGCGTTTAGAGATGGAAATAGGGAGGAGCTGAGGGCAATACAGAGGGACCTGAAAGCCAGGATCAGGGAGGCTAAAGACATATACAGGAGGAAGCTTGAGTGGAAACTCCAGCAGAACAACATGAGAGAGGTCTGGAGGGGGATGAGGACCATCACTGGGTTTCGGCAAACTAGCAGCAGAGTAGCTGAAGACAGTGTGGACAGGGCCATTGAACTTAACCTGTTCTTTAACAGATTTGACATTGTGACCACTGCCCATCCCCCACATGAGTCGTCTGTTGTCGGCCCCCAACCAACACATGTTCCACTCTCCCCTCCTACCCCTCCTCACTGTCCCCCACCCTGCTCTCATGACCATACCCTGCCCCAACACGAAACCACCACGGTGGGCTTCACGGCTGAACAGGTGAGAAGACAGCTGAAACATCTCAACCCAAGCAAGGCTGCAGGACCGGATGGTGTCAGCTCCAGGGTGCTCAAAACCTATGCCCCTCAGCTATGTGGAGTACTTTGCCATGTATTCAACCTGAGCCTGAGGCTCCGGAGGGTTCTTGTACTGAGGAAGACGTCCTGCCTCGTTCCTGTGCCAAAGACACCGCGCCCCAGCGGCCTCAATGACTACAGACCGGTGGCATTGACCTCCCACATCATGAAGACCCTGGAGAGACATGTTCTGGAGCTGCTCCAGCCTATGGTCAGGCCACACTTAGACCCCCTCCAGTTCGCCTACCAGCCCCGACTAGGAGTTGAGAATGCCATCGTCTACCTGCTGAATTGTGTTTACGCCCACCTGGACAAGCCAGCGAGCACACTGAGGGTCATGTTTTTTGACTTCTCCAGTGCGTTCAGCACCATCCGCCCTGCTCTGCTGGGGGAGAAGCTGACAGCGATGCAGGTGGATGCTTCCCTGGGATCATGGATTCTTGATTACCTGACTGGCAGAACACAGTACGTGTGCTTGCAACACCGTGCGTCCAACAGTGATCAGCAGCACTGGGGCTCCACGGGGGACTGTCTTGTCTCCCTTTCTCTTCACCATTTACACCTTGGACTTCAACTACTGCACAGAGTCTTGTCATCTTCAGAAGTTTTCGGATGACTCTGCCATAGTTGGATGCATCAGCAAGGGAGTTGAGGCTGAGTACAGGGCTACGGTAGGAACCTTTGTCACATGGTGTGAGCAGAATTATCTGCAGCTTAATGTGAAAAAGACTAAGGAGCTGGTGGTAGACTTGAGGAGAGCTAAGGTACCAGTGACCCCTGTTTCCATCCAGGGGGTCAGTGCGGACATGGTGGAGGATTACAGATACCTGGGGATACGAATTGACAATAAACTGGACTGGTCAAAGAACACTGAGGCTGTCTACAAGAAGGGTCAGAGCCGTCTCTATTTCCTGAGGAGACTGAGGTCCTTTAACATCCGCTGGACGATGCTGAGGATGTTCTACGAGTCTGTGGTGGCCAGTGCTATCATGTTTGCTGTTGTGTGCTGGGGCAGCAGGCTGAGGGTAGCAGACACCAACAGAATCAACAAACTCATTTGTAAGGCCAGTGATGTTGTAGGGATGGAACTGGACTCTCTCACAGTGGTGTCTGAAAAGAGGATGCTGTCTAAGTTGCATGCCATCTTGGTCAATGTCTCCCATCCACTACATAATGTACTGGTTGGGCACAGGAGTACATTCAGCCAGAGAATCATTCCTCCGAGATGCAGCACAGAGCATCATAGGAAGTCATTCCTGCCTGTGGCCATCAAACTTTACAACTCCTCCCTTGGAGGATCAGACACCCTGAGCCGATAGGCTGGTCCTGGACTTATTTCGTAATTTAATGGCATAATTTACATATTACTGTTTAACTATTTATGATTCTATTACTATTTATTATTTATGGTGCAACTGTAACAAAAACCAATTTCCCCCAGGATCAATAAAGTATGACTATGAATCAGGAATTGAATTGAATTGACTTTATTTCTTACATCCATGAGGAGTAAAAATCTTTACGTTACGTCTCCATGTAAATGTGCAACGTCCAATCATAGTAATTTATAATAGTTTATAATAAATAAAACAGACAATGTAATATAGAGTACACTCAAATCAGCGTGAGTTCATCAGTCTGACGGCCTGGTGGAAGATGCTGTCCCGGAGCCTGTTGGTCCTGGCTTTTATGTTGCGGTACCGCTTCCCGGATGGTATCAGGAGAGTGACAGTGATGTGATTTCCTGTGTCACTGGTACAGACAGTCATCTCAAGTGAGGAGTTTGTGTGGAGATGCAGCTTCCCTGGAGGTGGAGGAAAGAGGACACACCAACAGGTGGAACCAGCTGTGGGAAGACATGGTTTGTCAGGTCTGACGATGAGCTGAATGTACCATAACCTTCAGACTGAATCAGAAAACCATTCTGAGGGTATTTGAAATGTCAGAATCAGGGGAGATGTGATCACATGTGCAGAGGGCAGGGGTTGTGTCTCCATCAGAGCCTTGGTGAGATGGTTCAAGTTACAATGTGCAGGGATGAAATCACAGTGTTTGGGGCCGGATTTAATCACTGATTCTGACACAGTGAGAGGGTTAGTTTTGCTGTAAGGAAGCAATGTTAATGGAAGATGACACAGGAACTTCATCAATTGCCAGTTGTTTAGCAGAAGTGACCAATTTGTATGTTACCTCGACAGAAACAGATATTCACAGTGGTGACAAAGGGGTTCAGTCTGGTTTAGTTCAGGTTGGAGAGGGGTGAGGGGTTGTGAAATCAATGCCTTGCGGTGCCACCATCGTTAATTTGTCATGTCCGGAGTGGTGGATCACACAGCACGGAAACAGACCTTTGGCCAGCCATACCTGTTCTGACCATCCACTCACTGTCTACACTGGTTCCATTTATCAGCACTCGGTTCATAGCCGACTGTATCTCGACAGTTTCAATGCTCATCCACTTCGTAATGTTGTGAAGGGACCTGCCTCCACCACCACCTCGGGCAGTGTGTTCCAGATTTCAGCTACCCTCTGAGTGAAACATCACTTCCTCAGATCCCTGTAAACCTCTTCGTCCTCTGTTTAAATCTGTGCCCTCTGATCAGTGACACCTCTGTCCCAGGATCGTGGCCGACATGGGCATCAGTGAGGCCTTTGACAAGGTTCAGCATGGTAAGTTGCTGTGGAAAGTTAGATCACATGGGATCCAGGGAGAGCTGGCTAACTGGATGCACAGTTGTCTTGATGGTAGGAAGCAGAGCGTGATGGTGGGAGGCTGTTTATTGGACTCAAGGCCCAGCCCAGTGGGGTTCCCCAGGGTTACAACCATTGCTCTCGTTATTTATTGACATTTAATTATTTAGTGGTCTCAACCACGAGCTGCTCTAAAAAACCATCTTGTAGGCATTCTAGGAATTCCTCCTCTTGAGACCAACACCATTCTAACTTTCCTAATCACCTGCATGAGAATCCCCCATGACTATTGTAACATTGTCCTTTTGGCACGCATTTCCTCATTTCCTATCTCCTATTGTAATTTGAGGCCCAAGTACTTACTACTGTTTGGGGGTCTCTATACGATTCCCATCAGGGATTTTTTTTTACATGTGCTGTTCCTTCATTCTACCTACAGATTCTACACCTTCCAACCCTATGCCACTTCTTTATAATGATTTTATTTAATATTTTACTAATAGATCCACACAACCCCACGACCAGCTTGTTCTTTCAAGAAACATACAAGTATCTGGGAAACAAGAGGACCTGCAGATGCTAGAAATCTAGAGAACTACACACAAAGTGCCGGAGGAGTTCAGCATGTCAGGCAGCATCTATGGATGGGAATCAACATTTCGGGCCAAGACCCTTCATCGGGACTCTTGATATCCATGTATCTGGAAGATCCACAAGCAAAGAAAATAGAAAGTAGTGCGAAATAGGGAAAACCTTTGACAAAATTTAGTTGAAGGCTTTAAAAAACCTGCCAAACAGTTCAATAGTTAACAAATACAACAAAGACAATAAACACTTCTATCAATACCAACATTGATTTTTTTTAATATAAAAAATATCTTGGTCTCATTTCAATCAGTAAAATTTAAAGATAAATAAGAACTGAAATGATATTTACGCTCAAACCTACTTAGATTAACACTACCTTGGACAGGAGCTAGAGAAGTAACACACATGAAAAAAATATCACACAAAGGTCAGATACAATTTCTAAGTATATATTTTCATCAAAAATGAACACGATTCAGCACTCCATGTGTGTTTCTGCAATTGTGATAAGAAATACAGACCAGAAAACTTCAATGAGAGGACAACTCAGAAAAATGAATCATCACTATGGAAGAAAACATTAACCAGTGGAATGAGTACGACCCTCCATGGGAGACATCCCAATGATCTGAGCAGACCAGATGGTGACAAGGAAGCTTCGAGAACCTGACTGAGAGTTGGAGACCTCTTCCCAGAAACAGAGGGGTTCCTTGCAGAAATACAGGACAAGCTGGTTAACAAAAGGAAAAAAAATTGAGAATACATGAAATACACACAAACACGGTGGGAGGAGAAGATGGCGGCACGCCGGCGTGTGCACAGCCCTCCGGTGAAAAATGATATTGTATCTGTTAAATAGGGGCCATGGACAACTCTGATTTGATGGAGAGGAACGTGAAAGCACAGAGGAACATCTGGAGAAATTTATGAAATGCCCATTTGCTGCTGTCATTACTGTGTGGTCAGGAATCTTTCGGAGGGTAGGCCTCAAAATCCCCGGCGTTGCCTGCTTTTGCCGACCGAGAAGGAGGTCGAATCGTTCGGACAGAGATGGCGCTCAGTACTCAGTGTCAGAGAGCTGATCAGAGCTCGAAGTTTTCGGTTGACTCAGAGTCAGATTGTGGTCGGCATAGCAGGGAGAGTTTTTCTTCCTTCTCTCATCTGCGTGAGATGTGGGACATTTGAGAAACTTTGAACTTTACTGTGCTCACGGATTTCTTCATCAAGTTATGGTATTGTTACACTGTTTGTAACTATATGTTATAATTATGTGGTTTTGTCAGTTTTTTCAGTCTTGGTTTGTCCTGTGTTTTTTGATATCACACTGGAGGAAATAATGTATCATTTCTTAAGGCATGCATTACTAAATGACAATAAAAGAGGACTACATGTCTTCATAATCATATAAAAACAAGGCAGTAAGTTCAGAAAATGCCAAGAGAAACCAGACACAATCCAACACATTCCAGGATCCTGCAGCAGTTTAACTCAATCTGATTACTTGCAAAGGTACAATCAAATGGCAAATAATATTCACAAAAATCTTGCTTTAAAATACAAACTCATGAAGGCCCTCCATCACTTCATAAAGGCATCAGATTTCAAGCCTGACCCAGTTCAGTCAAAATATTACAAATTATATGATAATCAATACATTATTTCAGATAGGACAATCCATAATAACCATCCAGATATAATATGACAGGATAAACAAGCAGGAACAACTCCCTCAATAGATAAAACCATTCCCCACACACACGTTCCTCAACCAGTGGAGCACCTCACCACAGGCATTGTTTGTATCATCAGTCAAACAACTGAAAGATTTTCTCTCTCAATCAGCTTCCAAATGTTGTTACTCTGTCATTCGTTACCACGCCCCACTGCTGATTCCCTTCTCCTCATCACACGTTCTTAACCCGACCGTCGTCAAGATCCCCAAACTCTGCCCTGTGCAGACCTGCCTCTGGTTTCTGACCCTGTTTCATTGAACATCCAACGGATGGTTTCCCATTCTGCTTTCAGTCTTTAGAGGACAGTGGTGTTTTCTAACAACCCTTTAGAAGCAGGAAAAATGACCCACAATGTGGAAATGAGTCGTCATTACGGAGGTTAACGACCAATGTCATTCTTCCTCAGCCCAGAGATTTCAGGGCGAAGAACATCTCAGACAGAACTGCAGTCAGCTCGGCTTCTTCAGTCTGCAGAAAATTCAAGGGAAACCTCTTCACCCACAGAGTGGTGACTGTTCGGAACCCATAAGCACAGGGAGAGCGAAAGATGAACAACAGGGCAGGATTTAAATTGACCGTCATGGAACTGAATCACTGGCAGGGTCCAGCTGGCCTGAGTTGATTCTCTACTGTACACTAGGTGTGTTATAAATTCACCAAGTACCAGAGACAGAGTTTAAAATAAACTGATTTATTTGTCTCAGATCCAGAATATTAAACTCCAGTTCCACTAAAGGTGAATATGCAGCAGAAGAAACTCCTCCCATGCCCAGTGACCAGGGTGCAGAACTGGGTGTGGTGAGCATCAGCAATAATTGCAGAGTTCAGCACCGACAGTCACTCTCGAAATTGCATTCAGCAACTGTGATGGACAAATATCCAGCATGCAGCTTATTGAAACTTTCTCCCCAGTGTGAACCCGGCAGTGTGTCACAAGTGTAACATACTGTAAGGTTCCACTGCTAATGTAATGGCCTCTGTGCAGTGTTTCACTGCTGAGGTAAAGGTTTCTCTGTAGCAGCAATGTTTAGGTTATGACTGGAGATAACAGGGTTTTGGAGTGCGGGGCTATCCAATGAGAGAAATGTTCTTTCTTGTGAGTCTGGAAGAGGGATTTTCGTGGTCTTTTGTTGTGGAGAGATGAGAAGATGCAAATGGAGAGAGTGGGCCCTTTTTTTTTGTTTACTTCACTAACCATATAGAACCATAAAACACTACCACACAGAATCAGGCCTTTTGGCCCTTCTTGGCTCTGCCGAACCATTTTTCTGCCTAGTCCCACTGACCTGCACCTGGACCAATTTACCACATTATCATCCAGATCATTGATATAGATGACAAATAACAATGGACCCAGCACTGATCCCTGTGGCACACCACAAGTCACAGGCCTCCACTCAGAGAAGCAATCCTCTCCTACCACTCTCTGGCTTCTTCCATTGAGCCAATGTCTAATCCAATTTACCACCTCTCCATGTATACCGAGCAACTGAATTTTCCTAACTAACCTCCCATGTGGGATCTTGTCAAAGGCCTTACTGGAGTCCATGTACACAATATCCACTGCCTTCCCTTCATCCACTTTCCTGGTAACCTCCTCGAAAAACTCTAACAGATTGGTTAAACATGACCTACCACGCACAAAGCCATGTTGACTCTCCCTAATAAGTCCCTGTCTATCCAAATACTTGTAGATCCTATCTTTTAGTACTCCTTCCAATAACTTACCTACTACCGTCGTCAAACTTACCGGCCTATAATTTTCCAGATTACTTTTAGATCCTTTTTTAAACAACGGAACAACATGAGCCATCCTCCAATCCTCCGGCACCTCACCCGTAGATGCCGACATTTTAAATACATCTGCCAGGGCCCCTGCAATTTCAACACCAGTCTCCTTCAAGATCAGAGGGAACACCCTGTCAGGTTCTGGGGATTTATCCACTCTAATTTGCCTCAAGATAGCAAGCACCTCCTCCTTTTCAATCTGTACAGTTTCCATGATCTCACTACTTGTTTCCCTTAATTCGATAGACTTCATGCCAGTTTTCTTAGTAAATACAGACGCAAAAAACCCATTTAAGATCTCCCCCATTTCTTTTGGCTTCACACATAGCCGACTACTCTGATCTTCAAGAGGACCAATTTTATCCCTTTCAATCCTTTCACTCTTAATATACCTGTAAAAGCTCTTTGGATTATCCTTCAGCTTGACTGCCAAGGCAACCTCATGTCTTCTTTTAGCCCTCCTGATTTCTTTCTTAGTTTTTTTTGCACTTTTTATACTCCTCTAGCACCTTATTTGCTCCCTGTTTCCTATATGTGTCATACAACTCTCTCTTCTTCTTTATCAGAGCTCCAATATCCCTTGAGAACCAAGGTTCCTTATTCCTATTCACTTTGCCTTTAATCCTGACAGGAACATATAAACTCTGCACTCTCAAAAATTTCTCCTTTGAAGGCTTCCCACTTACCAATCACATCCTTGCCAGAGAACAAACTGTCCCAATCCATGCTTTTTGGATCCTTTCTCATTTCTTCAAATTTCGCCTTTTTCCAGTTTAGAACCTCAAACCGAGTACCAGATCTATCTTTATCAATGATCAAGTTGAAACTACTGGCGTTATGATCACTGGAACCAAAGTGCTCCCCTACACACTTCCGTCGCCAGTCCTAACTCATTTCCGAATGGGAGATCTAATATTGCATCCTCTCTAGTTGGTACCTCCATATATTGATTTAGAAAACTTTCCAGAACACATATTACAAGCTCTAACCTGTCTAGACCTTTAACAGTATGGGAGACCCAATCAGTATGTGGAAAATTAAAATCCCCTACTATCACTAACTTTTGCTTCCTGCAGTTGTCTATCTCTCTGCAGATATGCTCCTCCAATTCTCGTTGACTACTGGGTGGTCTGTAATACAATCCCACTAATGTGGCCATACCTTTCCTGTTTTTCAGTTCCACCCATATGGACTCAGGAGACAAGCCCTCTAATCTGTCCTGTCTGAGCACTGCTGTAACATTTTCCTGACTAGCAATGCTACCACCTGCACCCCCCACCACCTTTCATTCCTCTGCCTCTATCATGTCTGAAACATCAGAACCCTGGAACATTAAGCTGCCAGTCCTATCCCTCCTGCAGCCAAGTTTCACTAATTGCTATAATGTCGTCATTCCATGTGTCAATCCATGCCCTCAGCTCGTCTGCCTTCCACACAATACTCCTTGCATTGAAATAGACACACCTCAGAAGATTGTTTCCACCATTCACAACCATTCTATTTGTGGCTTTGCATGAGCTTTTAACATCATTTATTTTCACCCCCGCTCCACTATCTGCTCTGGCACTCTGGTTCCCATCCCCCTGCAAACCTAGCTTAAACCCTCCCCAATAGCACTAACAAACCTCCCCGCAAGGATACCGGTCCCCTTGTAGTTCAGGTGTAACCCGTCTCTCTTGTACAGGTCCCACCTGCCCCAGAAGAGATCCCAATGATCCTGAAATCTGAAACCCTGCCCCCTACACCAGTTCCTCAGCCTCAGTCAAAGTAAGAATTATAAAGCTCAATCGTTTAATCAGATATTGTCTACTGTTTATTATTTCCGGGTACTGATTTGTAACAGGGGACACATCACGCAGCATCCACCCAAACGAGATTTCTTAAGTTTGGCCGGGCAGGGGGGCTATCACCCCCTATATTAATCTGCTAGCTGAAGCGAGAGTTACATAAGGTTAGATGACTGAGTGAATCGCTTCCCACATTCACAGCAGGGGAACGGCCTCTCCCCAGTGTGAACTCAGTGATGCACATTTGGTTGATTTGGTTGAGAGAATCTCTTCCCAATGTCTGAACAGGTGAATGGCCTCTCCCCAGTGTGAAGTCGCTGGTGTCTCAGTAGGTGGGATGACCGACTGAATCCCTTCCCACAGTCTGAGCAGGTGAACGGCCTCTCCCCAGTGTGAACTTGCTGATGTCCCTTCAGATGAGATGAGTATGTGAATCCCTTCCCACAGTCTGAGCAGGTGAACGGCCTCTCCCCAGTGTGAACTTGCTGATGTCCCTTCAGATGAGATGAGTAAGTGAATCCCTTCCCACAGTCCAAGCAGGTGAACGGCAGCTCCCCAGTGTGAACTCGCTGGTGTGCCTTTAGGTTGGATGACCAAGTGAATCCCTTCCCACAGTCTGAGCAAGTGAATGGCCTCTCCCCAGTGTGAACTCTCTGATGTACCTTCAGTTTAGATGACTGAGTGAATCCCTTCCCACAGTCTGAGCATTTGAACGGCCTCTCCCCAGTATGAACTGACGTGTGTACCAGTAGGTCGGATGACCGAGTGAATCCCTTCCCACAGTCTGAGCAGGTGAACGGCTTCTCACCGGTGTGAAATCGCTGATGTCCCTTCAGTTCAGATGACGAAGTGAATCCCTTCCCACAGTCCGAGCAGGTGAACGGCCGCTCCCCAGTGTGAAATCGCTGATGTATCTTCAGTTGAGATGACGAACTGAATCCCTTCCCACAGTCTGAGCAAGTGAATGGCCTCTCTCCAGTGTGAACTCTCTGATGTAGCTTCAGTTTAGATGAGCAAGTAAATCCCTTCCCACAGTCCGGGCAGGTGAACGGCCGCTCCCCGGTGTGAACTGACTGGTGTCTCAGTAGGGCGGATGACCGAGTGAATCCCTTCCCACAGTCTGAGCAGGTGAACAGCTGCTCTCCAGTGTGAACTCGCTGGTGAGCCATTAGGTCAGATGACCTAGTGAATCCTTCCCCACAAATTCAGCAGATTACCAACATCTGCCCAGTGTGAACTGACTGGTGTGTCCACAGGTGGGAAGACCGACTGAATCCCTTCTCACACACAGAACAAGTGAAGGGCCTCGTCCCAGTGTGAACTTGCTAATGTACCTTCAGTTGAGATGACCGACTGAATCCATTCCCACAGTCTGAGCAGATGAATGGCCTCTCCCCTGTGTAAAATGACAGGCGTGCCAGTCAGTCAGATGATCGAGTGAATCCCTCCCCACAGTCTGAGCAGGAAGGATGATAGAGTGAATTCCTTGCTCCTCTTCTTAAGTATCTGGACAGAGACAGCAAAACTGGCGTGTTGTGCTCAAGATTGCTGCAGACAAATTCCTTGTCGTGTTTAACCTGTAAAAATATTTACAAAATCCATCAATGGGTGTACGACAACGTTTCAGAAGAGATGAATTGAGTTGTCAAGGTGTGATCTGGCATCACACTGTTACTGTGAAGTTCAACCCAAGCTGGAGAGAGAAATCATCTTCTCACTGGTCACAGTGCTGGTATCTGGAATGACCATCAAACTCTCTGATGCTCTTCCTGTCTCAATAAGAATGGGGAATTTCTGCCATCTCCAATCTGTGACCTGCTCAGTCTGACTCTCTCCATTGGTATTATTCCCTCTTCCCACTGAGCTGCATGGGTGCCTGGCCCCACAGTAACTGAAACACTCTCACACAAATAGCTGGCAGTGCATTCCACGCACCCACCACTCGCTGTGTAAAAAACTTACCCCTGACATCCCCTCAGTATCTATTTCCAAATACCTTAAAACTCTGCCCCCTTGTGTTAGCCATTTCAGCCCTGGCAGAAAATCTCTGGCTATCCACACAATCAATGCCCCTCATCATCCTATACCCCTAAAAAAGGCTCTAAACATAAACAAGGAAATTATATATTGAAGATTTGTTCGAAGTATACAAAATTATAAGGGTATAGATAGGGTAAATGCAAGCAGCTCTTTCCACTGAGGTTGGGTGGGATGACAACCGGAGGCCATGGGTGAAAATTTAACGGGAACATTTTGAAAATCTCTTTACTGAAATGGTCGTGAGCGTGTGGAATGAAATGCCAGCACAAGTGGTGAATATGAGCTCGGTTTCACCATTTCGAAGAGGTTTGGATGGAAGCCTGGATGGTAGGGGTACGGAGGGCAATGGTCCCAGTGCAGGTGGTTGCATTGGACAGCTTAAATGTTTTTTTGGCATTGAATAGATGGGCCAAATAGCCTGTTTCAGAACTGAACTTCTCCATGTTTCCATGACGGAGAAGCTGGCCAAACTTGTTTGGAAAGGAAAAGGTAGGAGTGACAACTGAGCAGCAATGGCTGGAGTTTCTGGGAGCAATTCAGGAGCTAAGTGATCGATACATCCCAAAGAAATGGAAGCATTGGAAAGGCAGGAGGACACAACCGTGGCTGAAATGAGAAGCCAAAGCCAACATAAAAGCCAAAGAGAGGGCAAACAAAAGAGCAAACACTAACAGGGAATGGAGTTGCACAGTGTGAACTTGCTGATGTACCTTCAGTTGAGATTACTGACTGAATCCATTCCCACTGTCTGAGCAGGTGAATGGGTTCCTCCCTGTGTAAAATGACGAGCGTGCCAGTCAGTCAGATGATCGAGTGAATCCCTTGCTCCACTTCTTAAATATCTGGACAGAGACAGCAAAACTAGCGTGTTGTGTTCAAGATTCCCGTAGACAAATTCCCTGTCATTTTTAACCTGTAAAAAGATTTACAAAATCCATCAATGGGTGCAGGACAACATTTCAGATGAGATCACTTGAGCTGTCAAGGTGTGATCTGGCATCACGCTGTTACAGTGAAGTTCAACCCAAGTTAGAGCAAGAAATCATCTTCTAACTGGGCACAGTGATGGTATCTGGAATGACCATCAAATTCTCTGATGTTCTTCCTGTCTCTATGAGAATGGGTTCAGAGGAGATGTGAGGAGTAAGTTTTGTTACGCAGAGAGTGCTGAGTGTGTGGAATGGGCCGCTGGCAACGGTGGCAGAGGTGGATTCAATAGGGCCTTTTAAGAGACCCCTGGACAGGTATATGGAGCTCAGAAAATTAGAGGTAATTTCTCAGGTATGGACATATTCGGCACAGCTTTGTGGGCCAGAGAGCCCGTGTTGTGGGGTAGTTTTTTTTTCTATGTTTCTACCATCCCCAATCTGTGACCTGGCTCAGTTTGACTCTCTCCATTGGTATTATTCCCTGTTCCCACTGAGCTGCATGGGTGCTTGGCCCCACAGTAACTGAAACACTCTCACACGAATCGCCTTTGTTAACGTGCAGCTGGGATTTTCTTTTATGTATTATTAACTTTTCTTTTATGTATTATTAACTGCCACAGTTTTAACACCATATAAACAATTCCTGCTGAGATGAATGGTTGGTCCGCACAGCTAGTAAAAGGACTTAAAGTGAGTTTTTGTATTATTTCAGGTTCTTGTCACAGTCATAGAATAATACAATACAGAAACAGGCCCTTTGGCCCACCTGGTTGGTGCCGAGCTACTTAAACTTTCTACTGCCATACCCCTACCATCCAGGTACCTGTACAAACCTCTGAAATGTTCAACTTGAGCTTGCAGGCACCGGGCGTGCTGGCTGCTCATTCCACACCTGCATGACCGTCTGTGTGAAGACGTTTCCCCTCATGTTCCCCTACCCTTTCACCCTTGACCCATGGCCTCTGGTTGTAGCCCACTCAATCCCAGTGGAGAAAGCCAGCTTGCATTTACCCTATCTATGCACCTCTGTCACAATCAAATCTCCTCTCAATCTTCCACATTCCAAGCAATAAAGTCCTGATCTGTTCAATCTTTCCCAATAACCCAAGTCCTCCAGACCTGGCAACATCCTTGTGAATTTTTTCTGAACTCTTTCAACCTCTTTTACATCTTTCCTGTAGGTAGGTGACCACAACTGCAAACAAGACTCCAAATTAGGCCTCACCAATGTCTTCTACAAGTCAACATAACATCCATAGGACCGAAAGAAGCTGCAGAAGATCGTGAACACGGCGCAGCGCATCACACAAACCAATCTTCCGTCCTTGGACTCACTTTACACCGCACACTGTCGGAGCAGTGCTGCCAGGATAATCAAGGACACGACCCACCCAGCCAACACACTTTTCGTCCCTCTTCCCTCCGGGGGAAGGTTCAGGAGCTTGAAGACTCGTACGGCCAGATTTGGGAACAGTTTCTTTCCAACTGTGTTTAACCAACACCCCCGACTCCCCACACTCGCACAAGCCAAACTTACCACTAGAATATTAGACCTCTGCTAGTTTAAATTCCTGAACTAACAAATCCCTTGTCACCGCTTTGACTTTCCTCTGCCAGGTAATTTCCCGACCCCGAGCAGTTTCTAAAGTGGCCCACCTGTTGTTGTGCAGGATAACATCAAGAGTACTCTGCGATGGCTATTTAACCTCATTCCCCTTCCTGACTCTCACCCAGTTTCCTGTGTCCTGCACCTTGAGTGTAACTCACCTCTCTTCATGTTATATCTATCAACCCCTCCAACTCCTGGATGATCCGGAATTCATCCATCTCAAGTTCCAACTCCTTAAAGTGCAGGGTTACAAGCTGCAGCTGGATGCACATCTTGTAGGTCAGTGGTCCCCAGCCACCGGGCCATGGACCGGTACCGGGCCGCGAGGCAACGATATGATTTGGCGATATGAGTCAGCTGCACCCTTCCTCATTCTCTATCATGCCCACTGCTCTGCTGAACTTGAACGCATGAGAGGTCAAACCGCACACGTCATCCATGTCAGCACGGGAAGAAGATCGACTCCTCGAGCTTGCAAATGACGGTGGGCTGAAAAGTACGTTTGACATAACATCTCTGCTGGCATTCCGGATCAAAGTCAAGGCTGAATATCTTGGGATAGCCACGAAAGCACGAAAAACGTTGATTCCATTTCCAACATATCTCTGCAAAGCGGGGTTTTCTGCAATGAATGCAATGAAAACTAAATTGTGGAATAGACTGGACATAAGGAACTCCCTTCGAATATCGCTGTCTCCCGTCACCCTCGATGGGACCGTCTTGTTGCAGGGAAACAAGCCCAGGGCTCCCACTGATTCAGTGATATTGGTGTGTTGCAATGATTTTATATGTTCACACGAGGAAAATATGTGCTGTGTGTTTAATATCCAAACGTTACTTAAAATGTTATGATGACTTACAAGTGACTTATAATTGACTTATCACTATATAACAGTAATATAAAGTAAAAGCTGGAATGATACGATAAATACACAGCCTATGTAAAGTAGAAATAATGTATGTACAGCGTAGTTTCACTGAACAGAATCGCCAAAAACGATTTGTAGAAAAAAAATCGGTACGTACACGCATGCACACACAAGTGCCCGTGCAAGGCTTCATGGTCATTGTAGTCTTTCTCAGAGTAAACACAACTTATTTGACTGCTATCCTTGTCCCTTGGTAACTCCACCCCACCCCACCCCCAGTCGGCCGGTCCACAAGAGTATTGTCAATAATAAACCAGTCTGCGGTGCAAAAAAGGTTGGGAACCCCTGTTGCAGGTGAGGGCATCAGGGACACTGGAGGTCTCCCCACCTTCCCACCAATGTCCCTTCTAATTGGTAATGACCAGTGTGCACAAAAATCTTGTACTGTGCATTTTTTCCACCCAGTGACAAAATGTGCACAGTGAATTTTATATAGAGAGGTATTCATTCTTACAGCTAGCAAATCACTGGCACTAAGAACTTTGATCTCCTTTGGGTTCGATTGGGTTCATCTGCACTCTCACACAACCTATCTCGTAGGCCTGTTAACGGGTAATGAAGGATTTTCTCACAAGAGCCTTTGCACACTGTCCAAGTGCACCCAGTGCTCCTGAACCCCAATCCTCCCAGTGCTCAGATACGGTGGCTGCTCGGGTAAAAGAGATCCACACAGGGAATACTGAGGATTATTCCGAGACAGGGAGGGAAGAATCCAATAAAACCCCAGAGTTAATGGCTCCACAAAGACAATTGCCCACCCAAATGCTGCCCAATCCACGAGCAGGAGGAGGGACTGCCCTCAGTGATTCCTCTGTATGCACCCTGGAAGCCTTAAGAAATGATAATGATCATGAATCAGGCCCCAGATAGAAAAGAAAAACCAGTGCAGTTTGTTCAGTATGTCCACAGTACTACACAAATGTATAAAGTGACACCGCAAGATTTATTCTGTCTCTGCTGCACGATTCTCTGAGCTGAGGAGGGGGAAATGAAAGGCAGAATTGAGATACCAAACCTATCAGGAGTTACCAGTGGGAAACCATAATGAGAATGAACAGACAGACCGGATTACTCAAGCCTTGGAAACGGCTCTCTGGCAACCTGTAAACATCACTAAAGTACTTGAATGCAAACCTAAGCCTGGGGAATTGGGACCAGACTATTGGGAGCGATTTGTGGCCTGCTACGGCACTTTCACAGGAGACCAGGCCTTTAATGATGGGAATCCGTCTGCCCAGTTTGATGTCTTACTGCTCCAATGCTTACCAACTAAGTTAGCCAACATGATTAAAACAAATAATATGGATTGGCCTGACAGTGAACAAAATCCAATGCGACGAGCTTTGACATACTATTGCGAGCCGACTTTCGAATCCTGATCAACCCCGAAGGGCACTAATATTAAAGGTGAATAAGTTCAGCAGGGTGAAGGATGCGAGCAAGCTATATCTGGGGATCAGAAATGGGAACAAAAACCTACCAAGGGACAGGTGGGGACAACAATCCATATAGAAATTGACAAGCAAGGATGCTTCCTACCATGAGTACCACTCCTCGGGAAAAGCCCAATGTAATATTGCAAGTTGCTGGAATTCCAATTCTGTTTATGATTGATATGGGGGCAACCACAACCACTCTCAACCAGGTATCGGAAAATAGTATTGGAAAAGGGATTCCAGCTATCAGATTCTACAATCACTCTGTCTGGGTTTGAAGGCACAGAACGTCCGTATTCACGTACCCAGCCACTGAAGGTGGAATTCCAGGGGGACCCAGTGTGTGGTTTCATTTACAGTCACCACCAGTCTGAGGTGTAATCTAGCAGGGAGAGACTTGCTCTAACCATTGTAAGTCAAGATTCTCTGCACAGACAAGGATAGCACTCTGGGACCTCTCCGAGGGAAGAAACTGGAGTTCCTTGCCTACACCCTGACAAAACAAGCCCCCAGCACCAAGGGAGACTGGCAAGACTCTGCCGCGGGCCAACTCCGATACTGGAAGGAGTCTGAGGTGAAGACGGGACATCTGGTAAGGCATTCTTTTAATACTGACCGAACCCAAGATGTTATACCCCATCTCTGGGCAATTTCAGGCCATGAAGTCGGCCACACCAACTGCTCCCTATCCGGATCACCGTGAGAGAAGGACAGACTCTCCCACCCATTTTGCAACACCCCTCAATCCCGAGGCAATATTTTATGAGGATGGAAGCTCTTTGTGAATCCAGCACGATATTCTGGCTATGCGATAGTGACGGACAGTGAAATAGTTGAGCAAGCCTCTTTTGAGGCAGCTGTCTCCACCCAGAAGGCTGAGCTGCTTGCTCCGACTCGTGCCTGTATCCTTGCAACAGACAAAAGTGCGAACGTTTACACAGATTCCCATTATGCATTTGGAGTTGTACATAAATAATCTTCCGGAAATTGTACATGACTACGGGCCAACTAACCAAAATTCTCCAAGCATTACATTCGCAGGTATGGCAGGCTTACAAGGAAGAGAACTACCCCACAGAGAGGAGTGACTATCCCACCACAGAACTTGGGAATTTTGTCCTGATCAAGAACTGGAATTGAGGGAAACTCGGACCTCGGTGGAGAGGACCACATCAGGAGTTACTGACCACTCCCACGCTGTGAAACTGAAGGGGCAATCTCGGTGGATACATCAAACAGACTACAAATGTGTTACTGAAGGAACTGAGTAGAAGGACTCTCTTGGACTAAAGGAAAATGTATTGGTTGATAGTGGTGTTCGTGTTTACATCTTTGAGAGGGCTCACTCCAGCATCCGGGGGTCCCCATGTTAACACCTTTCTGTCACACCTATGCCAAGCAGGTAGAAGTAGGGGCCTGCTGGGTTTGTGGTGAAATTCCCCAGCATGGTAAAACTATGGTTCCAATGTCAGTAATCACGCTCAACCAGACTGAGGAACTCCCAGCCTGGGCTTTCTCAAATATCACCCGGGGAAGTGAGGTGTGGAACTGTGGTTCAGTCAGAGATGACTGTGGCTGTCAGTGTTTTGAGGGATGGTATCTCGGGCCCCCACCAAACGGAACTTCCTATACTGGGAAACATGCATCCTGGCCATACTTGCAGGTGCCCAACAGCGGAGAGGAATAACTGAGACTGAGCGATTTTGGATGATCGCTTTTCTCTCCTATGGAGTAGCCAGGAATTCACGAGAGAGAATCAATTTGGCTACAGCACTTGAGGAGCTGGCCACAATACTGCAGGGGCCCTGACAGAAACACAGGCCCAAGTAACAGAAATATCCACTGAAATGACTGCAATCCGGCAAACAGTCCTACAGAATCGTAAGGCTTTAGGTTTTATCCTGGCTGAGAAAGGGGGAACCTGTGCTATTACTGACACAGAATGCTGCACTTATATCCCTGATGAGTCTACTAACATTACATCCCTCTCCCAGCACACTGCCAAGGAGATTGACAGCATCAAGGAAGTAGGGCAGGATTTACACGGGTTCACCGAAGGGTCAAAATGGTGGTCTTCAAAGGTCTGTTCGGTAATATGTGGGGCGAGATATTGCATTATGGCCGAATAGTTGTACATATCATTGTTATCATTACTGATGTCTGCTGCTTTTACCCACTGATAAGTCAATGCTGTATTCGGTTACTTTCTCTGTAAAAAAAATACTGCTTTGTTGATGATGTAACGATGAAAAGGAGGGAATGATAAAGTATGTAAAAGGGTTAACACTTCGTTAAACAATAGCAGCTTGTTTTCTGAAAGAAACTGCTGATGATCAACAGATGTGCTGAGCCATGCTGAGCCATATTTCTTCTTCAGGGCAGCTAGCTGGGGTTTCAGGATGCTTATCTCCTTGTGCACTCATGCATAGAGATAGGACAGCTTCAGTCTGTTCCGTGTGTGTAAGCCATTATGACTATTTTGTAATTTGCCTTTAGGGGCTGTCATGTTGTAAATAACTTTGGCTCCAGCCTGTCTTGTGTGGGGGGTATCTGGACAGATATACCTGTGGTGTAAGGGGAATTGTTAGTCAGTTACTGGATAGGGCAGGTACAGTCATAGACTGTTCCTGTTTGAGCGACGAACTGAGTAAGCCCCAGGTGCTTGGAAAAACGAGTTTGTACTTATACAGTCTCTGAGTGACTTTATCCGGATTCAACTTCCACAGAATGTGAGTGGTTTTAAAGGGCTGGGCTGCTGGAAACACATTACCAGACCTGGAGTGATTGTAACTGGGTCTGACAGAGGCATAACTGGTACTTCTGGGCACATTCAGTCTCACTCCAACTATTTCCTACCTTCCTTTGTACAGGTATGTAATGCCTAAAGGACCAGTGTTTGAGTAAATGAGACTCACCAAACTTTCTCCTGATGAATCACTGGATCCTCCAAATCAGATGGGTTCTCTCCAGTTAATGCTCAAAATCCTCGGGCTGGTTCAGATGTTGTTGTTCCCTCATTTGAGTCGTGGTTTGCTTCCAGTTGGGGTTTTCTTCCAATGAATCTCTCACCGCAGGTCTAACTGTAACACGAAAGGTAATGAAGCACATTAACAATAAAAAGGAGAACCAAACATTTCTGCTTAATGTTACTAAGAACAAAACTCAGAAAGCTAAACATTGAAGGCAGGTATAATGATCTCAGTGAACAATCTTTTATTGTCCCTCACACGTCACAAAACGATATGGCATAAGACATGGTGAGACATAAGAGACAGGAACAGAATTAGGTGATTCAATCCATCCTGTCTGCCCCACCACTCAACCATGGCTGAGTTTTATTCCAACCCCATATTCCTGCCTTCCTCCTGTAACCCTGAAGCTACTTAGCAATCATGAATATATTAATCTCTGTTATAAATATAATCAAATATCAGCCTCAACCAACCTCTGCGGCAACAAATTCCACAGATCAGATATCTTTAGGCCAAAAAATTTTCCTCATCTCAGTTTTAAAGGGAAGCATTTTTATTCTGAGACTGTGCTGTCAGATCAGACTCTCTGTCTAATGGGGACATCCTCTCCATATCCACTGTGTCCAGGCTTCTCAGCATTCGGTTGGTTTACTTAACCATACATCCCTCCTCCAGCTGCTCGAAATTTCTGCTTCATTGCAGAAGGACGACCATCCATCCCCATCTGTAGAAGCACTAACCAAAGTCAAAGCCAAAACACCAACAGTTCCATATGCCTGGAATGTAGATCACAGGATTATAGCCGAAGCACCAACTCTCCCAGTACTCTTTGCTGCCAGTAAAATGCTGCAGTGTGTCAGCCAGTCACAGTTCAATAACTAGCATCTCCACACCAATGCACAACAGAACTGGTACCTGATGACCCTCTGGCATTCCAGCTAACAAAACCGATTCTGGAAATAACTCAGCAAGGCCAAATGTGCAAAAGAACACTTCACAATGAAGACAAAGGGTAAAAGAAAGATTGCTGATATATAACATTGAGGTGGTGGGATACAGGGTGGACCGAGGTTGACCCAGATGGTTGATGCATACCACTGAAGCGGGCAGCAGGAGACTAAACAGAGGTTGAACAAGATGGGCAGGGATGAGCAGAAGGAACCAGGTGGGAGAAGGGATCAAGGACGATCACTGATACACAGATACTGAATTAATCGCACATAATAAAAGCTCATAAAATGACATAGTTAGAACAAACAATAAGAATTTTGGCATATGCCCTTTGACCCTCACCAAATTTTTATCAACACACCATAGAAAGTTTCCCACCCAGACTCTTCACACTTTGTATGGTAACTACTCTGCCTGTGACTGCGAGGAACAGCAGAGAACTTTGGATACAGATCAGCACATCACAGAAACCATTCTCTCCCCCTAGACTTCCCAGTCCCTCGGTAAAGTAGGCAGTGAAATCAAAGATCCCCAAAACCTGGGACGTTCTCCTTTCTCACCCACTCTAGTCGGGGAGAAGACACAAGATCCATAAAGCTTCAGGACAAATGCGAGGAGCCTCAGGAAACGAGGCGAGTTGGGGGAAGTTAACAGGACTCGGTGGCCAACATCAGATTTCCCCAACGCAACATGGAGGAAGCATCACCACCCATCTGGTGACGGAAGGACACACCACATGAATTTGCATCGCAAAGCGGAGGGTGGGGCAGATCTGCGGCACGCAGCCTCACTGAAGCTGTTGGCGGGAATTCTGCGGAAATAGGCAGCCTGGGCTCCTGGTTTGGATCGTTCAATGCAGATTAAGTGAAGTCGACACATTTTTTGAAGAGCCCAGATAACTGGGTACTAAATGAGTAATTGGCTTTCGGTTCAGGGCTCACGGCCAACATCAGATCTCCCCGCTCGGGATCGGTCTCAATACACACCGATGGGAAAGTGATATCTTTGGCCCACAGACAGTGATCCCAACCCCTGGCACCCCGACCCAGGAGGCGAAGACACTTTCCCAATCCTGCAGATGATCCAGTCCAGCACTGAGCGGAAAGGAAAACACGGCTCACCCGGAGACTGTGAGCATGCACAAAGGGCTTGTTACATCTGTGGTTAAATGCGACGGGCAAATGGGATCATGTGACTGGTGGGGGTCTCCCATCAACCCAAGCAGAGCATTCCAGCTACTCACTACTCTGTGGAAAGAAACAAACTTGCCGCTCACATCTCCTCTCACCTTAAATGTGTTAGACATTTCAACCTCCAGGAAAAATATATTGTCTGTCCACTCTATCTATTCCTCTCGTAATCTTATAAACGTTCATCCAGTCTCAGCCCAGCCTGCGCCGCTCTGGAGAAAACAACACAAGTTTGTCCAACCTCTCGTTATAGCTCATGCCCTCTAATCTAGACAATATCCTGGTAAACCTCTTTTACACCCTCTACTATTATTCTGAAATTTCACATTCTTAAAATAAAGTACTGATCCTAACTGACCTAAGACTGGGAATGTTTTCTTGGATTAAATGTCAGGAATTGTGTAAAACTGAGTATTTGGCTATGGTGTATGTAAACTTCTGACGTCAACAGCAGCCATTAATATGAAAAAGAAAATTTGCTAGCATATCAAACAGAAAAAATGGCAAATTTTCTGTTCTCATTGATCAATCAACAAGCCTGAGCATTAAGACCACCCGAATAGTTTATTTGAAACGTGATAAGGAAGGGGATCCCCATTTTATGTTTTTAGATCTAATTGAACTGCCTGATCAGAAAGCTGCAACTATTGTTAAGCATCTTCTGAATTGTCTCAAGAACCATGGGTTTGATGACTCTTACTTGAAACAGAACCTTGTAGCATTTGCTAGTAATGGGGCGAATGTAATGCCTGCTGTCAAATCTGGTGTTGCTACAATTGTCAAGGAACATAACCCTGATGTGACAAATTGGCACGGTCTTAATCACAGATTAGAACTTGCAGTAAGTGATTCAGTGAGAGAAGTTCATAGAATGAATCATTTTCAATCATTTATCAACAAATTCTACTCTGTTTACAGCAGATCACCTCTAAATCAAAAGGAACTGTCTGAATGTGCCTCTCAACTAGAACAACAAATTTGCGAAATAGGCCGTGTTCTGGGCACCAGGTGCGTGGCTAGCTCATTTCGAACAGTTTCAGCAGTGTGACAAAATTATGAAGCACTGTGTTTTCACTTTGAAAAAGCAATGAAGAATGAAACAAGATCTGTGAGTGACAGAAAAACCTATGAAGGTCTGTTGAAAAGATTCTTCAGGACAGTTTCTATTGGACTGAGCTCTAACGTATGACACGTTGCATGAACTTGGTTTACTGTCAGAGTGTTTACAGAAACACACTACTACGACTGTTTATGCAGACAAACTGACCCAATGGATCAGAAGATCACTGCATGGACTGAAAGACCAACCTGCTACAAAAACTCTAGACGCTCAAGAGGCAGTTGAAAAGGGGAAGTTTGGAGAAATTACCTCAACAAGCAACAACAAAATTGTCTCCACTAACTATCGACAATTTCTTGCTCGTCTTATAAACAATCTGCAGCACCTTATGTTCACGGCAACATCCTTGAAAAGTTCTCAAACTTCTAAACCTCAAAGTATGTATTAATTCCCTGTTAAATGAAATGTGTGTCCTTGATAAAGATAACTGGCCTGCTAAAATACTGCTTAATTTTTTTTTCCAAGTCAAGTCGTATTTTATCATCATTTCGACCATAAACTGCTGGTACAGTACACAGTAAAAACGAGACAACGTTTCTCCAGGATTCTGGTGCTACATAAAACAACACAAAACTACACTAGACTATGTGAGACTGCACAAGGCTACCCTAGACTACATAAAAACAACATTAAAAAACTGCACTAGACTACAGACCTGCACAGAACTACATAAAGTGCGCAAAAACAGTGCAGGGCAGTACAATAATTTATAAACAAGACAATAGGCACAGTAGCGGACAAATAACAATATAATAATAAATGATGTGGATGTCAGTCTAGACTCTGGGTATTGAGGAGTCTGATGGCTTGGGGGAAGAAGCTGTTACGCAGTCTTGTCGTGTGAGCCCGGATGCTTCGGTACCTTCTGCCTGATGGAGAATGATGGAGAAGCTGCAATATCATCTCTCTGTAAGAGGTTTAAGCTTTCTTCTTCCTCTGTAATAAATGCCTTCAGAGATTATGTGGAGGATCGTGGACGCTGCATCCCCCAAGATTTACGCCCATTACTGAGCTGTTCACAAGTTATTCCTATTAGTACTGCTGAGTGTGAGAGAGGATTCAGTCACATCAACTTGATAATAACAACAACACACTCAAGGACTCTCATAGATCATGTATCAGCACTTATGTTTGTTAAACTACACAGACCTCCTCTCGTTCAGTGGAATCCTGAGCCGTATGTCACAACATGGCTGCAGTACCACAGATCAGCAGATGATACCAGGACAAGAGTTGCTTCAGACCCACGAACACATATTACACCTGACCCTTTGTGGAAATTATTGTGAAACTTCTCATTGGTGGCATTTGGTAAGTAGGTAATTATTTTTAAATTGTCTTTTTCTTTACTTGCTTGATAATTATATTTTATGATAATTAGTGAGTACAACCATGTAATACTTTGTCATATTATTAAATTATTATATGTTTTATTGTACCAGTTACACACTGAAATGTACTGATAGGCTATACTATTGTTAATGTTTTAACTATCACTATATTTCTGTGGAGCTCTGGAATTGATATATTTCTTTCATCTTGGTTTACCATTATACCAGCGCCAAAGAAGAAGAATGTGGGCTGCCTTAAGGATTATTGCCCGGTAGCACTTACATCGACAGTGATGAAATGCTTTGGGAGGTCGGTTATGACTGAAATGAACTCCCGCCTCAGCAAGGACCTGAACCCACTGCAATTTGCCTATCGTCACAATAGGTCAACGGCAGATGCAATCTCCACGGCTCTTCACACGGTTTTAGACCACCTGGACAACACAAGCATCTATGTCAGGCTGCTGTTCATCGACTACAGCTCCGCATTTAATACCATCACTCCCACTATCCTAATTGAGAAGTTGCAGAACCTGGGCCTCTGTAATTGTATTCTCATCTTCCTAACCAGAAGAACATAGTCTGTGCAGATTGGTAATAACATATCCTCTTCGCTGACGATCAACATTGGCGCACCTCAGGGGTGTGTGCTTAGCCCACCGCTCTACTCTCTGTATACACATGACTGTGTGGCTGGGCACAGCTCAAACACCATTTACAAATTTACCCACAATACAACTATTGTTGGTCGAATCTCAGGTGGTGACGAGGGGGCGTACAGGAGTGAGATATGCCAGCTAGTGGAATGGTGCCACAGCAACAACCTGGCACTCAATGTCAGTAAGACAAAAGCGCTGATTGTGGACTTCAGGAAGAGTAAGACGGGGGAACACGTACCGATCATCATAAGAGTGATCATAAGTGGAGAGAGTGAGTAGCTTTAAATTCCTGGGCATCAAGATCCCTGAGGATCTAACGTGGTCCCAGCATATCGATGTAGTCATAAAGAAGGTAAGACAGCAGCTGTACTTTATTAGGAGTTTGAAGCGATTTGGCATGACAACAAACAAGCTCAAAATCTTCTATA
This sequence comes from Mobula birostris, assembly GCF_030028105.1. Lineage (NCBI taxonomy): Eukaryota > Metazoa > Chordata > Chondrichthyes > Myliobatiformes > Myliobatidae > Mobula > Mobula birostris. The sequence continues at coordinate 85,705,478 of NC_092382.1, forward strand.
GCTGCACTGTGGGGAGCATTTGGACAGGCTGCATCACTGTCTGGTATGGAGGGGCTACTGCACAGGACCGTGAGAAGCTGCAGAATGTTGTAAATCTAGTCAGCTCCATTTTGGGTACTAACCTACAAAGTATCCAGGACATCTTCAGGGAGCGGTGTCTCAGAAAGGCAGCATCCATTACAAAGGACCTTCAGCACCCAGGGCATGCCCTTTTCTCACTGTTACCATCAGTCAGGAGATACAGAAGCCTGAAGGCACACACTCAGCGATTCAGGAACAGCTTCTTCCCCTCTGTCATCTGATTCCTGAATGGACTTTGACAGCTTTGGACACTACCTCACTTTCTAATATACATCATTTCTGTTTTTACACATCTTTAACAAACTATTCAACCAATTTTTTGAGGAAATTACCAGTAGGCTAGACAAGGGAGATGCAGTGGATGTTGTATATTTGGATTTTCAGAAGGCCTTTGACAAGGTGCCACATATGAGGCTGCTTAACAAGATAACAGCCCATGGAATTACAGGAAAGTTACATACCTGGATAGAGCGTTGGCTGATTGGCAGGAAACAGAGAGTGGGAATAAAGGGATCCTATTCTGGTTGGCTGCCGGTTACCAGTGGTGTTCCACAGGGGTCCGTGTTGGGGCCGCTTCTTTTTACATTGTACATCAACGATTTGGATTATGGAATAGAGGGCTTTGTGGCTAAGTTTGCTGACGATACGAAGATAGGTGGAGGGGCCGTTAGTGCTGAGGAAACGGAAAGTCTGCAGAGAGACTTGGATAGATTGGAAGAATGGGCAGAGAAGTGGCAAATGAAGTACAATGTTGGAAAGTGTATGGTTATGCACTTTGGCAGAAAAAATAAACAGGCAGACTATTATTTAAATGGGGAAAGAATTCAAAGTTCTGAGATGCAACGGGACTTGGGAGTCCTCGTACAGGATACCCTTAAAGTTAACCTCCAGGTTGAGTCGGTAGTGAAGAAGGCGAATGCAATGTTGGCATTCATTTCTACAGGAATAGCGTATAGGAGCAGGGCTGTGATGTTGAAGCTCTATAAGGTGCCGGTGAGACCTCACTTGGAGTACTGTGGGCAGTTTTGGTCTCCTTATTTAAGAAAGGATGTGCTGACTTTGGTGAGGGTACAGAGAACATTCACTAGAATGATTCCAGGAATGAGAGGGTTAACATATGAGGAACGTTTGTCCGCTCTTGGACTGTATTCCTTGGAGTTTAGAAGAATGAGGGGAGACCTCATAGAAACATTTCAAATGTTAGAAGGCATGGACAGAGTTGATGTGGCAAAGTTGTTTCCCATGATGGGGGAGTCTAGTACGAGAGGGCATGACTTCAGGATTGAAGGGCGCCCTTTCAGAACAGAAATGCGAAAAAAATTTTATAGTCAGAGATTGGTGAATCTATGGAATTTGTTGCCACGGGCAGCAGTGGAGGCCAAGTCATTGGGTGTCTTTAAGGCAGAGATTGATAGGTATCTGAGTAGCCAGGGCATCAAAGGTTATGGTGAGAAGGTGGGGCAGTGGGACTAAATAGGATAAAATAGATCAGCTCATGATAAAATGGCGGAGCAGACCCGATGGGCCGAATGGCCTACTTCTGCTCCTTTGTCTTATAGTCTATTCATTATGCATAATGATTTAGTTTTTTATTTATTATGTTTTAATTTATTATCTATGCCAGAATATGTATTTATGTATTGCATTCAACTGCTGTTGCTGAGTCAAACAAATTTCACTTCAATTGCCTGTGATAATAAATCTGATTTTGACATAAGATATATATATATATACCACACTCAATTTGTTTACCTATTCATTACTCGAATGGGGCAAGGAGCTTGCCCAGTACATGAAATCAGCAGGTACACAAACTGGGTGAGAGAGAGGATCTAGGAAATGGCAAGCATTTTGTCAGCTCCGGCACCTAAAACAATTAGCACTGCACCCCTGCTGAAAGGACATCCCACTTTCTAACAACCGCCCCCTTTCAGGCCTAGGGTCCCACATCTTTCCGACCACTCACCCCCACACCCACAGTCCACCCGTAACCTCTACCCACACACAGACAGATCCCCTTCACCCCAAACCCCCTCCCAGCCTGGGAACCACAACTGACTGATCCCACAGCCCGGGCTCGGGCGCAAAGCTAAAACCGGGGCTGCGGGACCGGAGAGCCCGGAGCCTGCAGCCGTCCGGCAGAACTCGGTCCCGGCCCTTTCCAACTGCAGCAAACCCCCGATTCACACAAACTCCATTACTCACCTCCCCGATAGCAGAACCGCCGGCGACAACTGTGCTGGGCACCGGGCCGACGGTCAGCAGGATATTCGCCGCAGCACCACCCGTGGACGGAGGTCAATGCAGCGCCCCGGTGGCCGGAGGTCCGTGCAGCGCCACCGGTGGCCGGAGGTCCGTGCAGCGCCACCGGTGGCCGGAGGTCCGTGCAGCGCCATCAGTGGCCGGAGGTCCGTGCAGCGCCACCGGTGGCCGGAGGTCCTTGCAGCGCCATCGGTGGCCGGAGGTCCTTGCAGCGCCACTAGTGGCCGGAGGTCCGTGCAGCGCCATCGGTGGCCGGAGGTCCTTGCAGCGCCACTAGTGGCCGGAGGCGTGAGTGACAGCGGAGATGTAAATCACAAACACAACAAAGTCTGCTGATGCTGGAAATCCAGAGCAACACAAACAAAATGCTGGCGGAACTCAGCAGTCCGGGCAGCTCCTATCGAAAAGAGTTAACAGTCGACGTTTCCAGTTGAACTGAGGACTGAGATGGAATGAGGGAAATATCTGAATAAAATCGGGGCGGGCGAGGAAATGCCGAGCTGGAGGGTGATAGGTGAAACCAGGTAGGTGGGAAAGCTCAAGAGCAGAAGAAAATAGAATCTAATAGGAGAGGAGAGTGGAGAATAGGAGAAAGGGATGGAGCAGTGGATCCAGAGAGAAGTGTTCAGCAGGTGAGAGGACGTGAAAAGTCAGAGAGGAAGAGAGGGAGTGGGAGGGAGAGGTGAGTGGGAGATTTGTTCACCGGAAGGAGAAATCGATATTCATGCCATCAGTTTGGAGGGTACCCAGACGGAATATGAGGCGCTGATCCTGGACCCTGAGGGTGGCCTCATCTTGGCACAAGAGGAGGCAATGGGTTGACACGTCGCAAAGGAAATGGGAATCGGAATGAAAATGTTTGGACACCGGGAAGTCCCGCTCGGAGCAGATAGTTCAAAGGTTAATTAATTATCAAAGCAGATATCCATAAACAGCTCTGAGTTTTTGTTTTCTTCTCCAGTGAGCCACGGAACAAAGAACATGAAAGTCGTTCAGAGAGAAACATCAAACTCCCACCCCACCCCCGCATAAAACGGAACGGCATCCCGATCATCAACCCCCAAAACCCACCCCTCCCGCAAAAGGGAAAAATAACATCGATCCCCCCGAAAAAACAACCCGACCCCGCACAACTGCGGAGGAGCCGGTGTCACCGGTGTAGAGGAGCCGCATCGGGAGCAGCGGACACAACGGGCGACCCCGGAAGATTCACAGGTGAAGGGTCGCCTCACCCGGAAGGATGTTTGGACAACGGAGAGAGTTCGGCCGTCCGGCCCTTTCACTGTGACCCCCGAACTCCACATCAAATCCGTCCAAACGAATCTGGGTGAACTTTAATGACCAATAAATATAATTCCTCTCTTTGATCACTGTCTGAATGATTCCCTGACTCTGAGAGGAAGGGGTGTCTATGGTCCACATTGTCAGGGTGTTGAGTTTACCAGGAGACAGAGACTGCAGGGACGGGAGGTTTTCTGGTCACTAATACACTGTGTGTGGACCCCGCTGGCAATTCTGGTGTTGTGACCCGAATCGAGACAAACACCACGCTGCCCACTCCACCAACAACACGGCACAGCCGGACACATAACAGCGGACTTTACATCTCACAACACTGGATTCAGTGATGAAACCCGTGATTAATGTTGTTGTCCCACTGAAATCATAAGAAACGTCCATTAAGGTGCTTTTAAACACGAGCGCTCTCCCACAGGTGACGTCACACACGCGCACCCACGCGCCTGACGTCACACATGGGCTCCCCACACCGGCATCTGCCCTCACGTGGGCGGTGTCTTACGTCACCCACGCGCTGGAGAGCTCGAGCTTTATCGGTTTAACGGCTGGGCTACTAATCACGTGACGAGCCCCTTCCCCACCGCTGTCAACAGAGGATGCAGGAGCTGCGCTATTCCCATTGGTGCGAACGGATGTCAATCATTGGTTACAACCAGTCGTGGAGGCGGACCGGCCGAGAGGGCGTTACCCCCACTCACACCGTCGCTCGCACAAGTGTCAAACTCCTCATTAAAGCGGAACAAATCCCAAAGTAAATGTCCGCTTTCTGATTTATTTCCATATCCCTCCGAGGGAAGTTGGGGCGTTTGTGAAGCGTCTCCTGCGGCCGGAGTCTGATGTATCGCTGAGAGGTAGGAGGAGACCGCTCGGCCCGTCGGTTTGATGCCGGTTCCCCGGGGAGGGAGAGGATGAAGACGGTGAGAGAGGGGGCGGACAGGATGTTTGTCCCGGTGGGGACAGGAGGGGCTCATCTGTGGAAATGTCTGAGCCCACGGTGGTGGCGATTCACCACATTGGGGGCAAACACCGGCAGACTGTTGCCCTGCGAGCGGGGCCGATGGTCCGGGCAAAGTGACAATTATTTGTGTTTTGTTGAGATTGTACCGGGAATATGGTGTAAAATCCCGCTCCCCACACTAACACGGGTCACACAGACCAAAGAACAAACTGCCGGAGGAACTCAGTGGGTCGGGCAGCATCTGTGGAGGGAAATGGACCGTCAACATTTCGGGCCGAGACCCTCCCTCTGGACTGAGAGTGGACGGGAAATAGTCCGAGAAAAGAGGTGAGGGGTGGGGATGGGGCAAGAGCTGGGGAGTGAGAGGTGGGTCCAGGTGAGGGGGAGGTGGGAAGGTGGAAATAGTGACAGGGGTGGGAGGTGAGTGGTTGGGGCAACACGGGGCTGCACAAGATGGAAATTAATTCCATAGAGGATTAACAAAGAGGTTAGAGAGTATTTGTTATAGAGAGTGCAATGAAGATTGACCAGACTGATCCCTGGAGTGGTGGGTCATCATATGAAGAAAGATCAAATGTGATAACCCTTTCATTTCGAGAATCGAGGACCGAGGGGTGAACACATTGAAATGCACAACATCATTACCGGTTGAACCAGGGATCCCAGTCTCTGAAAAAGGGGGTGGACTGTCCGGGACTGAGATGAGGGGAAATGTCTTCACTCCGAAGGTGGTGAATGTCCGTAAATCCCCACCACAGAGGGCGGTGAAGACTCAGTGATCGTCCTCACATAAAACAGAGGCTGACAGATGTGTGGAGACTGAAGGGATCGAGGAAATGAGGATCAGGCAGAAACATGTGGCTGAGATGGGAGAGCAGCCGCCATCTTGTTGATGGTTAGAGGGGCTGAATGGCCACCTCCTGCTGTTTCTCACCTGGTGTTTCAGTGTTTCTGTCCAGTGAGGCCGGAGGAATGCGAATAGAAATTACTGTTTATAAACACAGACTGATTTAAATGAAACCTGCACATTTCCAGTTTGTGTCTGAAAAGTGTGTTTGATCGGGATGGGAATCGACCCTGTAACTCTGTGACCTGGAGGTGGAGGGAAAGGGACAGGGAAGATATGGAGGGATACGTAACTATGCAATAATATGGGAAATGCGGCGGATGGGCCGGACAGCGTGTGAGGAGTGAGGAGCAGAGTCACCTGTTCAGGTGGGAGACCCTCCACCCGTCACCTGATCCCGTTTCCTGTTCACATTTCCCCGCAGATCTGCAGCATCTGCCGCTCACTGCTCAACGTGTCCGTGTAGCTTCATCTTCTGCCCATTCAGACAAGGCAGTGAGATCCGGATCTGTCACGTCCTCTCGTCGTGGGTGGGCAATATGTTTTTATCTGCAATATTTTCAGCATGTTTCATTCCACTGTTTTTACCTGCTGAAGTGCAGCCAATGTTTCTGGGTCTATGACCCATTTATGTGAGAATTTAGCTCATTTATCTATTTATCTGAGCTTCTCATGAATGTGTACAGTTTAGTTAAGCTTCACTCCAGAATTTGCAATGCAACAACCCAGTCAGTCAAATAGTTCCACACAATTAAAATATTTTTAAAATTTTGTACTACTTATATAATTTAACTATTTAATGTGTATATTCTTATTTTAAATCACAATTGTTAAAATCTATTGTTATGAATTAGGTTCTACTGCTGCTGCAGAGACAATGAATTTCATGATATATGCCGGTGCTATTAAGCCTGATTCTGATATTGATATGGGAGACCCACACCGGTCACCTGATCCCAGTCACCACAGATCGTAATGCGAGATTGAAGCCCTTTCCATTTATTTGCATTCTTCAGAAATTACAACAGTTAAGTTTCCTTCTGTGGCTCCAAAGCAGAATCTCAGTCTGTCTAATATTTCCACACAATTAAAATGGGGAATTTGTTTAATATCATCACGTACAGTGAAAATCTTGCCTGACGTACCATCCACACAGATCAATACATTACGACAGTACATTGAGCTGATATACGACAAAACAATAACTGTAACAAAGCATTATGGCTGCAGAGAAAGTGCAGCGCAGATAGACATATGGTACACGGTCACGTTGATTTACATTGTGAGGTCGAGCCCATTTTATCATTCATCCGGCTTATAACCGCAGACAGGAAGCCGTCCGTGAGCCTGGTGATACGCGCTTTAAGGCTTTTGTATCTCTTCCCCGATGGGGGAGCGGGTTTGCAGCAAGAATGTCCGGGTTGTGAGGATCTTTGAGTACATGGCCTGCTTTTCCAAGGCAGGGGAAGTGTAGGAAGAGTCCATGGAGGGGAGGCTTGTTTCTCTGATGTTCCCATGAGAGACCAAAGTTCTCTGCAGTTCCTTGCAGTCATGGGCAGAGCAGTAGCCATACGAAGGCGTGAAGTATCGACAAGAAGCTCAGAGACCTCGGCCTTCACCCTGCCTTGTGTAGCTGGATCCTGGACATCCTGTCAGATTGCCGGCAGGTGGTAAGAGTGGGCTCCCTCACCTCTGTCTCTCTGACCCTCAGCACACATACCCCACAGGGTTGTCTCCTTGGCCCCCTCCTTTACTCTCTGTGCACCCATGACTTGTGTCGCCACCCACAGCTCCAATCTGCTAATTAAATTCGCTGACGACCCTACATTGATTGGCCTAATCTCAAATAATAACTTTCAATCGATCAAATGCATCCTGACAAGGCTCGGTCCAGACAAACTTTTCAACCTTCTTTGTGTAAGTGAAAAGGGGGTTGGAGTATGGGATAGGAAGGGTTAAATGGTGTATGTGATCTGGAAAATATAGCAGGGGCGGGAACTAGACAACAGAACCGGGCACGGTTAGGGTGTTGCAACTGCATGCTCATCTCTCAGAACAGGAGCGCTGACTGACCTGTACCTCTGCACCTGAAGCTGTTGTGACCCTGATGAAATTGCTGACCACTAAACCATCATAAGCGTGGACAGGGGAAACAGCTGCTAACTGAAACCTTTCTTTTGGATATAAATGTAACCTTGTACTCGTGCTGGGCAGAGCTGACTGCCAGACGCTGTAGAAGCGTATGGTGGTTACCTCTGCTCGGATCAGGTTGAATAAAGAATTGATCGTGGTCTCTGAGTGAATGGTGAATTGATAAGGACAACTTGGCGAGCCAGCCAGGAGTCCCAACGGGAGCCTCCAGCGGCCCTGGTGTTAGTGAACTAGCGATCCACTGGACGCCTCTGAGACGGGCGGGCCCACGGGGTGACTTTCCCCCGGTCCTCTCACGGTCTCCTTTGGCTGCTTGTTCCCCTCAGGGTTCCTGCTGAGCTGCTCAGCGGACTCCACGGACCACAGTCGGTAGAGGCCACGAGGGGAAGTGGTTTTAACGTTGAGGGATTTCTGTATGAGAAATAGTGTCTGAGAAACAGGGAGTCGGGAACTCCGAGACCAGGGGCCGACACGCAGTGAAATAGTGTCTGAGAAACGGGGAGTCCGGGACTCCGAGACCAGGGGCCGACACGCAGTGAAATAGTGTCTGAGAAACGGGGAGTCGGGGACTCCGAGACCAGGGGCCGACACGCAGTGAAATAGTGTCTGAGAAACGGGGAGTCGGGGACTCCGGGGCCAGGGGCCGACACGCAGTGAAATAGTGTCTGAGAAACGGGGAGTCGGGGACTCCGGGCCAGGGGCCGACACGCAGTGAAATAGTGTCTGAGAAACAGGGAGTCGGGGACTCCGAGACCAGGGGCCGACACGCAGTGAAATAGTGTCTGAGAAACAGGGAGTCCGGGACTCCGAGACCAGGGGCCGACACGCAGTGAAATAGTGTCTGAGAAACGGGGAGTTCGGGACTCCGAGACCAGGGGCCGACACGCAGTGAAATAGTGTCTGAGAAACGGGGAGTCCGGGACTCCGGGGCCAGGGGCCGACACGCAGTGAAATAGTGTCTGAGAAACAGGGAGTCCGGGACCAGGGGCCGACACGCAGTGAAATAGTGTCTGAGAAACGGGGAGTCGGGGAGTCCGGGACCAGGGGCCGACACGCAGTGAAATAGTGTCTGAGAAACAGGGAGTCCCGGACTCCCAGACCAGGGGCCGACACGCAGTGAAATAGTGTCTGAGAAACGGGGAGTCCGGGACTCCGGGGCCAGGGGCCGACACACAGTGAAATAGTGTCTGAGAAACAAGGAGTCCGGGACTCCGAGACCAGGGGCCGACACGCAGTGAAATAGTGTCTGAGAAACAGGGAGTCGGGGGCTCCGAGGCCAGGGGCCGAGACGCAGTGAAATAGTGTCTGAGAAACAGGGAGTCCGGGACTCCGAGACCAGGGGCCGTCACGTAGTGAAATAGTGTCTGAGAAACAGGGAGTCCGGGACCAGGGGCCGACACGCAGTGAAATAGTGTCTGAGAAACAAGGAGTCCGGGACTCCGAGACCAGGGGCCGACACGCAGTGAAATAGTGTCTGAGAAACAGGGAGTCGGGGGCTCCGAGGCCAGGGGCCGAGACGCAGTGAAATAGTGTCTGAGAAACAGGGAGTCCGGGACTCCGAGACCAGGGGCCGACGCGCAGGATTTGTTTTGGAGGTCCGGGACCTCAATGAGGGGTTACAATCCCCGACGAAGGATTGTGAGTATTAAAGCCTGCCGGTGCTAATAAATTGGGCAGCGGATCATTGGTAGTGACCTATTACATTTTTCTTTGAGTGTGTTACAGCAAATTGGTCAGCGGGTTAGTGGCAATATCCTATTACATTTTGAAGCTGGTAACCATTCTAATTGGCGTAGGAGGGGACGGGGTGTGTAGATTAAATTGATCAGCACAGGGCAGAGCAGACGTTTGGCCAAACACAGGGGAAGTGGCTCTCCCCTGCAGTCCATCCGGATGCTGCAGCAACGTTTTAGGTACACTTGTGAACTAGTGGAAATCTCGCTTTTCTACGACTTACTGAGTTGGGGTCGCCTCGCACACGAGTACTGCAGTAAAAGATTCGGGGAGGGACGGGTGATATTTCACTGAAACTGCAGCCAGCCTCAGACCGGTTGTCAAGAGGGGAAATCTCCCACGCGAAGGTCAGGACCTTGAAGTGGATTTGGGAGTAAAGTGATAAACATGGGTCAGACTGTGGATAAGGGGGACATTACCACCCCACTCGGAAAGATGTGTAAGGAAAATCCGGAGCTAGAAAAGAACCTAAGACGTCTTAGTGCGCGCTTAAATAAAAGATTGGTGGTGGGGGTGGAAATTGGCCGTTGGGGGGAACTTGGGACATGGACAAATGCAAAATAACAGAGACTGAAGTCTAGAAGCAAAATTGCTCTCAATAATGGAAAGATTTGATTACAATGTGGGTAAAAGTAGCGGACAGATTAAATGAGCGTTCCAGACAGACATCCTGGGAAGAAAATGCCAAAAAACGAAACATCCCTATTACCGATGATCAGGGCCAGGTCCGACCATATGTGGTTTTAAAGGCCTTATGTGAATTATTTGATAAACAACAAATTAAATCAACCGGGAAAGATGCACCTTTGGATATGTCAGGACTGCAGATTTCATTTGACACCGTCGAAGAAACCGACAATGAGGATGTAACAGTTCCTTCAGCCCCCTGCAGGAATCCCACTCCCTCCCCCACCTGGTTTACCAAATCCTTCAGGTCAGGTCTCGAAACCACCCCCTATTCTCCTACCCCCACATCAGCCCCCGTGACGGCCCCCGTCCCGGCATCCTCCGTACTTCCCGGGACTATCACTGATGGCAGATCAGGTACCCCACAATTTTCGGACTATATTGCTACCCGAACTCACTGGCGGACCACACAGCTTCCAGTCCCAAAGCCCCAGCCGAAGCGCAACGCGGTGGCTCGCCCAACTGACGGACTGTTGGGCCATGGTCCCACCCGAGATCCCCAGGACCCTGATGATCCAGACCCCAACTCTAATTTTGATCATGTGTCCGAGAATGACTGGCCTCCGTGACCCGACAATTCCCACTTAGGACTGTGCCTAATCCCCAGGCAGGCCAGCATAATCAGGGACCAACTATTGAGCTATACACTCCTTGGAAGCCTCGGGAAATGGCCAAGATAATGCAAGGGGCCCCCGACAAAAAGACCGATCCCGAAGGGTTCATAGATCACCTACTACGCGTAATCCGAATCTATCAGGCTACTTCCCAGGACCTTTATTGCCTCTGTTACATGGCCCTTAATCCTGTGGAACAGGAGAAATGGCGTTAGGGCCAAGGGGGCCATGCAGATTGGGCGGCTTTTAGTGCCGCTTTCCCCCAGGGCCCGGACCAGATCCAACGCATTGGAGACACCCTGAGAAGGGCCTTGTCCCAACCAATGGATCTCATCAGAGTATTGAATTGTAAACCTCGGAAAGACGAGGACGGTCCCGAGTTTTTTGACAGGTTTGCTTCCATTTACGCCACGTGTGCCGGGGATCCCAACTTTGCTCAGGGAAACGCTTCCCCCCACTTTAATGCCCTCCTTATGCAGTGCCTGCCGGAGGAGGTCTGTCTGAATGATCTCCGGCCACCGGTGGCGCTGCATGGACCTCCGGCCACCGGTGGCGCTGCATGGACCTCCGGCCACCGGTGGCGCTGCATGGACCTCCGGCCACCGGTGGCTGCTGCATGGACCTCCGGCCACCGGTGGCGCTACATGGATCTCCGGCCACCGGTGGCTGCTGCATGGACCTCCGGCTACCGGTGGCGCTGCATGGACCTCCAGCCACTGGTGGGATGAGCAGACCTCCGGCCACCGGAGGTGCTGCGGAGAACCTCCCGCTAAACGCATGCGCAGTTGCCGGTGTGTGCCGTCCGGGCGGCGGTGAGTAAGATTTCCTCATGGTTGTGTAAATCTGGGTTAGGGCATTGAGAAAGGAGCACTATTCTGCCGGACGGCCGGAGCAGGGGTGCAGTGGCAATTTTTTTAGGTGCCGGAGCTGTAAGAGGGGCGATTGATAAGTTCGTGGCCTAAGTTAGAAGGCCTAAAGTTATACAGCTCTCGTTACATGCACGTGTAGTTCAACTCTTTGAGTGATTATGCAGAACGTTTGGAGTTAATAACTTTTGTGGTATTTCTGTTTCAGATAATTGAAAAATGCTAGGTTTTCTAAAATTGGCGCCTTCCACCTTAGGCCACGAACTTACCAATCACCCCTAGGCATTTCAGCAAAGATCAGCTTTATGTATGAGGAGCATTTGATGGTTCTGGACCTGTGCTCAATGGAGTTCAGAGGGACGGTGGGGGTGGTGAGGGGATGTATGGTTAAGTAAACCCACCGAATGCTGAAAAGCCTGGATACAGTGGACATGGAGAGGATGTTTCCATTAGATAGAGAGTCTGTAATCTCACAGTACAGTCTCAGAATAAAGATGCTTCCCTTAAAAACTGAGATGAGAAAAAAAAATTTGGGGAAAATATGTCTGATCTGTGGAACTTGTTGCCGCAGTGATTGGTTGAAGCTGCCATTTGGGTATATTTATGACAGAAATTAATATGTTCATGATTGCTAAGTAGCTTCAGGGTTACAGGAGGAAGGCAGGAATATGGTGTTGGAATAAAACTCAGCTATGGTTGAGTGATGGGGCAGACCAGATGGATCGAATCACCTAATTCTGTTCCTGTGTCTTATGTCTTACCATGACTGACTGATGGCTCCTTCTTATCCCATATCGTTTTGTGACGTGTGAGGGACAATAAAAGATTGTTCACTGAGATGATTATATTTGCCTTCAACATTTAAATTTCAGTGAGTTTTGTTCTTAGAAACATGAAGCAGATATGTTTGGTTCTCCTTTTTATTGTTAATGGGCTTCATTACATGTTAAAGTTAGACCTGCGGTGAGAGATTTATTGGAAGAAAAACCCCAAATGGAAGCAAACCATGACTGAAGACGAGGGAACAGCAACAAGTGAACCAGCCCGAGGATTGAGAGCATCAACTGGAGAGAACTCATCTGACTCGGAGATTCCAGTGATTCAGTCAGGAGAAAGTTTGGTGAGTCTTATTTACTCAAACACTAGTCCTTTAGACATTACATATCTGTACAAGAGAAGGTAGGAAGCAGTTGGGGTGAGACTGAATGTGCCCAGAAGAGCCAGTTATGCCTCTGTCAGACTCAGCTGCAATCACTCCAGGTCTGGTAATGTGTTTCCAGCAGCCCAGCCCTTTAAAACCACTCCTATTCTCTGGAAGTCGAATCTAGATAAAGTCACTCAGAGACCGTTTAAGTACAAACTCTTTATTCCAAGCACCCGGGGCTTACTCAGTCTATGACTGTTCCCGCCCAATCCACTAACTGACTAACAATTCCCCTTACACCACAGATATATCCGTCCAGATACCCCCTACACAAGACAGGCTGGAGCCAAAGTTATTTACTACATGACAGCCCCTAAAGACAAATTACAAAATAGTCATAATGGCTTACACACACGGAACAGACTGAAGCTGTCCTATCTCTACGCATGAGTGCACAGGGAGATAAGCATCCTGAAACCCCAGCTGGCGACCCTCAAGAAGAAATATGGCTCAGCATGGCTCAGCACATCTGTCGATCATCAGCAGTTTCTTTCAGAAAAACAGGCTGCTATTGTTTAACGAAGTGTTAACCCTTTTACATACTTTATCATTCCCTCCTTTTGATTATTACTTGATCTACAAAGCAGTAATTTTTTACAGAGAAAGCAACAACGGTAATGATAACAATCATATGTACAACTATTCAGCCATAATGCAATATAATGCTCCACATATTACTGAACAGGCCTTCGAAGACCACCATTTCGACCCTTTGGTGACCCGTGTAAATCCTGCCCTACTTTCTTGATGCTGTCAATCTCCTTGGCAGTGTGCTCGGAGAGGGATGTAATGTTAGTAGAGTCATCAGGGATATAGGTGCAGCATTCTGTGTCAATAATAGCACAGGTTCCCCCTTTCTCAGCCAGGATAAAATCTGAAGCCATACGATTCTGTGGGATTGTTTGCCGGATTGCAATCATTTCAGTGGATATTTCTGTTACTTGGGCCTGTGATTCTGTCAGGGCCCCTGCAGTATTGTGGCCAGCTCCTCAAGTGCTGTAGCCAAACTGATTATCTCTCGTGAATTCCTGGCTACTCCATAGGAGAGAAAAGTGATCATCCAAAATCGCTCAGTCTCAGCTTCTCCGCTGCTGGGCACCTGCAAGTATGGCCAGGATGCATGTTTCCCAGTACAGGAAGTTCTGTTTGAGAGATACCATCCCTCAGAACACTGACAGCCACAGTTATCTCTGACTGGACCACAGTTCCTCACCTCACTTCCCTGTGTGTTATTTGAGAAAGCCCAGGCTGAGAGTTCCTCACTGTAGTTCAGCGGGATTACTGTTGCGTAACTGGCAACAATGAATATTTACCGAGACAGGTTTTATAAAAACAACCAAACATTTATTAAACACGTATAAACGATAAGGAGGTAAAGACAAAGGAAAACTTTAACTGGAGGTTAACAGGTACGCAGTTGTTCACCAGCTCGCCACTCGACTCTGGTTCTTAAAGTGTTAAATGCTGAAAACAGTTCTTAAAGCGATACAGTCAGGTACAGTTCTTAAAGCGATAACTTCGAAAGTCCAACAGTTTTACACATTCAATTGGGAGAGACTTCTCTGGAGAACGATTTCTTCACCGACGCACCTTTCCTGCCGGTTCTGTCCACAGGATTCCCGATGCCAAAAATAAACAGTTTAAATCGACTGACCTTAAATTCCTTTTAGAGAGAGAGAGCGTTTGTGCATGAACTCATTGCGCTATTGCAAGAGTTATCTCAATGCAGGTTCTCTGCAACGAAGACTCAATAAGGTCGATCCTTTATTAAACTGCCAACCGATGTCGACTTCTCTCGATCCTTCACTTAGATGAATTCTTCACTCTCCCTTCAAAACTGTCAGAATTGAGTAAATTGGCACTTCCAGCCACAAATTCCCAGCTCAAATACAATATCTTGTAAGAGAACACACCTTCTGTTTTAAAAATGAAACTGCGTCACAAAAACAAACACGTAACAGAAACGGAGGCACAACACATTCTACCTGGAAATCCACAAACTCAAAAACCCACTGCGTCACCTGAGTCAACCCTTATTTCGTCACGGGGCACATGTCATCACCTGACCTCACATTGGCGGGAAAATCACATCAGGTGACCTCCGAAAGACCATTACCGCATTCTCACAAAAAACACAGATCTCCTTAAGCATGTCACATTACTGACATTGGAACCATAGTTTTACCATGCTGGGGAATTTCACCACAAACCCAGCAGGCCCCTAGTTCCACCTGTTTGGCATAGGTGTGACAGAAAGGTGTTAACATGGGGGCCCCTGGATGCTGGGGTGAGCCTTCTCAAAGACATAAACACGAACACCACTATCAACCAATACATTTTCCTTTAGTCGAGAGAGTCCTTCTACTCAGTTCCTTCAGTAACACGTTTGTTGTCTGTTCGATGTATCCACCGAGATTGCCCCTTCAGTTTCACAGCCGTGGGAGTGGTCAGTAACTCCTCCGAGGTCTGAGTTTCCCTCGATCCCAGTTCTTGATCAGGACAAAATTCCCAGGTTCTATGGTGGGATAGTCACTCCTCTCTGCGGGGTAGTTCTCTTCCTTGTAAGCATGTCATACCTGTGAATGTAATGCTTGGAGAATTTTGGTTCGTTGGCATATGTATTTCCCCATCTCTTCCCCTAGGGTATGCATATCCAATTTTGCTGGTAGACTTTCTGGGAGCAATGATACACAAGGTCTTGGTCCCCAGGGTGTCCTCATGGGCCGTCCATAAATGATTTCAGCTGGTGACAACCCTGTTTTCCCCTGTGGGGTAACCCTCATGTGGATTAGGGCCAGCTTCAACCAATTGAGTCCAGTCTCCGCTGTTAGTTTGACCAATTTACTCTTCAGAGTGCCGTTGGCTCTCTCCACTATGCCAGCGGCCTGTGGGTGGTGTACACAGTGGAATTGTTGCTTGATAGCTAGTTTGTTACAAACCCCTTTGTTTACTTTCGCCACTAAGTGTGGGCCATTGTCAGAGCTCAGCATCTCTGGCAGGCCGTACTTGGGAATTATTTCCTGTAATATACCTTCACAACAGTCATAGCAGCATTACTGGTAGTTGGAACAGCTTCAATCCATCTATTAAACAAGTCTGTAATAACTATGCAGTATCTATAGCAATGCACTCTAGGCAATTCAATAAAATCAACTTGTAGACGTGAAAAAGGTTCACCTGTCAAGGGAGACGTACCCAGTGTACAGGGTACAGGTTACCAACCCTTCCCTCCTTTTTGGGGTGTGTACAATATTGGTAAAAACTGTGCAGGAACACAAACCTGTCCCACTGGGGTGATCCAAAAACCTATATCGGGGTCTTTCTGGCACCCTATCTGGGACACAGTTTGCGTTCCTCCTCAGAGGCATCCCCCTGAAAAGTACGTACCTCCCGCATGTCTAGCAAATCCATTCTGCTTAAGTCACAGAAGGTTGCTTGAAGGAAACCCGAGGGAACTACAACTACCAAGGGTTCGACCGCACTTTTGGCTGTCTTATCCGCTAAAACATTGCCTGTAGTGACCCGGTCGGACATGCGGGTGTGGGCCGCACATTTAATAATAGACAAGACTCGAGATAGCTGTAGAGCGGTGAGGAAGTTGTTTACAAAGGTGGTATTACTAATGGGGTGGTCAGAGGCAGTCAGGAATCCCCATGTTCCCAGAGGACCCCGTAGTCATAGAAACATAGAAAATAGGTGCAGGAGTAGGCCATTCGGCCCTTCAAGCCTGCACCGCCATTCAGTATGATCATGGCTTATTATCCAACTCAGAACCCTGTACCAGCCTTCCCTCCATACCCCCTGATCCCTTTAGCCACAAGGGCCATATCTAACTCCCTCTTAAATATAGCCAATGAACTGGCCTCAACTGTTTCCTGTGGCAGAGAATTCCACAGATTCACCACTCTCTGTGTGAAGAAGTTTTTCCTCATCTCGGTCCTAAAAGTCTTTTCCTTTATCCTCAAACTGTGACCCCTCGTTCTGGACTTCCCCAACATCGGGAACAATCTTCCTGCATCTAGCCTATCCAATCCTTTTAGGATTTTATACGTTTCAATAAGATCCCCCCTCAATCTTCTAAATTCCAACGAGTATAAGCCTAGTTCATCCAGTCTTTCTTCATATGAAAGTCCTGCCATCCCAGGAATCAATCTGGTGAACCTTCTTTGTACTCCCTCTATGGCAAGAATGTCTTTCCTCAGATTAAGGGACCAAAACTGCACACAATACTCCAGGTGCGGTCTCACCAAGGCCTCGTACAACTCCAGTAGTACCTCCCTGCTCCTGTACTCGAATCCTCTCGCTATAAATGCCAGCATACCATTCGCCTTTTTCACCGCCTGCTGTACCTGCATGCCCACTTTCAATGACTGGTGTATAATGACACCCAGGTCTCGTTGCACCTCCCCTTTTCCTAATCGGCCACGATTCAGATAATAATCTGTTTTCCTGTTTTTGCCACCAAAGTAGATAACCTCACATTTATCCACATTAAATTGCACCTGCCATGACTTTGCCCACTCACCTAACCTATCCAAGTCAACCAGCATCCTCTTAGCATCCTCCTCACTGCTAACACTGCCGCCCAGCTTTGTGTCATCCACAAACTTGGAGATGCTGCATTTAATTCCCTCATCCAAGTCATTAATATATATTGTAAACAACTGGGGTCCCAGCACTGAGCCTTGCGGTACCTCACCAGTCACTGCCTGCCGTTCTGAAAAGGTCCCGTTTATTCCCACTCTTTGCTTCCTGTCTGCCAACCAATTCTGTATCCACATCAATATCCTACCCCCAATACCGTGTGCTTTAAGTTTGCGCACTAATCTCCTGTGTGGGACCTTGTCAAAAGCCTTTTGAAAATCCAAATATACCACATCCACTGGTTCTCCCCTATCCACTCTACCAGTTACATCCTCAAAAAATTCCATGAGATTCGTCAGACGTGATTTTCCTTTTACAAATCCATGCTGACTTTGTCCGATGATTTCACCGCTTCCCAAATGTGCTGTTATCACATCTTTGATAACTGACTCTAGCATTTTCCCCACCACCGATGTTAGGCTAACCGGTCTATAATTCCCCGGTTTCTCTCTCCCTCCTTTTTTAAAAAGCGGGGTTACATTAGCCACTCTCCAATCCTCAGGAACTAGTTCAGAATCTAAAGAGTTTTGAAAAATTATCACTAATGCATCCACTATTTCTTGGGCTACTTCCTTAAGCACTCTGGGATGCAGACCATCTGGCCCTGGGGATTTATCTGCCTTTAATCCCTTCAATTTACCTAACACCACTTCTCTACTAACATGTATTTCCCTCAGTTCCTCCATCTCACTGGACTCTCTGTCCCTTACTATTTCTGGAAGATTATTTATGTTCAACTCCAAATGCATAACGGGACTCTGTGTAAACGTTCACACTTTTGTCTGTTGCTAGGATACAGGCACGAGTCAGAGCAAACAGCTCAGCCTTCTGGGCGGAGACAGCTGCTTCAAAAGAGGCTTGCTCAACTACTTCACTGTCCGTCACTATCACATAGCCAGAATATCGTTTTCCTGCTGGATCCACAAAAGAGTTTTCATCCTCATAAAACGTTGCCTCGGGCTTGAGGGGGTATTGCAGAATGGATGGGAGAGTCTGTTCTTCTTTCACGGTGATCTGGACAGGGAGGCAGTTGATGCTGCCGACTTCATGGCCTGAAATTTCCCAGAGATGGGGTACAACGTCTTGGATTCAGTCAGTATTAAAAGAGTGTCTTACCAGATGTCACGTCTTCACCTCCGACTCCTTCCGGTATCGGAGTTGGCCCACAACCAAGTCTTGCCAGTCTCCCTCGGTACTGGGGGCTTGTTTCGTCAGGGTGTAGGCAAGGAACCTCGGATCTTTGGCTTGAACCCAGGGCAAACCCTAACGGTGATATAGGGAACCACCGGTCCTGTCTGTCGCCAAAGGAAATCTGGAACTTCAGCCAGTAATGCTCTGCCCTCTCTTCCTTTAACTTCTCCAATCACCGTGACTGGGAACTTCTGTCCCTCGAGGGATGCATAATATTGGCTTTCCTCAGTTGAGCACCCCGTAGGGTCATAGCACAGAGTCACATGGGGGTCAACCACTGGCAGAAGCGGTTCAAACGCAGTGGAGTCCAGATTAAGTGCCCACCACTGGGGGGGCGGTAACTGGGGACGCTGTCGGTTGTTTGCTATTCCCAGGGTGATACCCTTGTCCGTGCATGGAATATTGGCTTCCAACTGACAGAGCATGTCTCTTCCTGCTAGATTACACCCCTGACTGGTGGTGACTGTAAATGAAACCACACTGGTTCCCCAGGAATTCCACCTGCAGTGGCTGGGTACGTGGATACGTATGTTCTGTGCCTTCGAACCCAGACAGAGTGATTGTATCGTCTGATAGCTGGAATCGCTTTTCAGACACTATTTCCTGATCGAGAGTGGTTGTGGTTGCCCCCATATCAATCATAAACGGAATTGGAATTCCAGCAACTTGCAATATTACATTGGGCTTTTCCCGAGGGGTGGTACTCATGGTAGGAAGCATCCTTGCTTGTCAATTTCTATATGGGTTGTTGTCCCCACCTGTCCCTTGGTAGGTTTTTGTTCCCATTTCTGATCCCCAGATATAGTCCGCCCGTGTCCTTCCCACTGAACATATTCACCTTTAATATTAGTGCCCTTCGGGGCTGATCAGGATTCGAAAGTCGGCTCGCAATAGTATGTCAAAGCTCGTCGCATTCGATTTTGTTCACTGTCAGGCCAATCCATATTACTTGTTTTAATCATGTTGGCTAACTTGGTTGGTAAGCATTGGAACAGTAAGGTATTAAACTGGGGGACGGATTCCCATCATTAAAGGCTTGGTCTCCTGCGAAAGTGCCATAGCAGGCCACAAATCGCTCCCAATAGTCTGGTCCCGATTCCCCAGGCTTAGCTTTGCATTCAAATACTTTAGTGATGTTTACAGGTTGGTGTAGAGCTGTTTCCAAGGCTTGAATAATCCGGTCTGTCTGTTTATTCCCATTATGGTTTCCCACCTGTAAGTCCTGATAGGTTTGGTATCTCAATTCTGCCTTCCATTTCAGCCCCTCATCAGCTGAGAGAATCATGCAGCAGAGACAGAATAAATCTTCCCAGGTCGCATTATACGTTTGTGTAGTACTGCGGACATACTGAGCAAACTGTGCTAGTTTTTCTTTTCTATCTGGGGCCTGATTCATGATCATTATCATTTCCTGAGGCTTCCAGGGTGCAGACAGAGGAATCACTGAGGTCCCTCCTCCTGCTCGTGGATTGGGCAGCATTCGGGTGGGCAATAGTCTTTGTGGAGCCATTAACTCTGGGGTTTTATTGGATTCTTCCCTCCCTGTCTCGGAATAATCCTCGGTCTTCCCTTTCTGGATCTCAGGGTATAGAGACCTCCCCTCCCCTGTCGCCGCTGTCTACCCGAGCCGCCACCGTATCTGAGTACCCCGAGGATTGGGGTTCACGGGCACTGGGTGCACTTGGCCCCTGGTAAGGTGGGGGTGCATGATGGGTGCCCACTCCTCATCACAGTGACTGCCCTCAAACAGGGTCAGTATGCCAGACATGGGTTCGGGATTCCTTGTTTCCCTATCAGTTCGAACTTTAGACTGACGTTCCTGCCCTTCTCTCCTATCATGGCCAGCCTTGGTTTGCTTACATTGTTTTTCCTGCTCTCGTTTCCGGTGCCCATCCACCCATTTACACTCCGCTTTTTAGTGTCTCCCAACCTTTGGCGTTCCTTCTGCAGTACATACCTCGATCCCTTTGTCACGTGCAGTTTTCCTCCAACTTGCTAATAATATACTGTTCCACTTTACATCTGCCTTTTCCTTCCATTCCCTTTTTAACAATTTCCACTTCTTTCCACAGTTCTTTTTCCATATCGAATTTACTGCTTGTTCTCATGAGATAATATCCCAGGTTCCCCCCACCCCCCAGTGGCCACATTTTGTCCCCAATTTCTTATTCAGCTCTGCACTCAGCATTCACAAATCCTTTTCCTTGTCTGGAAAACTCTCACACATATTGTGTAGGGCTGCTCCTGGCCCAGTCGTGTCAATCGACTGCAATTGACCCATGATCTCCTAGTAATTTACCCAGCACAAAGCCTCCTGCTCAATTAACAATCAGATAAATTTACCCAACACACATCAAAGTTGCTGGTGAACACAGCAGGCCAGGCAGCATCTCTAGGAAGAGGTACAGTCGACGTTTCGGGCCGAGACCCTTCATCAGGGTCTCTATATAAAATTCACTGTACACATGTTGTCACTGGGTATAAAAATGCACAGTACAAGATTTAAGTGCACACTTAAATATTTTCCCTAACAGGCAATGCTATTCCCCCACCTTTCATTCCTCTGCCTTGATCACATCTGAAACATCGGAACCCTGGAATATTAAGCTGCCAGTCCTGCCCCTCCTGTAGCCAAGTTTCACTAATTGCTACAACATCATAATTCTGTCTCCCGACAGATTCTGTCCCAATCCCGTCAAGGTATGCGATCAGCCTTGGGCGAGGGACCGTACCTCCAAAGGAACTAATGGAGAGCGACTGAAGGGCGCCCAGTTGGCCTACGGAGTCCCCAGAGTGGTCCAGCTGCTTACTCAGTCCGTCTGCTTGGCACTCCCTATATTGGAATCCTGTTCGTGACGCCAAGTGTTAAACTTGAATCTGAGTAAAACTCAGAAGACCAGCTTCTTATCGTCACCACAGTTTATTGTGCATTCTCCTGCAGGAGTTTGAGACCCAGTTGTCAAAGGGAAGGCAGGTAAGAACTGCCACCATCTGACAATTGGACTGACTTAGTTGGGTTACAGCCGTATATTTATACATAGTGAGCCCCATGCATTAATATTGCAAGATGTTATTTGAACTGGTACGCCCACCAAGTCTGTTGGTGCCAATCTTAATTACTTAGATAAGGGAGTTCGCTAAATCATGGTTTTATTTACAGATGTATGTGCTGTCCAGTCCTTATCAGTTATTCTCTTTGCAAGGCCCTGATTTAATTACAGACAGATGTTCATTCCTGTCCTTATCGGCGAGTCCTCCTCCCTTTACTCAAACGAGGGTACAATGTACAATGTTATCAGCTCTCAGTCTGTCTCTCTGCAAGCCGCAGAGCACTGGTAATGAGCCTGTCTTAGCTAACTGCTGAAGACAGAGTTTACTTCAGTTCAAACGTTCCTATTCAGTCCCAATTATTCTTTTAGCCAGTGGTCACATCGGTTCAAAATGATGTTTTTATATATCCTCAATTCCTCAGGAGGGTTCGGGGGAAATATTTATGTCCAATACAGAAACTGGTGTCCCCTGTGTGCATTGTGCAGATGCAAAAGTTGCTGGAGAAAAGGCGCCACATCAGTAACTTATCAGTCTTGTGCACATAATATTTTCATATGTTGGAGCTCACGCCTCCAATTCCATCCACAGAGTCCTTCCGAGTCTCCGGCCACCCTCTGAACCCCCGAGGCCCGGTATCTACCGCCCTGGAACTGCTGTCCGTTCCCCGCCCGTCTGTCCTGTCTGCTCGCCTCCCGAAAAAAACCCGCCCTCCTCAACTCAGCACGCACATACAAGATAACAGGACATGACTTCCATTGGTTAGCAAATGAATACAATTTCCATTATCACTGAGTATAACCCAAACATGCGGTTACGGAGAACCCCTTGCTCAGCAGTTAATAGTGCGAGAAGCCATTTTAGTATCACACTTCCGAGAAGCCATTTTGGTAATAAGCAACTAACAGTTAACAGTCCATCTAGTATTACTGAGAACCCTAGACATAGAAATCAATTAATCAGTCTGATGGCCTGGTAGAAGATGATGTCCCGGAGCTTGTTGGTCCTTTTGCTGTGGTACTGTTTCCTGGATGGTAGCAGCAGGAACAATTTGTGGTTTTGGTGATTTGGGTCCCAATATCCTTTGAACCCTTTTTATACACCTGTCTCTGTAAATGTCCTGAATAGTGGGAAGTTCACATCTACAGATGTGCTGGGCTGTCCGCACCACTCTCTGCAGGTTCCTGTGATTAAGGGAAGTACAGTTCCCATACCAGGCAGTGATGCAGCCAGTCAGGATGCTCTCAATTATGTCCCTGTAGAAAGTTCTTCGGACTTGGGGCCCCAGACCAAACTTCTTCAAACATCTGATGTGAAAGAGGTGCTGTTGTGCTCTTTTCACAACACAGCTGGTACGTACAGACCATGTGAGATCCTTAGTGATGTTTATGCCGAGGAACTTAAAGCTGTTCACCTCTCAACCCCAGATCCATTGATGTCAATAGGGGTTAGCCTGTCTCCAGTCCTCCCGTCGTCCACAATCAGCTCCTTTGTTTTTGTAACAATGAGGGAGAGTTTGTTTTCTTGACACCAGTCAGATGTTGTTCAGACGTCAGATAGAGTCAGCAATCAAATGGTTGAGCATGGTGTGATGAATGTGCTGAGCTGTGTATATCACAATGCAAGAAGCATCATAGGAAAGCCAGATGAGCTCAGGGCAGGGAATTATGATATTGTAGCCATTATTGGGACTTGGTTGCACCCAACAGTCTGCGTGATTTAGAGGAACAAACTTGTAGACAGATCACAGACCATGCCTGGAAACAAAGATTGTTCCTGTAAGTGATTTTAACTTTCTGTATATTGACTGGGACTCACATACTGTAAAAGCACTAGATGGGGTGGAGTTTGTCAAATGTGCCCTTAATCAGTACATAGAAGTGTGCAATAAGCTGTTAGGAAATGATCCAGGGCTGGTGACAGAAATTAGTGATCATAATGCCATGAGTTTCAAAGTAAATATGGAAAAAGAGAGGTCTGGACCACGGGTTAAGATTTTAAATTAGAGAAAGGTCAATTTTGATGGTATCAGAAAGCATCTGACAAGTGTGGTTTGGGACAGACCGTTTTCTGGCAAAGAAGTCCTTGTAAGTGGGAGGCCTTCAGAAGTGAAATTTTGAGGATGCAGAGTTTGTATGTGCCTGCCAAAATGAAAGTTGAAAGGTAACTGGTGCAGGGAACCTTGGTTTTCAAGAGATATTGAGGCCCCAGATATTTTGTTCCTCTAAATACTTAAGACTGTTGGGTGCAATCAAAGCCCATTAATGACTACAAAATCATGATTTTATGCACTGAGCTCATCAGACTTTTTTTGTAGTTGTCTTCTGTTGGTTTCTAAAAGGTTCCCAATAGATTTTGCTCTTTTGTTTGCCCTGTCTTTGGCTTTTATGTTCGCTTTAGCTTCTCATTTCAGCCACGGTTGTGTCCTCCTGCCTTCCCAATGCTTCTACTTCTTTGGGATGTATTGATCACTCAACTTCTGAATTGCTCCCAGAAACTGCAGCCATTGCTGCTCCATTGTCACTCCTACCGAATCCCTTCCAAACAAGTTTGGCCAGCTTCTCTGTCATAAAAACATGGAATAGTTCAGTACAGAAGTGGGCTATCTGGCCCATCTAGTCAATGCCAAAAAACATTTAAGCTGTCTAATGCAACTACCTGCACTGGGACCATCGCCCTCCATACCCCTACCATCCAGGTACCTATCAAACTTCTCTTAATGGTGAAACCGAGCTCATATTCACCACTTGCGCTGACATCTCATTCAACACTTTCACAACCATTTCTGTAAAGAGCTTTTCCACATGTTCCCATTAAATTTTCACCTTTCCCTCTTACCCATGACCTCTGGTTGTCATCCCACCCAACCTCAATGGAAAAAACTGCTTGCATTTACCCTATCTATACCCTCATAATTTTGTATATTTCTGACAAATCCTCAAAGCAGTGTATAATTTCCTTGTTTATATCTAGTGCCTTTTTTAGGTGTATAAAATGATGACGGGCATTGAGTATTTGGATAGCCAATAGGCTCTTTTAACAGCCTCTTAGATAAGTACATGGAGCTTAGAAAAATAGAGGGCTATGCGCTAGGGAAATTCTAGGCAGCTTCTAGAGTAAGTTACATGGTAGGCGCAACATTGTGGGCTGAATGGCCTGGAATATGCTGTAGATTTCTATGTTCTATGTTGAACAGCGAAATAACTTCTTTTCTTTAATCTCTATAGGGTCCACCATTTTAATGCCGCTTTTCCACACTCCCACACACCCTTTGTCCATCTCCTGAGTAAATAAAGGTGAAAAAATATTTAAGATCTCCCCCCATCTGCTTTGGTTCCACACGTGGATTGCCATTTCGGTCTTCCAGCGGACCAAATTTGTACCTTACAACCCTTTTGCTCTTAATCTATCTCTAGAATCCCTGAGGATTATCCTTCATCTTTTCTGTGCCAGCAACCTCGTGCCGCCTTTTAGCCATCCTGATTTATTTCCTATCTGTTCCCTTGCATTTCTTATACTCCATTAGAACCTACCTGCCTATCCCTGTTCTGCAACTCCATTTTGTGCTTTACCAGGGTCTCAATATCTCTTGAAAACCAAGAGATACAGTTTCTAACTTTACCTTTTATTCTGACAAGCACGTACCTGCTTTGTACTACCAAAATTTTGCTTTGAAGGCCTCACATTTACCAAGCACACCTTTGCCATAAAGCAACCTGTCCCAGTCCACAGTTGCCAGATCCTAGTGTCATAATTCCAGTGTTGTTCCATGCCGTGAACACATCCGCCTTTCCTACGCTGCTCCCTGTATTGAAATATACACTGTATATATTTCATGTATTGAAATGTTCACTGCACCATGGCAACTTTTTCATTCCTGACTTTGTCTGAGGACTGAACAACATTTGTCTCCACAACCCCTCCACTATCTGTTCTGTTACTCAGGCTCCAATTCCCCCTGCAACTTTAGTGTCACCCCCTTGCCCCCACCTTCCACCACACAGCTCTATCACCCCTTTGGCTTTCATTTCCCAGATCAATAAAAAGGAGGTGCATACCAGGTACATGCAGATAGGAACAAATAGAAATACAGGAAATTCAGGTGAACACTTATGAAAGAAATAAAAGAAGGCATGAGGTTGTCCAGCAGACAAGGTGAAGGAGAATCCTCAGGGATTCTGCAGATATGTTAAGAACAAAAAGATTGCAAGGGAAAAAAATTAATCCTGTGGAAGATCAGAATGGTAATCCATATGAGGTGACAAAATAGATGGGGGAGAGTTTTTCTGTATGTACACAAGAGATGGACACAGAGTCTATAGAAGTGAGGCAAAGCAGCATCAACTTCATGGACCCTGTACAGATTACAGAGATGGAGGTGTTTGCTGTCTTAAAGCAAATTAGCGTGGATGAACCCCCAGGGGCTGACAAGTTGTTCCCTGGGACCTTGCCAAAGACAAGTGCAGAATTGTTGGGGCCCAAGCACAGATACTTAAATCACCCTTAATGACAGGTGATGGATTGGAGGACAGCCAATGCTGCTTCACAGTTTAAAAAAGGCTCTAGAAATAAACTAGGAAATTATACGTTGGTGAGCCTGAATCAGTAGTGGGAAAGTTATTGGAATGTGTGTGCAGGAGCACGATATACAAGAATTTGGATTGGTGTGTTCTGATTAAGGATGGGCAGCCTGGCTTTGTGCATGGTAGTCATGTCTAACCAATTTTATAGTGCCTCTCGAGGAAGCTATCAGGAAAGTGGATGAAGGCAAGGCAGTGGATGTTGTCTACATGGACTTTGGCAAGGCACTTGACTAAGTCAGATATGAGGGGTTGGTCTAGAAGGTTCAGTCACTCAGTATTCAAGATGAGATAGTAAATTGGATGAGACACTGTCTTTGGGTGAAGCCAGACTGTGGTAGCAGATGGTTGCCTCTCTGACTGGAGACCTGTGACTAGTGGTGTGCCACAGGGATCACTGCTGGATCTGTTGTTGTTTGTCATCTATATCAGTAATCTGATGTTAACATGGTTAACTGGATCGGCAAATTTGTGGATGACACCAAGATTGGGGTGCAGTGAACAGTGAGGAAGACTATCATGGCTTGCAGTGCGACCTGGACCCGCTGGAAAAGTGGGTTGAGAAATGGAAAGTGGAATTTAATGGTGACAAGTGTAAGGTGCGTTTTGGTAGGACCCGGGTCTTACACAGTGAATGGTAGGGCACTGAGGAGTGCGGTAGAAGAAAGCGATCTGGGAATATAATTCACTGAAAGTGGTGTCACAGTTAGCTAGGGACGGAAAGAAAGATTTTGACACATTGGCCTTCATAAACCAAAGTACTGAGTACAGGAGATGGAGGTTATGCTGACATTGTACAAGACAATGGGTAAATGCAAGCTAGCTTTTACCACTGAGATGGTGTGGGAATGCAACCAGAGGCCATGGGTTAAGGGTGAAAGGTGAATCGTCAATGGGAACATGAGGGGAAACTTCTTCACACAGACTGTCATCGGGTGTGGAATGAGCAGCCAGCACAAGTGGTGCATGCGAGCACGATTTCAACATTTCAGAGGTTTGCATAGGTACCTGGATGGTAGGGGTCTGGGGGTGCGCAGTTTAAATAGTTCAGCACAAACCAGATGGCCCAAAGGACCTGTTTCTGTGTTGTACTTTTCTACAAGAACCTGAAATAATACAAATATTCACTCTTAAGTCTTCTTAACGGCTGTGCGGACCAACCATTCATCTCGGCAGGAATGTTTTATGTGGCGTTAAAACTGTGGCACTTTAAGTTAGTAATACATAAAAGAAAATCCCTGATGTATGTCAAGAAAGACAGTTTGCGTGATACTGTTTCAGTTACTGTGGGGCCAGGCACCCATCGCTGCTCAGCAGGAGCAGGGAATAATACCAATGGAGAGAGCCAAACTGAGCCAGGTCACAGATTGGAGATGGCAGAAATGCCCCATTCTTATAGAGACCGGAAGAGCATCAGAGAGTTTGATGGGCATTCCAGATACCATCACTGTGCCCAGATAGAAGATGATTTCTCTCTCCAACTTGGGTTGAAGCTCAGTGTAACAGTGTGATACCAGATCAAACCTTGGCAACTGAAGGAATCTCATCTGAAATGTTGTCCTACATCCATTGATGGATTTTGTAAATCTTTCTACAGGTTAAAAAGGAGAAGGAATTTCTCTCCTGGAATCTCAAACACAGTATGCCAGTTTTGCTGTCTCTGTCTAGATATTTAAGAAATAGAGCAAGGAATTCAATGGACCATCCTACCTGCTCAGACTGTGGGGAGGGATTCACTTGGTCATTTGACCGACTGGCACGGCCGTCATTTTACACAGGGGAAAGACCATTCACTTGCTCAGACTGTGGGAATGGATTCACTCAGTTATCCCAATTGAATGTACATCATGTTCACACTGGACAAGGCCATTCACCTGTTCTGTGTGTGAGAAAGGATTCAGTCAGTCATCCCACCTGTGGACACACCGGTCAGTTCACATTGGGCAGAGGCTGGTCATCTGCTGAATATGTGGGGAGGGATTCACTCAGTCATCTGACCTCATGGCTCACCAGCGAGTTCACAACGGGGAGAAGCAGTTCACCTGCTCAGACTGTGGGAAGAGATTCACTGAGTCATCCACCCTACTGAGTCACCAGCGAGTTCACACTGGGGAGAAGCCGTTCACCTGCTCAGAATGTGGGAAAGGATTCTCTCGGTCATCCCACCTACAGAGTCATCAGCGAGTTCTCACTGGGGAGAGGCCGTTCACCTGCTCAGAATGTGGGAAGAGATTCACACAGTCTTCCACCCTACACAGACATCAGCTAGTTCACACTGAGGAGAAGCCATTCACCTGCTCAGAATGTGGGAAAGGATTCACTCAGTCATCCCAACTACTGGCACACCAGTCAGTTCACACAGGGGAGAAGCCATTGTTATGAATCCCGAGGTTTTGTTTGCTGTGGACTGTCATTTTAGGGGAGGGGGAGAGAGAGAGAGAGATTGAGAAGGTGAATCAGTCTGACTTGCTGCTTGTTTACATCGCTCGCAGCTTGTTTAGATTTAACCGAGGAGACAGAGACGAAGGATGAAAACTGGAAGGATCGAAACCAGGGAACTGGTGGCCAAGGGTCACTGTTTAGAACTTTCCTATCCCACAAGGGTGGGTTAATTATCGATTCAACGAACATCGAATATGTGGTGGTCACCTCGTTTGATCCATAGGAGTGGATCTGATTTGGGGTATCCTGTGAAGCCCTCTTATGTGTTAACCCTTGCCTGGGTGTGGGTGTGGTTATTCACTTGAAGACGATACCCCTTGTAACAAGTCACTTTCGGTTATAATTTGTATGTGGATTTGGAACAACAATGGATAAAATCTACAGCGACTGTCCTCTCGTTTTATCACCGTGGAACCTGTGGAATTCGACAAAATTGCCTTCTCTCGACATTTACCCTGGATTACAAATACCTCTCTTCACCTATTCTGGTTGAACTGAACTTCATAATTTACCCAGCGCTCAATAGTTTGGGAGTTATATTTAAACCCATATATACGTGTAATACTGTTAACTTTTGTTTATCCTGCTTAAGTTACTATATTATAATTAGATAGTGGTTTTACCATCAAAATCAGACTCCAGGTGTAGTCTATTGCTGCTGGTTCTTCACAAGATTGGGGCCTGAGTCCGGGATATAAACAGATTTCGGGGTGTATTGATTTATTATCGATTTCATTTGGGAAATCCCTTTTGATTTATTTGTGTGTGGAAAATCAGCAGCAGTGGATGTTGATAGATTTCTCGAAGCGCCAGCCTCTGAGGCATGAGAGGACGCTAGAAGGGTTGAGTTGTTGAGTATTGCTAAAAGGTTAGAACTTGCTAAGGTGAAATCGACAATGAGGAGGGCATAGATGCAGAGGACAATAGCTGAGCATTATGTATCTGAGGATGTGTTTAAAGTGGAGGAGTTGGAGGTGTTTCCTGAAAGTAAACCTAGTGAGCTTGAGCTCCAGAACAAGTTAGAAAAATTAAAGATGGAGGCTGCGGAAAGGCAGAGGCAGTTTGAAGCTAGAGAGGCAGAAAAACAGAGGGAGAAAGCAGAAAGACAGAGGCTGTTCGAGCTGGAAAAGATAGAGAGATTGCAGCAAAGTGGTCTAGCATTAGACTCTGGTGATAAGTTTGAGGCCAGACGGGAAGTTAAATTAGTACCTCCATTTGATGAGGCAGAGGTTGATAAATACTTTCAGCATTTTGAGAAGGTTGTTCAGAGTTTAAAGTGGCTAGAAGAGGGTTGGCCTATTCTCTTACAAAGTGTAATTAAGGGGAAGGCTTAGCAAGCCTATTCTGCTTTTTCAGTTAATGAAGCAGCTGATTATGACATAGTGAAACAGGCTGTGCTCAAAGCTTACAAGTTGGTCCCAGAAGCATACAGGCAAAAGTTTAGAAATTAGAGGTAAAATGTGAACCAGACATATATGGAAGTTGCTTTTGAGAAGATTGTGTGTTTTGACCACTGGTGCACATCTAAAAATGTAAATGATGATTGTAACAGCTTGGAAGAGTTGGTTTTAATTGAAGAATTCAAAAAGTGCATCCCTGATGACATAAAGACGTATTTAGATGAAAAGGATGCTGCCACTTTGCAGAAGTCTGCTCGATTTGCAGATGAGTTTGCTTTAACTCATACGGTTAATTTCACTCCGAATAAGAGCTTCCAGAAAAGTATCAGGGATAACCAGGGTAAACCAGAAATTAAAGCTGGGATTAGTAACAAGAGTAAGGATGAAGGGAAACAGTTGAAGGAGAAATATTCTGGTCTTACTTGTTACTATTGTAAGAAAGCTGGTCGTAGGTCATATGATGGCTAATTCTTCTGCCCTGAAGATTAGTTTAGATTTTGTTTATTGCCATTTAGAAATGCATGCATTAAAAAATGATACAACGTTCCTCCAGAATGATATCACAAGAAAACATAGGGCAAACCAAGACTAAAACTGACTCGCCAATGCAGCATCATTGGAAGCACCCGACCGCAGCGGACTCTGAGTCCGTCTGAAAACTTAGAGCCTCCGCCCAGCTCTCTGACACAGCCTCTCCGAGCACCACCCTCTGCCGAGCACTTTGACCACATCCCGGCCACCGAGCAACAAGAAAAGCCAAGTTCTTGGGGCCTTTTCCTCCAGAGATTTTGGACCATAGAGCAGCAGCAACGAAGCAGGGATTTCAGAAGTTTCTCCAGATGTTCCTCCATGCCCTCACGTCCGTCTCCATCAAATCAAGATTGTGCATGGCACCCTACCTGACAAATAACAGACATCACCACCGGAGTGGCCGCTGCGAGCTGCGTCGCGCCACCATCTTCCTCAAGACCCAAGAAAAAGAAAAAGAGGCAGTCCCGAATGCCTGTGATCAGTATGTTGAAGCACCTATAAACACACTGGGTTCTGAACATTCTGCTGAGGCTCAGTTAAGGACTGAAAGGTCTGACCGAGTTGAGAAGGGATTCGATCATTTTATGTCAGATGGGTTTGTATTAGTAAAGGAAGGTTCAGCCCCGGTACCAGTGAAAATTCTTCGAGATACTGGGGCTCTCAGTCACTTATATTGGACAGCGTTCTAAAGTTTGGTGATGAGACGGACATAGGTGAGGTAAATCTTTTAAAGGTATTGGGGGTGGCATGGTTTCTGTGCCACTGCACAGGGTAACTTTACAGTCAGGTTTGGTTCAGGACCTGTTAAATTCAGATTATGCTCCAGTTTACCGGTGGAAGATGTTACTTTGCTGTGAGGGAATGGCCTGGCAGATGGTGAAGTTGTTCCTGCGGTGCAGTTGACAACTAAGCCAACCACTGGCGACCCACAGATAGACTTTAACATTTATTGTAGTAACTCGAAGTATGGCTGAAAAGTCTGCCAACGCAGACGGTTCTGTGCAGCATGATTCTGATACCCATGATAGCCAAAATCGGGATTCAGGTTATGATGACTTGTCGGGGAATTTTCTACCTTTATTGTTTCAACAGGATTCAGGTAGTAAGTCTGATAAGAAAGATTTATTCCTGTCTAGGAAGGAGTTTATAGCAGAACAGAACCGAGACTCTGAGGTTGAGGCTTTAAAAAAATAAATAGCTCTCTCAGATGATGAGATTAAGAAAGGGCCAGTAGGGTATTATCTCAAGGATGGAGTGTTAATGAGGAAGTGGAGGCCACCTGCTATACCTGTGAGTGAGGAATGGGCAATTGTTCACCAAGTTGTAGTCCCTAAAGTTTATTGGGCTGAAATTTTAGCTTTGGCCCACAGTATGCCCTGAGGTGGCCATTTCGGAGTGAATAAAACTGTAAACAGGATTATGAAAGAACTTTACTGGCCTAATTTGAGGAAAGATGTTGTGACCTTTTGCAGAACCAGTCACGCTTATCAAGTTGTGGATAAACCTAATCAGGTCACCCCAGTGGCCCCACTCTGGCCTATACCGACATTCAGTGAACCCTTTTCCAAAGTTATAGTGGTTTGTGTTGGCCCATTGCCGAAGCCTAAAGCTGGCCATCAGTATTTGCTCACTATTATTGGTACTGCATCCAGATTCCCAGAGGCAATACCCCTCAGAAATATTAAAGTTAAAATTGTGGCAAAGGCTCTTACCAAGTTTTTTTTTAACTTTATCTGATTTGCCGAAAGAAATCCAGTCTGATCAAGGAGGTAATTTTACATCTGGATTATTCCAGCAGGTAGCTTATGAACTGGGAGCTAAACAAATTACAAATTACATTGTCTGCGTACCATCTGGAATGACAAGGGGCTTTAGAAAGATTTCATTCTACACTCAAACCAATCATTAAGGCATAATGTGTTGAAAATGGAAAAGACAGGGATGAAGGAATTTATTTGCTTTTGTTCGCAGTAAGAGAGTCGGTACAGGAATCACTGGGTTTTAGTCCATTTGAACTTGTATTTGGTCAGAGAGTGAGGGGACCTTTGACCTTGTTAAAGGAACAGTGGATTGATGGGGATGTACATGTTAACTTGTTAGACACAAAACCGGCCCTCAACGTCGTCCTCCTATGAGTAGCTGGCGCCGAAGAGAGATTAAGTCATGGATGGTGTGCCTCTTAAATTTGTGTCTGATGACAGTCATTTCTGACCTTACTTGTCCCAGGAGAGCTGAATGCGGAAGCAGGACCTCGCTGGGAATGAAAGGCTTGACGTGACCGAGGACGATTCGTTGCGTGGGAGCTGTCACTAGTTATATCTGTAAAAA
Organism: Mobula birostris; assembly: GCF_030028105.1. Classification (NCBI taxonomy): domain Eukaryota; kingdom Metazoa; phylum Chordata; class Chondrichthyes; order Myliobatiformes; family Myliobatidae; genus Mobula; species Mobula birostris. Next base: position 85,738,345 of record NC_092382.1, read on the forward strand.
CTGTCTTTGACTGTGATCTGCCTACTAAGGGCCTGGCACAGCAACTCATTATTCCCCAGGTAAAACTTTGCCTTCCTGAATTCTTTCTCGGAGGCCAAAATACCACCCTCCCGAACCAAGTCCTCCATCGACTCCGCACATTATTCCAGGATGCAAAATACATAGCACCCCGCGTTCATCTTCCACGGACCGAAACAGGCCATTGTACGAGAGTGGAGAGGCAGCCGCCTTTGCTAAATCCCCGGAAGCCTGCGACTTCCTGAGTCCGATCCGGCATGCTGGCACTATGTCCGAATCGCCAAATATGTGGTGTTGCCGGTGATAAAGTCCTGGAGCGAGTAAAGTAGAGTAACTGGATGGAAAAGTTTGCACGTCCCGCTATTCGCCCGCTCCTGCAGCGCCAGCAGTCCTGTCGATATGGCTGTTTCAACGTCTTCGTTCCCGAACAGCCGGAACTTGTTGCAGACGGTTCAGAATCCATTTCAATGGCTGGAATGGAGAGGATTCCTCTGTTGCTGGGGCAGTAGGAAGGCGCCCAGCCCTCAACAGAACCTTATTGGCTCGGCACCAGAAATTCCAACGCCAGGAATGTCTCCGTCATTCCTGAAGAATTCCCGGGCCGTAAGAGGTTGAGACGTCTGAAGAATGTTCCGGCTCCTACACCAAAGGAAAATCATGATGACCAAGGATGAGGGATGTTGTCCTGATGTTAGTGGGGGAACAGCGGCGTTTGTGTCCTTGTTTTCGGTGCTAAATGCCTTTCTGTGCTGGCGAGTTGCCAGCGGCCGCAGCTGGGAGTACGCAGTTAGCAGCCGCCAACAACCCCAGTCCAAACTGGCAGAAAAACTCCGAACGAAACCTCCACACTAAAACAGCCACTGACGCAGATGTCCATGAGACCCTTCAAATTCCCTCCGAAGTATCTCACGAATCTTATGCAACAGTTTTCCTCGATGTTTCTCAGCTCAGTCAGAACTATTCCACCCTGGGAGTCGGTGATGGGACGGTGTGGAGGCAGACTCACCCTGTCTGAAATGGGAAGTTCGTAATGGGTCAATGTGCAGGGAGCTTCGCTCTGTGCCTGACCTTGGCAGTGCGTGATGGGACCACATAGCGGGCGCTTAACTCTGTGTTTGAGCCCGGGAGTGTGTGAAGAGATGGTGCAGAGGGAACTTCACTGTGTGTCTGATCCTGGGAGTGTGTGATGGGATGTTGTGGAGGGGGCTTCTTCCTGTGTCTGTTCCCGGGTTTGTGTGTTGGGTCGCCTTGGTGTGAGCTTGACCCTGTGTTCGACCCCGGAACTGTGTGATGAGACGGTGTGGAAGGAGTCTCACTCTAGGTGTCCTCCAGAGATTGTGTGATGGAGCGGTGCAGAGGGAGCTTATCCATATGTCTGATCTCAGGTCTGAGCAATGGAATGGTGTGAGAGAGCTTCTCTCTGCGTCTTACCCTGCGTGTGTGTGTGTGATGGGATGCTGCGGAGGGAGATTCGCTCTCTTTCTGTCCCGCAGTGGCTGTGATGATACGTTGCAGGGGGGATTTCGTCTGTAACTGGCCCCGGATGAGTGAGTTAGGACGGACAGCTTCATTCTGTGTCTGACCTGGCAATAGTAGGACGGGACAAAGCAGAGCAGTTTCTCTTTGTGTCAGACCCTGAAGTGTGTGATGGGAAGGTGTACAGGACGATGCAGTGGAAGTTTCACTGTGTTTCTGACCTCAGGAGTGTGTGATGGGATGGTGTGGATGATGCTTCAGTGTGTTTATGACTTTGGGTTTGCGTGCTGTGACGGTGCGGATCGAACTTCTTTCTGTGTCTGACTCTTTTTTTTCACAAAATTCTTTATTACAAATATCGGTGCTGTACAATATATACAAAACAGTGACTAACACAATTACTTCACTACAAATAGACAATACACATTAAACCAAAATATTACCATCTCTATCAGTGATGGCAATTAACTCCCGCGGAGCCCAACGTTCCCGGAACGCCTCAGTGGTCGCCGTGGACAGCGCGTGTTCCTTTTCAATATTCACCCGAGCAGGAACATTCCTCCTAAACATTGCCAGGCAGTCTGCCCGGGGAGATCCTCCCTCCACCCGTTTCCAGCAGTCACGGATGGCTGTTTTTGCCAGCCCCAGGAGCAAGTTGACAAGGACACCCTCATCCCTCTGTGCCCCCCTCCTTACTGGATGACCATATATAAATAGAGTGGGGCTAAAATGCAACCAGGAGGCGAGAAGCAGCCCACACAAATACGCAAAAAGGGGCTGCAGTCTCGCACACTCCGTGTACATATGGTACACGGTCTCCTCCAGCCAGCAGCAGTGACATGCGGCTGGGAGGTCCATGTACAAACTAAAGAACTTATTACAGGGCACCGCTCTATGCAGCACCCTCCACCCCAGGTCCTCAAGATGCATGGGAAGAACCCTCTCGTAAAGGGACTTCCATTGCCGACCCCCTCACCTCCAGATGGAAAGACTGACCGCCCTGGCATGTCAGGATGGTGGACAAGGGCTAGGAAGAGGAGGGTGTGGAGCAGCAGTCCATACAGATACCTCCTACATGCATCCCTGAACAGGATTGTGGGTGTCGAGGGGAGACAGCTCAAGTTGTGTGGACTCGGCTCTCGGATAAGATTGCGGGGCCTGGGCCCGACGAGCAGTTCAGCCTGAGTCGCTCCACCCACCTGAGCCGCAGCGACATCCGTTGAGGTAGGGTTAGGGTCGGCCAGGATTCTACCCTCTGCCAGAGAAGGGGATTCCTGGCCTGAGGCAACCATGTTCCAGACTCTCAGTAGGTCCTGATAGAAGCCGGGCAGCCTCTGCAAAGCAGCACGGCTGACGCCCGCCGGTGGTAGCTGCATATCTTCATGAAGACAGCAGCCCCTCCAGAGGAAGAAAGTTGCCAACACGTGTCACCTGGTAGGGTGCTCGGCGTACAGGGATTTCTGCACGGTCCTGAGGCGGAGAGCTGCCAGTCGCGTACATGCGCACACCAGCGACTGTCCGCCCTTTCCCACTGGGAGACTCAAGACCGCTGCGGAGACCCAGTGTTTTCTGTTGCCCCAGAAGAAGTCCACTGACTTCCTCTGCATTCTCGCGACAGAGGGGGCAGGAGGGGACAAGATAACCATCCGGTACCACAACATGGAGGCCACCAGCTGGTTTATGACCACCACCGTGCCTTGATAGGAAAGCACGCTGCGAAGGCCTGACCAGCACCCCAGCCGGTCCATGACTTTCATCTCCAGGCCCGGCCAGTTCGCCTGCCAGGTCCCCCCAGAAGGACTCAGGTAGGCTCCGAGATAGAGAAGACGACTGGTGCTCCACTCAAAAGCTCTCATCTCCTTCAGCAGTGAGTCCACCTGCCATTGGCCCACTAAGAGTCCAGAACATTTCTCCCAGTTTATCCGAGCGGAGGATGCTGCCGAGAAAACTTCTTGGCGGTCGCGCATCCTCCGCAGGTCATTGGGATCTGTCATCATGAGGAGTACCTTATCGGCGTAGGCCGGGAGGATGACCTCCATGTCCGGTTCACGCAGAACCAGACCTGTCAGCCTTCGCCGAAGAAGGCTAAGGAATGGCTCGACACAGATCGCATACAACTGACCGGACATGGGTCACCACTGACATACTCCTCTTCTGAAGGGAATGGGTGCTGTCAGTGATCCGTTAATCTTAACAAGGCACTCTGCAGCAGAGTATAGGAGCTGAACTCGGGCCACTAAGTGTGGCCCAAGCCCAAAAGCCTGCAGACTGCCCACCAGGAAACTGTGGTCTACCCGGTCAAGCGCCTTTTCCTGGGCAAGAGAAAGAAACGCTGCTGGGGACCCAGTCTTCTGGAGCAGCTGGATCAGATCCGTACTAGGTGGACATTGTCCCGTATGGAGCGACCGGGGGCTGTGTAAGATTGGTCAGGATGTATCACCTGTCTCATTACTGAACCAAGACGGTTGGCTATTGCCCAGGTGAAGATCTTGTAATCCGCACACAAGAGGGAGACCAGCCGCCAGTTCTTTAGCAGGCGGAGGTCTCCCTTCTTGGGCAGTAGAACCACGACAGCTCTCCGCCATGAGAGGGGCATTTCCCCGGTGACCAGCCTCTCCCCCAAGACAAGCCTGTAATCAACCCCAAGAATATCCCAGAAAGCCTGATAAAACTCCGCACTCAGTCCATCTAAGCCAGGGGACTTACACCTCCAGAGTGGCCGTCTCCGGAGCGTTAGATAGCCCCTCCAGAGTCAGGGGAGCGTCCAGATGCACTGCGTCCTCTGGGCTGACCTTAGGGAAATCTTTCCATTCCTCATTGCACACCTCTGCATTTGACGGATCTGGCGAGAATAAGGACTGATAGAATGAGCGGACTTCAATGTTAATTCCGTCAGGGTCCGTGATGGAGGAGCCATTAGCAGCCAGCAACTCCACTAACTGCTTTTGAACTCCCCAGCACTTCTCCAACAAGTAGAAGAAGGGTGAGCCACGGTCCAAACCTTGCAGCATTTGGATCCGCGACCTCACGTACGCACCTCGGGACTGCTGGAGCTGCAGATTCCTTAGTGCATCCTTCTTCTCCTGGTATTCCTGCCACAGCTGTTGGTCTCCAGTGGTCGGACCAAGACAGGATTGCAGGTCATGTAACATTCTCTCAAGCCGCTCAATCTCAGCGCCCTGCCTCTTTGACGACCCCCTAGTGCACTCCCGATATAAATTCCAGATGTGGGCTTTGCCCACATCCCACCACAGCCGTAGGGACCAGAACTCTCTCCGTATTTCTCTCCAGGTGACCCAGAACGCTCGGAGAGAATCCCGGAATCGGCTGTCCTCCAGCAGGCAGTTGTTAAAATGCCAGTACTTGGATCCCACCCGAGGGTGCAGAGGAGTAAATTCCATCCACACAAGGTGATGATCCGAGCACAACGCTGGCCGCATGGAGGACGCCGACACGCGAGGGATGTAAGCCAGAGAGATATGCAGGCGGTCTATCTGGGACCCTCCCTCTCTAGATCTTCTCGAGAAGGCACTAGAGTCGGGGTGAAGATTCCGCCAGCTGTCCACCAAGTCAAAGGAGCCGACTAGCTCCTTTAACTTTTTTGCCAATGCTGGGTCGCGTTGGAGGCCCGAGCAGTCCTCCACCTCGAGGGTACAGTTGAAATCTCCCCCGAGGATAACGCAGTCCCCAGGATCGATGGAATTCAGCAGAGTGGACAGCTGACAGAATAGGCGTGTCTGTATCACACCGCGCCTCAGAGCATACACATTGATAAAATGCAGGGGTGCACCATCCAGGCACACAGCCAGGTGGAGCAGATGGCCGGGCACAATATCTTGGACTCTTACGATTTCTGGCTGGAAGGTTGGGGCCAACAGGATCGCCACCCCGCTAGAGTTGGAGCTGAGGTGGCTCATGTAGACCCCGTCCTGCCACTCCAGGAGCCAAGCGGACTCCTCCCCCGGGATGGTATGGGTTTCCTGCAGGAAACTCACCGCATATCTTCCACCCCTGAGGACTGAGAGATTGTTATATCTGCTGAGAGAACCCCTGCTGCTGTTTACATTTAGACTAGCTATGGTGAGCTTCATGTCGGTAGTACACTAGGCCTCAGCACCAGTACCCTTCCCGGTGAGAGCGGAGGCGCCCTCTACCACACTGTCCCGAAAAAAAGTTGGAACATGTTTTTGCTCTCCAGGCCCGACTGGTGCCAGGGATATTCTGTGGCCCACCATCTCCCGAAGGAGCGAGGCTGCTTCTCACTCTGATGTCCCTCACCAGGTCATCCAGGAAGGATTTCAGTTGTTGCCTGTCATTCCCCGACACTGCATTCCTCTTCCCGTTCGCCTTCCGTCTGCGGATGACTCGCAGGGACTTCACCAGCCTCGGCATGCTAGACCAGCGAAGCGAGGATAGCTTCGGCCGATGCTTTGCACCCTCAGAGATTAGAGTGAACTCTCAGATTTGATTCACAGGTATCAATGGAGAATTCTCGGGAGGGGTGAGGATGTCCAACGTCTCACTATCAAAGGACTCTCCCTCCAATCCCTCACTGCAAATAGATCCCCCATCTTCCTCCCCGTGTGTTCCAATAGATGGCTGCAGTTGTAACCCACACTGTGCAGCGGGTACCTCACTCATACCTGCTCTCTCCACCGTCGCATCAGACTTATCCACAGTTATGACAGTGGAGGGATAATCCCCAGGGTCTCCCTGCAGGCTATTAGTTGATGGGGTCGGCCTGTACAGCCTCCCTAGGGGACAGGTATGAAGGGGACCGCAGCACCTCTTGTCCAAGGGATTCACTGGCAGCCTGAGAGAGCTTGGTCTCCTCCCCGCTCATATTATTCAATACACTTGCCTCCAGGGAGGTGTTTACTACTGAGTCCTGGGTGGAGGGCTCCAGGGCTGTCTCATTTGTGCAAACAGGGCTAGCACCAGTTTTCTCAACAACCACATCATCTACCACAGGACTGGTGGCTACATCTGGGAACACAGGTTTAGAAACAACCTCCACCCGGATTCCCACCCCTTCCTGGGACACCCCGCATCTACATTCCCTGCCCCCTTGGGGTAACATTCCCTTCTCCTCTTCACGCCGGAGGAGCACACAGGTGCAGGATTCACCGATGGGGCGGTACTCTCCGCTTCCATCGCCCTGTCCACCTGCGCACCTCCCCGAGCCTCCGGCTCCACTTCAGGGCAAATGGGCGTGAGCTCTGCGGTCTCGGGGGCGGAGTTCTTAGGGTGTTTGGACGACTTCTCGCTTTCTTGCCCCGCACAGGCTCCACCCCGACCCTCGCCTGAACTTCCCTGTGCGTAGCCTCAAGATCTCCCACCTGAACCACAGGGGCAGAAGCAAGGACTGAAAGAGACGTAGGAATAGGGACAGGGGTATGGGCAGTGTCCGGGGTAGGCGCAGGGACAGGTGTAGGAATAGGATCAGGGGCAGAGGTTGCTGGGGCACTGGTGCCCGAAGTGGACTCCCTCGGGTGTTAGGACAGTCCCTCCGAAGGCGCCCCACCTCCCCGCATGTATGGCACCGTGGGCGCTCAGAGTTGCAGTACACCTGATAGTCTGCCCCCTCGTGTCGGACAGTAAACCGGCCCTCAACGTCGTTCTCCCTTTCCACCTGCACGAATACCTGACGCCAAACAGAGATTACGGTACGTCTCTTAAATTTGTGTCTGATGGCCGTTATCTCTGACCTTACTTGTCCCAAGTGGGCTAGTGGGGGAAGCAGGTCCTCGTTGGGAATGAAAGGCTTGACGTCACCGAGTACGATGCGTTGCGTGGGAGCTGTCACCAGCTCCAACTGTAAAAGGATGTTTTCCACCGTGATCTCTCCGCTAAGAGCCCGATGTACCAACTCATCATTCTGCAGATAAGACACTGCTTTCCCGAAGTCTTTCTCCGTGGCCAAAATACCACCTTTCCCCACCAGGTCCTCCATGGCCTCTGCACACTTTTCCAGAGGAGTTCCAGGACGTAAAATACATTGCACCCCGTGTTTTACTTTCACCGACCGAAACAGGGCGTTGTCCGAGGCTGGAGAGGCAGCGGTCTTTGCATAACTCCCCAACGGCCTGCGAGTCCCTGGAGACCGTTCCAGCATTTTGACTGTATGTCCGAATTGAGAAATATACGGCGGTGCCGGTTATAAATTCCTGGAGCGAGTAGAGTAACTGGAAGAAAAAGTTTGTACATGACAGTACCCCGCTGGCTCGGCGCCAGAAACTCCAACACCAGGAAAGTCTCCGTCGGTGCTGCAGAACTCCCAGGCCGTGAGAGGTCGAGACGTCTCAACAGATGCTTCGGCTCCTAAACTGGACGAGAATCGCGGCGATAAAGGTGGAATGACATTGTCCCGATGTTAGTGGGGGAACAACGGCATTTGTGTCCGGTTTTTAGAGCGAATCGGCTTCCTGGTGAGTTGCCAGCGGCCGCAGCTGGGAGCTACGCAGTTAGCAGCCACCAACAAACCCGGGGAGTGTGTGGTGAGATGGTGTGGAGGAAGCTTCACTCTGTGTCTGACCCCTTTTTTCCCCACACAATTCTTTTAGTACAAGTAGCGTGGTCTGCAATATTTACAAAACAGTGACTAACACAGCTGCTTCACTACAAATAGATAATGCACATGAAACCAAAATGTTCCCATCTCCATCACTGATGGCATTTACACCCCGTGGAGCCCAACGATCCCGGAACGCCTCTAAACTCACCGTGGATTGCGCGTGTTCCTTTTCAATATTTACCCGAGCACGAACATACCCACTAAACATTGCCAGGCTTTGGGATAGTGTGGAGCAGGATTCACTCTGTGTCTGATCCCGGGAATGTGTGACGGAATGGTGTGGAGGGAGATTCTCTCAGTGCTTGATCCGGACTGTTTGATGGGAGGGTGCGGAGGGTGCGCTCACACTGTGTCTGACCTCGGGGAGTGGAGGTTGGGTGGTGTGGAAGGAGATTTATCTCCGTGTTTTATCGGGGGACTGTGTGATGGGATGGTTTGGAGGAAGCTACAGTCTGTGTCTGACACAGGAATTTTGTAATGGCACAGGCCGGAGTGAGATATTCTATGTGTCTGACCCTGGGAGAGTATCATGGAATGGTGTGGAGGGAATTCTCTGTGTCTGACCCTGTGAGTGTGTGATCCGACAGTATGGAGGGAGCTGCACGTTGTGTTTGATCCCAGGAGTGTGTGATGGGACTGGTTAAAGGGAGCTTCACTCTGTGTTTGATCCGTGGACTGTGTGATGGGACAGTGTGGACGGAGCTACATTCTCTGTCTGATCCGGGGGGCCTGTGATGGGACGGTGCGACGGGAGCTTCACACCGTGACTGATCTGGAAGGTGTGTGATTTCGACTGCGTTGAAGGAGCTTCACTCTGTTACTGACTCCGGGAGTGTGTGATGGGATGCTGTGGAGGGAGTTTCACTCTGTGTCTGACACAAGAATTTTGTAATGAGACGAATCTTACTTAGATCTTATCAATGTCTGATCCTGGGAATGTATCATGGGATGGTGTGGAGGGAAATTTTTATGCCTGACCCTGTGACTGTGTAATCCAACGGTGAGGAGGGAACTTCACTGTGTCTTATCCGAGGAGTGTGTGAAGAACTGCATCGAGGGAGCTTCACTCTGTGTCTGGGCTTGGGTGTGTGTGTGTTGGGACAGTGTGGAGGGAGCTTCATTCTGTGTCTGACACAAGAATTTTGTAATGGGATGAATTGGAGATAGATTTTCTCAATGTCTGACTCTGGGAGGGTATCATGGGATGGTGTGGAGGAATTCTCTGTGTCTGACCCTGTAAATGTGAGGAGGGAGCTTCTGTCTGTGTCTTATCCAGGGAGTGTGTAAAGGGCAGCATCGAGGGAGCTTCACTCTGTTTCTGACCTGGGAGTGTGTGATGGGTCGGTGCGGAGGGAGCTTCTCTCGGTGATTGACCCCAGGGTGTTTGATGGGATGGTGTGGTGGTAGCTGCTCTCAGTTTCTGACCCAGGGACTATTTGATGGGTCGGTGACCGACCCTACGACACAGACCGTGACTGAAACCAGTTCGATTAGAACCGTCGGGAATTACACCTGGCGCACGGCCATTAACGGGAAGGGCGGGAGTTAAATGGGAGGGTGGGGAATCGGCCAAAAATGTTCCCATCCTTCGGGCGGGGAGGTTCACACATTCAGATGTTCACACGGACACTGTCAGTCCGGGTCTGGGCTCCAGAAGAGATCTCAGTTCCTTCCACTTGGTCTCACTGAACCGATTCCCCCTCAGCCTGAAACAGATGGAAGAATAAAGATGAAATAAACAGATTACACAACAGTGTCAGTAACAGTGGGCTGGGGTTAATGTTTCAACAACACTCACAGACAAATATCACCAGAAAACCCGCGGATCCGCTGATATTTTATCACATTGAACATTAACAAAATCACTCACTCGATCCAATCCAGACTCGGGAGGGTCAGTATGAGGTCTCGGAGAGCGGGGATAGATCGGTCTGTGAGCGAGTTCCATCCCAGGTCCAGCTCTGTCAGTGATGGGTTTATACTGAGAGCGGAGATGAGATCCTCGGCACCAGAATCTGTGAGACCGACACCCCCCAGCCTGGAAATGAGAAAGAGAGTGAGGGTGAAGGACACAGAGAGACAGGAGACGGTAGAAATCCCCAGTGTTTATCAACACAATTACTGGTCACGTTAATGTTCAGTGTCAGACACCCAGTGACTGTAAACACAATCTCCCACAGTCTGGTACTTACCCCAGTTTCTGTATTTTACGCTCCGGGTTCCTCAGAGCCGCGGACACCAGTTTCACTCCTGAATCTCTCAGTTTATTGTGCCCAATTCTAAACGCAAACAGACAAATTGATGAACAAAGTGATTCAAACCGTGGGTCTGAGGGAATTTCTCTCACTCGGATATTTCAGGAAACACTAAACCCTTCAGTAAATCACTGATCGGAGTTTCCATCGCTGTCAATGTCCCTCACTGCCCAGCTCCAGGGTATTCACCGAATGTCAGTAATGTAGTCTGTCGCTGTGACTTTGTGAACTCCACATATTCTGTCTCATTCCCCGATGGTTAGAAAAGTGTTCCTGACGTGAGAGGGTCGGAAGCGGCAAGGGTAAGAGAGATCCCACTGGAGGAAGGGGGATGGGGAAGAGAGATCCCACAGGAGGAAGAGGGATGGGGAAGAGAGATCCCACAGAAGGAAACCAATGGGAAAAGATAATCCTACAAGACGAGAGAATGCAGAAATAGATTGCAAGGGAGGGTGTGCCTGAACTGTGGAGAGGAAATGTGCCCATGGGTATCTGGTACTGAGCAAAGTCACACAGGTGGACTGATGGTGATAGCCACGCACGGAGAAGGGCAGGGGAGAACAATCTCACAATGGTATTTCTTTTCTTCTCACTGGTACAGTCCCCTGACGGTCTCTTGTCCCTCACCGGGAAGTGTGTGTGAATCTCTGACCCACCTGCTGCTGACAGTGTCAGTATCACTGAGAAGGAATATTGTCAATGGACGTGTCACAGGCAGCGAGAAACACGGCCATTCTTGTGATTTACTACTATTAAAGCAACGGCTGTTGTTCACGGGTCATTTGTCGCAATTCTTCACAATCAGATTTAATACAGTCTTACCCAAATTCCTTTACATTGAAACAACACAATGGAATAGTTTCACCGTTCAGAGTGAGAGATTCAAGTTACCTCAAAGCTTGGCACTTGTGCAGCCCTGGTCCCAGTCGCTGGATTCCTTCACACTGAATGTGGCAGCCAGCCAGGTTGAGGTGTTTTATTGTATCACAGAGTCCGATGACATGAGACAGGACCGCGCAGTCAATCGGGGTCAGTGTCATTCCACTGAATGAAAGTGTTTCCACTGATCCCAGCGTATCCTGAGCCAGTCCACGATTCTGAGACTCAAACAGGTAGTGCAATGTGTTCAGGAGGCTCCTTTTACCAGCTTCACACTCTGTGTTTCCAATCTGACGTTTAACCTCCTCCTTCACCCAGTCAATCACCTGGCAGGTTGTTTGATGAGGAAATGGACCCAGAAATTCCTCCAGACCCCGAGCTGTCATTGGGGAGGAGAGACCAGCAATAAAACGGAGAAATACCTCAAATCGCCCATCAGTCGTGTTGCGGGCTTCAGTGAGGAATTTCAGGATACCCCTGGGATGTGGATCCAGGAATTGTGCGACTGCAGCTACAAACTCTTGGATGGTGAGGTGTGGGAATGTGTACACCACGCTCCGGGCAGAATCCTCTCTCTCCAAAAGCTCCATCAGTAATCCGGACAGGAACTGGGAAGGATGCAGATTGTAGTTGATCATATCTACATCTGTAAACAGAATCTTCTTCTCGGACACTCCTCTGAAGGCCATCTGACCGACCCTGAGTAACACATCACGGGGGTTTTCAGTCTCACGGCCGTGGTTTTTCAGGATGTTGTAAGTATAGTAGGAGTACAGTTGGGTGATGGTCTTGGGAACTCGCTGCGGGTCCCTGACTCTTTGTGTGAAGAAGGGGCCCAGTGCCTGAGCGAGGACACAGCAGTAGGAGGGGTTGCAGCTCATGGTGTACAAGATCTCGTTCTTCTTCACGTGTTTGAAAACAGCTGCTGCCACCGTCTCATCTTCAAAATGTTTGATGAAATATTCCTTCCGTTCCTCACCAACAAATCCTAGGATTTCAGCCCGGACACTGATGTCTGCCTTTTCCAATAAATGTAATGCTGTGGGTCGGGTGGTCACCAGCACTGAACACCCTGGGAGCAGCTTGTGCTGGATTAAACTGTACACAATGTCCGACACCCTGCATTTGAATTCAGGATTTGGGCAGACATTCTGTGATTCTGTGTCTCTCTGACTGTCAGCAAAATTGATCCTGTCCTTGAATTCATCCAAACCATCGAATATAAACAACAATCCTTCTGGGTTCTTCCAGACCTCTCTCAAGGAATTCCCAAAGTAAGGATACTGATCCAGAATCAGTTCCCTCAGGTTTATTCTGCAGTTTATGGAGTTTAAATCCCGGAATTTGAAACTAAAGACAAACTGGAATAGTTGGTATATTTTCCCCGTGGCCCAGTCATATACAATCTTTTGTACCAGTGTTGTTTTCCCGATCCCCGGGACTCCGGCCACTGCTGCAGAAATCCCGGATTTGTTTCCAAAGAAAGAGCTTTTCAATTTTTGAACAAAGCTCCTCTTGAATAACTGATCAATCCAGATTTTTTCCAGCTTTCCGCGGAGATGTTTTTCTCTCCACTCCTCGTGGTCTCTGCCTCTTGCCAGCAGCTCATGTTCCACCAGGGTCTGATCTCGAACAGTAGAAATGACCGTGAGCTCAACGTATCGATCAACCAGCTGGAAAATCTTCACCTTGTCCTGCGTCAGTATCGTGTTCACTCTCAGTTTCTCTGTTTGCCCGTGCAGAATTTCCATGTGCTTCCATCGAACATCTTGGGACAGACAGAAAAAGATCGTCAATGTCTGATTTGATGAAGAGCACTGAACATAGCTGCCTTAACAAGAAAAATGTTCAAGACATTGTTTGGGTGAAATAGGGAGCTCAGAGATAAGAGTGTCTGGAAGTGAACGATGGCCCAGAAACATTTCTGATCTGATTCAGATATGTAGTTAAAGGCTCCCCCTCCCCTCTGTTCATAATTTTCAGATGGTCCAGCGAGCACCAAGTGCACAAGTGATTCTGGAGAGGAGAGTGTTGTGTGGGGCGGTGGTTTCACTGCTTTCACTGCTCAGCTTCTGCTCAACTGTGCAACACCGCAGGGGGGGTAACAGTGGAGGGGAGGAACAATTTACTTGCTCAACTCTTTTTACTTTTCTCACAATGGGCCTGATGCTCTTGACACGCCTTTAGGTTTAAGCTGTCAATACTGACCCACAGAAAAGGAACATAATCTTGGTTTCCATTTCCAGTCTGAGCCAGTCACGGTGTAACATCCTTGAACCGAGGAGCTGGTACGTGAACTCGGGCAATTCCCTGATGTCCGCAGAGGAATAACATCAAATCTCGGCCCCACTTTAGTTCTGAGCAGTGTTACTTCCCTTGCTGGCGTTGGATGTGTCCAATCGGAACAGTTTGGATTCAGTTTTGTCAAATCTCGGGATATTCGACATTAGTGAAAGGGGAGCGCTGAGGCTTCCTCTCTGACCAACTATAATGTCTGCTATAAAACTCATAGAGGCCTCTGGGTGCACAGCCCGAGACCTGGAAGGTGCCGGGCTTTGTAGCAGATACAAATGGTTTCCTGTCCTGCAGCCAGAGCAACAAAAAACCTGCCTCCTAGATTCTGACAGTCTCTAAACAAGCCTCAAGAGACAGGTATTCAGACTCTCAGAGTGAAATAAAGATTTGAGATTTTCGTTCCATCGCTTACCTTTCAGATGCGTGGGCACTTCACATAAATCTTGGTCAGTGTCCATGTAGGCGAACCTGTTCAAACAGATTAACCTGCATGAAGTCTGTTCTGTGTAATACTGTAAATTCATCAGCATTTACATCTGTAACACATAGTGTATTGTTCACCGTACCACGTTCCCGTATTTCATTCAATATCCTGCTCAGCTTCGGTAAATGGTGATGTAGTTTCACAAAGGATGCCCACATCACCCTCCGGGCCCCGGAGCCCTTCTCCATCACCAGATCCAGGAGGAGTTTGGATGCGCCCGCTTGGTTTCCCTTCTCCGCGAGCTCAGTCACACTCTGTAATGAACAACGGGGAATCTATTGAAGAGCGGAGGGATGGGTACAAATCTACCCTGAACATGGACTGACCCAGAACATTCTGCTCGCCGCATATCACTAACTGCCATTGAAGTGTTCACAGCGGGGGAGAAATTTTTAAAGAAGCGAGTGGGATCAGTCTAGACTTCCGGCATGCCACAGATTGTGGGGTAATTATCAAATTGGCAAGGTTTAAGCGGAGCAGACATAGTGTGAGTGAGCCAGAGATAGAGTGGGGAGTTGAGTCTTTGTGCCAGAGGGGGAGAGGCGAGACTGTAGGTAGATTTTTGGCAATATTTTACCGCTTTTTCATGGTTAGAACAGCAGGAATGCCAGGCAGGATCATGGAATGCTCTTCCTACGGGGTGTGGCAAGGATAGGGAGACCTCCATTGTCTCTGACAACTGCACCTTCAGGAAGTGCACCCAGTTGCAGCTTCTTACAGACTGTGCTAAGGAATTGGAGCTGGAGCTGGATGAGCCCAGGGTAATTCAGGAGACTGAGAGGTTGACTGACAGGCTCTACAGGGAGGGAGCTATACACAAGGCGCAGGACACAGGTAACTGGGTGACGTCAGGACTGGTAAAGGGGATAGGAAGCCACTGCAGGTAACTCCTCTGTAACAGGTATATGGCTTTCTGTTTCCGGGTACGGCCTAGCAGAGGAAAACCACTGCGATTATGCCTTTGACACTGAGTTTGCTGTTGTGACTCAAAAGGGGTGAGAAGAATGAGCTGCGCTGACAGGGGGAATTTAATGATTAAGAGGACACACTGGAGATCCTGTTGATGAGAACAAGATTTCTGGATGGTGTGTTGTCACAGCCAGCGATATCTCGCATCGAGTCTGAAACTTTCTTAACGACACGGCGAGCAGCCGGCGGTCGTGCTCCACGTGGTCCATGACAAGAGTAGGAAGTGTGATGAGGTCCTGCAAAGTGAGTACATGGAGTTAGATGCTAAGCTGAAGTGCAGGACTTCCAGGGTTGTGTTATCAGTATTGCTACCTGTACCACATGCTAGTGAGGCCTGAAACAGGATGATAATACAGTCTACGTGTGGCTGATGAAATGGTGCATGATCGAGGGCTTGAGATGTTTGAATGATTGGGCTCTCTTCCAAGTAATGTGGGACCTGGACAGACATAATCGTTTTGCACCCGAACTGGAGGGGGACTGATACCCTTGCGGGAAGGGTTGTTAGCGCTCCATTGGGAGACGATAAACTTGAGTTGCGGGGTGGGGAGGAGGGGTAAGGTGAAGAACCAGAGTGGATAATGGAATGGTTGTGTGGGAAAGATGTTGTTAAGCCGACGTACAAGGTCAGCAAACTACAGGATGAATTAGGTGAAACTAATGTTCCGAGTTGTGTATTATTTCAATGCAAGGAGTATTGTGGGAAAGGCAGCTGAGTTTAGAGCATGGATCAGCACATTGAGTTACAGCATTGTAGCCATTAATGTAATTTTGGTTGCAGGAGGTGCAGGACCGGCAGCTCAGCATTCCAGGGTTCCGTTGTGTTAGACACGATTCGATAGAGCGGGAGGGATTTCAAATGGAGAGTGGCATAACTCGTCAGGAAAAAATGCTCCTGCATTGCTCAGACAGGACAAATTGGATAGCTGGTCCACTGAGACCACATGGGTGAAACTACGGATTAAGAAAGGGATGACCACGTTAGTGGGACGATATTACAGAGCACCCAAGGGTCAATGGGATTTAGATGAACAAATATGTAGAGATATCACAGAAACAAGAAACAAAAGGTTCTGATGGTAGATAATTTTAACTTTCCATTTAGTGACTGGCACACCCATATTTTAAAGGACTGGATGGGATAGTGTATGACAAATGTTTTCAAGTTTCTGGGATCAATATATTGAGATCACAACTATAGACAGTGCATACAAGAATTCTATTAGGGAACAGGACATCGCGGGTAGCAGAGGTGTGTGCAGCGGAACATTTTGCATCTGGTGATCATAATGCCATTACTTTAAAGATCATTATAGAAAAGGATAGGTCTGGTCCGGTTAAGATTCTAAATTGCAGAAAGGCCAATTTTTATGGTATCAGAAAGAATCAGACGAAAGTGGATGGGGACATGTTGTTTTCTGGTACAGTTGTTCTTGGTAAGTGCGAGGCCTCCAAAACTGAGATCTAGGTGTCCTTGTTCATCAGTCACTGAAAGTAAGCATGCAGGTACAGCAGGCAGTGAAGAAAGCTAATGGCATATTGGCTTTCATAGCAAGGGGAGTTGAGTATAGGAGCAAAGAGGTCCTTCCTCAGTTGTACGGGGCCCTGGTGAGACCACATCTGGAGTATTGTGCGCAGTTTTGTTCTCCAAATTTGAGAAAGGACATTCTTGCTATTGAGTGAGTACAGCGGAGGTTCACGAGGTTAATTCCCGGGATTGCGGGACTGTCATATGTTGAAAGATTGGAGCGACTGGGCTTGTATACACTGGAATTCAGCAGGATAAGAGGGGATGATAGGGCATCTGATTGAAACATATAAGATTATTAAGGGATTGGACACGCTAGAGGCAGGAAACATGTTCCCGATGTTGGGGGAATCCAGAACCAGAGGCCACAATTGAAGAATAAGGGATAGGCCATTTAAAACCGAGTTGAGGAAAAACTTTTTCACCCAGAGAGTTGTGGATCTGTGGAATGCTCTGCCTCAGAAGGCAGTGGAGGCCAATTCTCTGGATGCTTTCAAGAAAGAGTTAGATAAAACTCTTAATGATAGCGGATTCAAGGGATATGGAGTGAAGGCAGGAACGGGTTACTGATTGTGAATGATCAGCCATGATCACAGTGAGTGGTGGTGCTGGCTCGAAAGGCCGAATGGCCTGCTCCTGCACCTATTGTCTATTGTCGGGATATTGATCAAAAAAGGGTCAGCAGTTCAAATGAGAGACGATAGCCAGTGTTGCCTGGTCAAGTGAAAATGGAGTTGAAGGTAGACTCGAGAAATGAGCTGAGAAATAAGCCACTATATATTTGATCTGTGGGATACCTGGGGTCATCAAGAGAATACAAACTGATGAATGGACATTAAGATCGAGCATTGGGAACATGATGTGATGGCAGACAGTGTGGTGTAAAGTAGTTCCCTGTCCACTTGCAATGTCCGTCAAGTGTCACATCACTAAAGCTGTCAACTGTCAATCATTGTCTGTATCCTAACGGGTCTACAAATGTAAACACGAGCAATTCTGCAGATGCTGGAAATTCAAGCAACACATATCAAAGTTGCTGGTGAACGCAGCAGGCCAGGCAGCATCTCTAGGAAGAGGTACAGTCGACGTTTCGGGCTGAGACCCTTCGTCAGGACTAACTGAAGGAAGAGCTAGTAAGAGATTTGAAAGTGGGAGGGGGAGGGGGAGATGTAAAGTGATAGGAGAAGACAGGAGGGTGGGGGGGATGGAGCCAAGAGCTGGACCGGTGATTGGCAAAAGCGATATGAGAGGATCATGGGACAGGAGGCCCAGGCAGAAAGAAAAGGGGGAGGGGGGAAAACCCAGAGGATGGGCAAGGGGTATAGTCAGAGGGACCGAGGGAGAAAAAGGAGAGAGAGAGAGAAAGCACGTCTTCCTAGAGATGCTGCCTGGCCTGCTGCGTTCACCAGCAACTTTGATGTGTGTTGCTTGGATCTAAAAATGAACGTGTCCAGAAAATTAGGGACAGGCTTGTATTGCTGAATAAAGTTTCATGGTTTCTGCAAGCGAAAGCTCTATTCTTGATGTTGACCACAAGCATCTCAGGATTTTCATAGCCCAGAGTTGCCGTTGCACCGGCTCTGTCAGTCTGTAATAGATTCAGTAGAATCTACACTCAGTCTATGTTCCTTCCACTTACCTGATACTCTCGCCCAGTGAAGTGATCTTCGCCCATTAACATGAAGCTGATTCCCTCCACACCCTCCTCAATCGCCTGCTCCAGTCGCTCCATGTAGAATCTCGTCAACCGGAACAGGTGGTGATCCTCACAATGTGACAGGAAGGCGGAGAATGCGGAGTTCAGGTCTGTAGTCAGTCACAGATCATAAAATAGTAGAGTGTACCATGCGTATGGGACACGATGCCAACTTAAACCCATCCCATCTTCAGGAACATGGTCAATATCCCTCCATTCTCGGCCTACTCATGAGTTGAAACATCTCTCAGATGCTCTGGGTATCTGTTTCCAGTCCCTCCCTAGGCAGCACATTCCAGCCACCAATCACTGTCTGTGGAAAACATGCGTCCTAAATCCCCTTTCAACTTTATCCTCTAACTTTAAACCTATTCCCTCTGGTATTTGTGATGAAACCCGTCTGCACCCTCTCCAGACCGCTCACATCATTCTCATGGTGTGGTTACCAGATTTGTCCACAATACTGAAATTGTCTCTTAACCAACGTTCATCCAGTTACAGCCCAACTTTTACAAATACCTCAACTCATCGCTACTAATTGTGTTGCCACTTTCAGGGAGCTGTGCACTTGCATCACAAGACCCGTCCGTACATCATTCTTATTCACTGTGCACATCGGCCGCCAACTTGACCTCTCAGAGTGCAGCCGCTCCCATTTGCCCGAATTAACTGTACCTGGAGACTCTCCGCTCGTATTTCTGATTGGATGCTGAACAATTTCACAACAGTCCCAAATTTACTCAACTCCGCCAATTCTGTAAATCGACAAATCAGCCCACCCATGTGGTTTTACAAAGTACATCATTTTGAACAATACATAGTTTATTATTAATTTATTTACATCACACACGACGCATGGCAAGACAGTGATCTTTGAGGACACTACCGGTCACAGACCTTCAGCCAGAATAACGCTCCTGCAGTCCTGAGTCTATTTTATGAGCCCAAGACAACTTTGAAATCAATGTACAAATTCTCTGATTAAGATTCCTCAAGCCGAAACGTCGATAGTTAATTTCTCTCTATAGATGCTACTTGACCTGCTGAGCTCCTCCAGCACTTTGTGCCGTGCCTTCTCTACTTAACATTTTGTTTTACTTTACTCCTATTCGCCAAGGATATTTCATTTCTTCGGTAGCCACCACGCTCCCCTCCCGCCCCGCCAGAAACCCTGTTTAAAATTTCTCCTTTTCACTGTCTCCCGCACCCAGCCCATTCTCCCAAAATATAATGTTCTTTAACTCGGCCACAGAAAATAGACACCGGAAACTCCCCTCACCTCCACTGAGCAACAACTCGAAAATCCAGGGAGAATTCACCATTGTCCGTCCAAAAAAGAAAACAACATTTTTCCTCTCACTGGCTGTTGGAGGCATTTCCCACATCAGGATGCACGAAATACTGACAGAAATTCTGTCTGTTCCCTGGACTGTTACATTGCCCGGTGCTGTATTCCTGTCTGAATTTCGCCCATACCCACCTTAACCATATAACCATATAACAATTACAGCACGGAAATAGGCCATCTCGACCCTTCTAGTCCGTGAAGGACTCTTACTCTCACCGAGTCCCACCGACCTGCACTCAGTCCGTAACCCTCCATTCCCTTCCTGTCCATATATCTATCCAACTTAACATTAAACGACAATATCGAACCTGCCTCAACCACTTCTGCTGGAAGCTCGTTCCACACAGCCACCACTGTCTGAGTAAAGAAGTTCCCCCTCATGTTGCCCCTAAACTTTTCTCCCTTAACTCTCAACTCAGGAGCTCCTTCTCCTTTTACTCGGGTGAAGATTTGCCTGGTGAGCGGAGTGGTTCGACCATTCCCGTTGTTAGGTCCTGCGCTGAACCTGATGAATTGCTCCAGTGCTCAAGGTCGCTTTACCAAGAGGATCAATGACCCCCGTTTGATGTACTTTCTCTCTGCGCCTTTAGCGCCCAGGTTTATTCCTCTGAACTATCTACACCTGCATCATAAGGACAGAGTCTTCATGGGAAAGAGCCAGGTGAGCATACCTGTGTCCATTCTGACTCTAACTGACGTTGGTTGATGGTCGTTTCCTTGTCTGCAAGAATGCACCACCTGCTGGCGATGATCTGAATTACACAAATAAAGCAGAGTGAGTCAGTTGCTGTCCCCTTCAATTTTAAAACACTCCTGTAAGGTTGCTGCTCCGTCTCCTACATTCCAAGGAATAAAGACATTCCAGGGATTAAAGACATCCTCTCTCCAGATTGTGGCCATCCTTTCCTCAGAATAGAGGCCTTCTGGCCTTTACAACATGCTCGCAAATCTTCTCTGCACTCTTTCCACTTTAACCAAGTCTTTTCAAACATATAGCGTCTAGAACTATACTTTGTACTGTTAACACTGTCTCACCAACGACTTATACAACGGCCCCATAGCGGCTAACACAACTCTTTACAGTTCGAACGACCCGGCTTCCATTTCCGCCGCTGTCTGTAAGAGTTTGCAGGTTCTCACTGTGATCGCATGGGTTTTCTCCGAGTGATCCGGTTTTCCCCACAGTCTCAAGATGTACCGCTGGGCAGGTTAATTGGTCATTGTAAATTGTCCTGTGATAAGACTAGGATTAAATCTTGGGACTTAATGGGAAGCGCGGCTCGCTGTATCTCAATATTGAATAAATAAAATGATGTCCCAGCTTCTGCACTCAGTACCCAGACTGTTGAAGGACGATGTGATAAACACGTCTTCACCACCCCGTGTCGCCGCATTGAGCGAACTGTGCACTTATTCTCCTCGGTCCCTCTGTTCTCCGACAATCTCAGACCATGAGCTGCTTGTTGCCGCGAAGGTGAGGAACAGACTCAGTGGATTAAACCTGGTAGAGATGAAGCCAAAAGAACTGTGGATAGAAGTAAAGAGCATTATACAAGAGGTGGAGACAAAAAATATCACACCCTTGCTTTGAAGCAGGCGGCCATTGTTCTTAATTTTTAGGTTAACCTGTCAATCATGCAAACAGGTAACAGTAGCAACACACAAATCACCGGGGCCAGAAGTGACTTAAAAATAAAAACAAATATCTCCTTGATCGCTGTTCCAATGCACAGACAACTGGTTGTTTGAAAATAAAAAATCCGAAATAAATATCAGAAGCTGAATTATTCCCACCTTCATTCCCCGAGAGAGTGAGTTTCTGAGAGTGTGGATACGGTGTATCGTTTTGTTACAGATAGCCCCGCCCACCGCCCCACACGGAACTCTCGTAACCATGGCAACACACAATGCTGGAGGAACTCAGCAGGTCAGGCAGCTCTCTGGATGGGTGTAAATAGTCAACGTTGCGGACCGAGTCCCTTCATCAGGACTGGACTGGAAAGGGGAAGAGGGCAGATGATTGACTGATTTGGAAGGTGCGGCTTGTTATTCTGTGAGACTCGGTGCTCAGGGTCTGCGAACAAGCAGCTGCCTGTCCTGTCCGTGCACATTCCTCAGAACAGGGAGCGGCCTTTCCGCTGAAATCAAATCGAAGCCGTTCGACAAAACAATGTCATTCAAGCGTGAAGGAAGTTTAATATTGTAATTAACCCTTTCTGCCACAGGGAAGAGCGATAGAACCAGTGAAGCGATGTAAGGACATTACCCGGGGTTTCGAACCCGCAAAGTTACCAGTTACTTCGCTCCCCTGTTTGCTGCGAGCTTCCAGTATTTTGTTTTTATCTCAGACTCCTGTCATCTGTAGATGCGCTAAAAATAATTTTCAAGCTTCCTTCAAATAAATCAAACCGACGCATTCCGAAAAGCGACGTTTCGTAATATAACCGGGATTTGCCGGGATTCGCCCTGTCATTCTGAGTAGTTGCGTTTTAATGAGGGACAGAGAGATCGGTGACAGATCACTGCCCCGTGGGATTTCACATGTTGCTACTGGTGTGAAAGATGCCTTCAGCTCTCACTCAGTAGAAACTGCCCTGGAGAATATTTCTGGTTGACGGTAGCAACGTCGTTTCTCTTAATCCATTTGGACAATGATTGACCCGTTAACATGAACATGTCAGGACTGCCCTCTGCCACTAAATTCACTCCCGATCCCGATCAAAGCCGAGTTTCGCTGTGAACGCTGAATACTTGTACAGACTCATACACAACACTTACCTCTGATGCTGTAACCGGACGGCGTTCAGTGTGGTCCCGGGAAATCACAGACTGACTTCCCGGGTGACCGACAATGGTCCTGCACCGGTGTGCTCACCCTGTACGGAGAGTTGAGTCTGAGCTGCTGCTCCCGAGTCCGTCGGTCATTACAGATGGACAGGGCCGGGTGAGCCAGGGTAGAGCGGGACTGCCGCGGTCCGGGTCACACTAACTCTCACCGGCTCAGGACGGGTCCGACAGCGGGAGGAGGCGGGAGTGGGATCAATGTAGCAATGGAAAACAAACAGGCTGCGCTAACCATTCTGTCCGGATTTCCGTGTAAATCTCTCCTTTTTCTCTCATGCAACCAGTGGGGCGGAGTTTCTCTATTTAACACAGCGAGTCCCAGGCTGCCGATTTAATCCAGCCCGGGTTCTGGGAGGGTCTGAGTTCCGCCCTCTGTGCAAAGGGACTGCCCGGCGTAGGTATTGTTAAGGGGGACAGCCACAGGGGTGCTCTCTAGCCTCTGACTGCCGCTGCTCCCTCTCCTGACTGTTACCGTCTTATCTGCCTCCCGAGACCCCGGTGTGACTACCTGCCTCTAGCTGCTCCCTATCACCTCCTCACTCTCCCTGACCAGACGAAGGTCATCGGGCTGCATCTCCAGCTCTCTAACGCGGTCCCTCTGGAGCTGCTCCTGGTGCAGAAGTGGCCGTCCCGGAGGCTGGGAGTCTCCAGGACCTCCCACATTTGACACCGAGCTCAGAACGCCGGCCTCACACACATAATTTCTGTCAGCATTGTACACAAGTAACGTACCTCGCCTTGACCCCTTCCCTCCCAAGACCCGTTGAGCCAAAGCCTTCCTACTCTGTCTCGCTCCACTCTTTCGCCCGCTGTAGAAAGCTGTCTTCTTTTTAAACTCTTCTCGCTGTTCTCACTGGATGACCTCAATGAGGTTTTGCAGTCGTGCCCGTTCAAACCGCTGAAGAAATAACTAGCAAACCCCACTCTGTTGCGTCTGAAACAGCGGAACCCCCGAATATTGAGCTGCCAGTCCTGCCTCTCTGCAACCAAGTCTAACAGCTACAATGGGTTACCTGCCTTTGCTTCAATACTTCCTGCTTTGTAATTTACCAAACTCAGAACATTAGTCACAGCATGATTAACCTTTTGATTCATGACTTTGTCTGCGGTCTTAACAATATCTATTAAAGAAACTTGGATAAGTACATGGATGGGAGGGGGAAGGGGGCGTGTCAATGAGACTCGGCTGATTAAAAGCTCGACACAGAGACCGGGAATCGAGCAGAGTAAAACTCCTGGTGTGGGACAGGGAGACAGGGAATCATGCGCCGTAAAACACCTAACGTGAAATAGGGAGAGTGGGAATGGGAACCGTGTGCTGTGGATTTGTTCAGAGACTTGTGATGAGCCATGACTGGCATTCTTGGCACTGTGAGGGAATAAGTAGTTAGTCTAATAATTTTGACCAGTCACAGCACCTCTCTTCACTCATCCATGTCTCCTCGCCACGGATCTCCTTCACCCTGCTCTCTTCACCATCCCTCTCCCTCTCCCCGCATAAACCTTCCATAAGACCATAAGATATAGGAGTAGAAGTAGGCCATTCGGCCCATCAAGTCTGCTCCGCCATTCAATCATGGGCTGATCCAATTCTTCCAGTCATCCCCACTCCCCTGCTTTTACCCCATTCCCTTTGGATTATACATTTCCTGGATAATCCTCTCTACTCGCCACCCATCACACTCATCCCTCCTTTCTTGCCACCTCCTCATGCTCACCCCACCCTTCGCATCCCACAGCTTCACTAGTTCTACCTCAAGCCTGTCTCCTTAACCCTTCTCTCATTCCCACTCACCAGCCCTTTCTCGCTGCACAAAGTCGCTCACCCCTCCCTTCTCAAAAAAAGAAAGCTTCCTGCAACAGAAAATGCGACAAGTCGTACATAAAACACGGATTTATTGCGACCGGTGACTCGCACGCTCCAAGCCCCCTGTGTGTGGTATGTGGAGACAAGCTGTCCAATGAGGCAATGAAGCCCTCAAAACTGCTTCGGCACCTTGAGACCAAGCACCCTGCACTTAAAGACAAACCCTTTGAGTTTTTTGTGCGGAAAAAATGTGAGCAAGCAGGACAGGAGCAAGTGGGACAGAAGGAAGTGCTGAGAGCCACCACCTCCACAAATGCTGCCGCTCTGAGAGTGTCGTACTTAGTGGCTAGCCGGATTGCTAAGGCTAAAAAGCCTTTCACCGTTGGTGAAGAATTGATTCTGCCTGCTGCCAAGGTCATGTGCCGTGAACTGTTGGGAGAAGCTGCAGCTAACAAGATGGCACAGGTTTCTCTTTCAGCTACCGCAGATTCAAGGAGAATCGATGACATAGCGGAGGACATCGAAGCACAACTGTTGGAACGGCTTAACGAGTCACCATGGTATGCTATCCAGGTCGACGAGTCTACCGATGTCGACAACAAGGCAATACTGCTGGTTTATGTGCGATATATATTTCAAGACGATGTGCACGAGGATATGTTGTGTGCACTGCCGTTGCCAACTAACACAACTGGGGCAGAACTATTCAAGTCTTTGAATGACTGCATGTCAGGCTAACTGGACTGATCATTCTGTGTTGGAATATGCACAGACGGGGCTGCAGCTGTGACTGGGTGGCTGTCTGGTTTCACTACCCGAGTCAAAGAGGTTGCTCCTGAATGCCAGTCTACACACTGTATCATACACAGGTAAATGCTGGCTAGCCGAAAAATGTCACCTGATCTTAACAGCGTATTGAATGACCTTTTTGAAGTTGTCAATCACATCAAAGCAAAAGCCCTTAACTCGCGTCTGTTTGAGCAGCTTTGCGAGGAAATGGATGCAGGGCACAAACGCCTTCTCTTACACACTGAAGTCAGGTGGCTATCAAGGAGGAGAGCCCTGGCCAGGGTTTTTGAGTTAAGAGAGCCGCTACAGAGATTTCTTTCAGGAAAAAAGTCACCACTGGCAGCACACTTCAGTGACGAGGAGTGGAGAGCAAAACTCGCTTATCTGTGTGACGTCTTCAACCTACTCAATGAACTCAATTTGTCACTGCAGGGGAGAATGACAACTGCCTTCAAGTTGGCAGATAAAGTGTCTGCTTTCAAAGCCAAACTGGAACTGTGGGGACGGCGAGTGGACAGGGGCATATTTGACATGTTCCCAACATTAGCTGGGATTTTGGGAGAGACTGAGGCTGCACCGTCCCTCTCACAGTTGGTGCGCGATCACCTATCTTCGCTGGCGACAGAATTCGAGTGTTACTTCCCAACCGCAAATGACCCGAGACGTGCAAAGGAATGGGTCCGTGACCCATTTGTGAATGTCCCCGGTGAATCATCCATGTCAGCGCGGGAAGAAGATCAACTCCTCGAGCTTGCAAGTGACAGTGGGCTGAAAGGTTTGTTTGACATAACATCTCTGCCAGCATTCTGGATCAAAGTCAAGGCTGAATATCCTGAGATAGCCACGAAAGCACTGAAAACGTTGCTTCCATTTCCAACATCATATCTCTGCGAAGTGGGGTTTTCTGCAATGAACGCAATGAAAACTAAATTGCAGAATAGACTGGACATAAGGAACTCCCTTCGAGTATCGCTGTTTCCCCTCACCCCTCGATGGGACCGTCTTGTTGCAGGAAAACAAGCCCAGGGCTCCCACTGATTCAGCGATATTGGTGTGTTGCAATGATTTTATATGTTCATATGAGGAAAATATGCGCTGTGTGTTTAATATCCAAACGTTACATAAAATGTTATGATGCTATTGACTTATAAGTGACTTATAGTTGAGTTATCACTATATTCATGCAACGAAAATATGCGTTGTGTGTTTAAAAATAAATTCATTACATAAACCCTTTTAGAAACAAAATTGAGTTTATTAGCCACTTATAAGTGACTTATAGTTGACATCACCTATATTCTGGTTGTGATTAACACCACCGCCCCGCACCGCCCCCCCCACCCCCGTCGGCCGGTCTGCAAGAATATTGTCAATTTTAAACCGGTCCGCAGTGCGAAAAAGGTTGGTGACCCTTGGTTTAAAATGAGAGAAAGTCAACATGATTTGAGAGGAACGTGTATATTTCAAAAACAGAGGATAAGAACAAATGAAAAAAATCATTGTATTTCAGTCAGAGGGGTGAATCTATGGAACAGTTGTAGTGAGAATTTAAAAACATGCACCACACTTAAAAAGTTTTAAAAAATATTTAAGAATAAATTAATGAACAAATATAAAATACATGATTTAAAATAAATGGGAGTAATGTAAATAAATGATACTTGGAACTGGATTTTGTGTTAAAAGATTATGTTTTGATTTTGATGTGAAGATTGACACCAAATATGTTTTTGTATAAGTAAGAGGGGTAGGTGTAATAAGCTGTAGCTTCAGCCTACACCCTTTCGGTCTGTGTTAAAGAATATCTATGATTTTGTTGTTTTATGAAATCATCGTTGAGAATGATGTTTTTTGTTGTTTGTACTGACCAAAAAATAAAATTTCATTCATATCCTTCCCACCATTCAGCCCACAACCGTACACGTAGTCAGATCCCCTTCACCCACATCCACCCTTCCAGCTAGGGGACCCACAACTAAATGATTCCACAATCCCAGCTCAGCGCAAAATAAAACCGGGGCTGCAAGGCCGGAGAGCCCGGAGCCTCTGACTGTCTGGCAGAGCTCGTACTCGAACATTTCCCACTGCAACCGGCCCTCGATTGACACAAACCCGAGATCAGCCCCTTCCTCACCGCCGCCCGTACAGGAGGAACACCGGCGACGGCTGGGGTCTGCACCGAGTCTGCGCTTTGCAGGAGGTTCGCCGCGACACCACCAGTCTGCAGATGCTGGAAATCCGAAGCAACACAAACAAAATGCTGGCGGAACTCAGCAGGCCAGGCAGCATCTATGGACAGTCAACGTTTCCAGCTGAACCCTCCTTCAGGAATGAGAAGGAAGGGGGGAAATATCGGAACAAAAACGGGGCGGGTGAGGAAGGGGTATCGATAATCCACAATGAACTTTAATGACCAATAAATATAATTCCTCTCTTTGATCAGCTGTCTGAATGATTCCCTGACTCTGAGAGGAAGGGGTGTCTATGGTCCACATTGTCAGGGTGTTGAGTTTACCAGGAGACAGAGACTGCAGGGACGGGAGGTTTTCTGGTCACTAATACACTGTGTGTGGACCCCGCTGGCAATTCTGGTGTTGTGACCCGAATCGAGACAAACACCACGCTGCCCACTCCACCAACAACACGGCACAGCCGGACACATAACAGCGGACTTTACATCTCACAACACTGGATTCAGTGATGAAACCCGTGATTAATGTTGTTGTCCCACTGAAATCATAAGAAACGTCCATTCAGGTGTTTTTAAATACACGCACACCCCCACCCAGGTGACGTCACACATGGTTTCCCCTCGCGCGTAACCGACGTCACACATGAGCTGCTGTGCTCGCGCTGAAACAGTTGAAAGGCGGAGCTACCGACCACGAGACCCCTCCACCCACAACCTCCGCTGCGCTGTAGTCATTGGCCCGAGGCGATGTCAATCACTGTTTCCGCCCAATAGCGGAGCCGGACCGGCCGAGAGGGCGTTACCCCGCTGATTCTGATCTCTCCGTCAAGGCGGGATAAACCTGAAAGTAAATGTCCGCTTTCTGATTTATTTCCATTTCCCTCCGAGGGAAGTTGGGGCGTTTGTGAAGCGTCTCCTGCGGCCGGAGTCTGATGTATCGCTGAGAGGTAGGAGGAGACCGCTCGGCCCGTCGGTTTGATGCCGGTTCCCCGGGGAGGGAGAGGATGAAGACGGTGAGAGAGGGGGCGGACAGGATGTTTGTCCCGGTGGGGACAGGAGGGGCTCATCTGTGGAAATGTCTGAGCCCACGGTGGTGGCGATTCACCACATTGGGGGGCAAACACCGGCAGACTGTTGCCCTGCAAGCGGGGCCAGGAGTAGAGTTGGGAGGGTGGGTGAGGAGAGGAGATTTTGTATAATGGGGGTAAGATCTCGATAACGAGGATATAATATCCCTGACGAACCTCGAAAGATGATTGCTAATGGCTCCACATCCCTTCAGCCACCTCTTTCAGATCTCTGCCGTGTTCACCATCTGGTCCAGGTGATCTATTTACCTTCAGACCATCTCTGTTTCCCAAGAAACTTCTCCCGAGTAACGTAACTTTACACATTCTGACCACTGACATCTGGGACTTTCATATTCCTGCC
Organism: Mobula birostris; assembly: GCF_030028105.1. Lineage (NCBI taxonomy): Eukaryota > Metazoa > Chordata > Chondrichthyes > Myliobatiformes > Myliobatidae > Mobula > Mobula birostris. The sequence continues at coordinate 85,766,929 of NC_092382.1, forward strand.
AGTGTCTCCGACAGATAAGAGTGATGTACAATACTTATTCAGTTCATCTGCCATCACCTTGCACCCCCACCCCATTAATACCTCTCCAGCATCATTTCCCAGTGGTTTCCACCTCTCTTTTACACCATATGTACCTGAAGAAAAATTTGGTATCCTCTTTAATATTACTGGTTAGCTCACCTATGTATTTCATCTTTTCCTTCTTAATTACTTCAGTTGCATTCTGTTGGTTTTTAAAAGCTTCCCAATCCTCTAACTTCCTGGTAATTTTTGCTCTATGCTCTCTCTTTGGTTTTTATGTCGTCTTTGGTTTCTCAAATTTCAACCATTGCTGCTCTGTTTTCATCCCTGCCCGTGTTCTTTTCAAATCAATTTTGACCAATTCTGCTCTCATGCCTCTGTAATTCTCTTTATTCCACATCGGACTTTAGCTTCTCCTTCTCTAATGTCAGGGTGAATTTGATCATATTAAGATCACTTGCCCCTCAGGGTTCTTTGAACTGAAGTGACCTAATTAAATCCGGTTCATTACAACACCCAATCCAGAATAGCTGATCCCCAAGTGGGCTCAATCACGAGCTGCTCTAAAAAAGCATCTTGTAGGATCTCTACGAATTTCTCCTCTTGAGACCAACACCATCCTAATTTTCCTAGTCACCCGCATGACAATCCCCCATGACTATTGTAACATTGCCCTTTTGGCACACATTTTCTATCTCCCATTTTATTTTGTGGACCACATATTTACTACTGTTTGGGGGTCTCCATACAATTCCCATCAAGGATTTTTTTTTTTTTTTAACATTTGCTGCTCCTTAAATCTACCCACAGATTCTACACCTTCCAACCCTATGCCACTTCTTTCTAATGATTTTGTTTAATATTTTACCAACAGAGCCACACACAACCCCACAACCAGCTTGTTCTTTTAAGAAACATGTAAGTATCTGGGAAACACGAGGACCTGCAGATGCTAGAAATCCAGTGAACTACACACAAAGTGCTGGAGGAGCTCAGCATGTCAGGCAGCATCTATGGATGGGAATCAACATTTCGGGCCAAGACCCTTCATTGGGACTCTTGACACCCACATATCTGGAATATCAACAAGCAAAGAAAATAGAAAGTAGTGCAAAATAGGGAAAACCTTTAACAAAATTTAGTTCAAAATTTTTTAAAAAACTGCCAAACAGAGCTCAATAGTTAACAAATTCAACAAAGGCAATAAACATCTTCATCAATTGACTTTTTTTTGAAATAAAAAAAATATCTTGGTCCCATTTCAATCAGTCAAATTTACAAAGATAAATAAGAACTTTAGAAAAGTTTAGAATAGACTATTTACACTCAAACCCACTTAGATTAACATTACCTTGGACAGGAGGAAGAGAAGTAACACACATGAAAAAAAAATCACACAACAGTCAGATAAAACTTCTAAGTATACACTTTCATCAGAAATGAACAGGATTCAGCACTCCAGGTGTGTGTATGCAATCGTGATAAGAAATACAGACCAGAAAACTTAAATGAGAGACCAACTCAGAAAAAGGAATCATCACAATGGAAGAAAACATTAACCAGTCGAATGAGTATGACCCTCCATGGGAGACATCCCAACGATCTGAGCAGACAAGATAGTGACAAGGAAGCGTGGAGCACCTGACTGAGAGTTGGAGAACTCTTCCCAGTGTCACGTACACACAACCCAGTAAAAGTATCAGCAGCAATAGAACACACGTTACGTGGTATCTTATGGTGTTGTTTCACTAAGTACCGGAGACAGAGTTTAAAACAGAACTGATTTATTTGTCACAGATCCAGAATATTAAACTCCAGTCCCATTAAAGGTGAATATGCAGTAGAAGAAACTTCTCCCATGCCCAGTGACCAGGGTGCAGAACTGGGTGTGGTGAGCAGCAACAATAATTGCAGAATTCATAAACTTAAAACTTTTCTGACTACAGTAGTGTGTCATAAGGTTACATACATGACTGAACACCTTCCACAGTCACAGCAGGTGAACAGCATCTCCGCTGTGTGAACTTACTGGTGTCCCTTAGACCAAATAGATGGGTGAAACCCTTCCTTCAGTCTGAGCAGGTGAATGGCCTCTTTCCAATGTGTACTGCCTGGTGTGCCAATAGGTCGGATGACCGAGTGAATCCCTTCCCACACACTGAGCAGATGAATGGCCTCTCCCCAGTGTGAACTCGCTGATGTAGCTTCAGGTGGCATGATTGAGTGAATCCTTTCCCACAGTCTAAGCAGGTAAATGGCTTCTCCCCAGTGTGAACTGACTGGTGTGCTTGTAGGCTAGCTAACTGTGTGAATCGCTTCCCACACAACGAACAGGTGAATGGCCTCTCCCCAGTGTGAACTCTCTGATGTACCTTCAGTTGAAATGACCGGGTGAATCCCTTCCCACAGTCTGAGCATGTGAACGGCCATACTCCAGTGTGGACTGACTGGTGTCTCTGGAGGGTGGATGAGTGGTTGAATCCTTTCCTGCAGTCTGGGCAGTTGAACAGCCATTTCCCTGTGTGGGATGCCAGGTGTGTCTGCAGGCTGGATAACTGAGTGAATCTCTTCCCACAATCTGAGCAGGTGAACAGCCTCTCCCCAGTGTGAACTGACTGATGTGTCAGCAGGTGAGATGACAAAGTGAATCCCTTCCCACAGTCTGAGCAGGTGAACAGCCTCTCCCCAGTGTGAACTTGCTGATGTGCCTTCAGTTGAGATGACTGAGTGAATCTCTTCCCACAATCCGAGCAGGTAAATGGCTTCTCCCCAGAGTGAACTGACTGATGTGCTTGTAGGCTAGCTAACTGTGTGAATCCCTTCCCACAGTCTGAGCAGGTGAATGGCCTCTCCCCAGTGTGAACTCTTTGATGAACCTTCAGTTGAAATCTCCCAATGAATCCCTTCCCACAGTCTGAGCAGGTGAATGGCCACTCCCCTGTGTGAACTGACTGGTGTCTCCGTAGGGTGGATGAGTGAGTGAATCCTCTTTCACAGTCTGAGCAGGTGAATGGCTTCTTTCCAGTGTGGGCTTTCTGGTGTGTCTGTAGGCTGGATAACTGAGTGAATGTCTTCCCACAATCCGAGCAGGTGAACAGCCTCTCCCCAGTGTGAACTGACTGGTGTCTCAGTAGGTTAGATGATGAAGTGAATCCCATCCCACAGTCTGAGCAGGTAAACGGCCTCTCCCTGGTGTGAACTGACTGGTGAGCCAGAAGGTTGGATGATTGAGAGAATCCCTTCCCACATTCTGAGCAGGTGAATGGCCACACTCCAGTGTGAACTGATTGGTGTGTCTTTAGGCCAGATGACCTAGTGAATCCTTTCCCACAGTCTGAGCAGGTGTACGGCCATTTCCCAGTGTGAACTGACTGGTGTGCCTGTAGGTGGGGTGACTGAGTGAATCCTTTCCCACACTCTGAGCAGGTGAAAGGCTTCTCCCCAGTGTGAATGCGCTGATGTACCTTCAGTTGACATGACCGAGTGAATCCCTTCCCACAGTCTGAGCAGGTGAACAGTCTGTCCGCAGTGTGAATTTGCCGATGCACCTTCAGTTGAGATGACAGAATGAATCCCTTCCCACAGTCTGAGCAGGTGAATGGCCTCTCCCCAGTGTGAACTCGCTGATGTACCTTCAGTTGAGATGACAGAATAAATCCTTTCCCACAGTCTGAGCAGGTAAACGGCCTCTCCGCTGTGTGAACTGCCTGGTGTGCCTGCAGGTTGGATGAGCGAGCGAATCCCTTCCCACATTCTGAGCAGGTGAACGGCCTCTCCCCAGTGTGAACTGTTTGGTGAGCTAGTAGGTTTGATGAGCGAGTGAATCCCTTCCCACAGTCCGAGCAGGTGAATAGCCGTTCCCCGGTGTGAATTCGCTGATGAGCCGTTAGGTCAGATGATCGAGTGAATCCTTCCCCACAAATTCAGCAGGTGGCCAGCCTCTGCCCAGTGTGAACTGACTGATGTGTCCGCAGGTGGGATGACTGACTAATTCCCTTCCCACATACAGAACAGTGAGTGGCCGTGTCCCAGTGTGGAATTGCTGATGGACTTTCAGTTCAGATGAGTGAGTGAATCCATTCCAACAGTGTGAGCAGGAAGGATGATTGAGTGAATCCCTCGATCCACTTCTTAATGGACAAGAAGGGCAACACTGGTGTGTTGTCTCTGAGATTCTGGGAGACAAATTCCTTGCCGTTCTTAACCTGTGAAAAGATTTACAAAATACATCAGTGGGTGAAGGCAACATTTCAGATGAGATCACTTTAGTCACCAAGATGTGATCTGACATCACACTGTGCTTGGGCCCTGACGATTTCTGCACTTGTCTTCCGCAGGGTCCTAGGGAACAACTTGTCAGGCCCTGGGGATTTATCCACGGTAATTTGCCTTAAGACAGGAAACACCTCCACCTCTGTAATCTGTACAGGGTCCATGAAGTTGATGCTGCTTTGCCTCACTTCTATAGACTCTGTGTCCAACTCCTGAAAAATAGAGATGCAAAAAAAAAATTTTAAATCTCCCCCATCTATTTTGTCTCCTCATATAGATTACCGTTCTGATCGTCCAGAGTGGGCATGGTTCTGTATTGACATTCTCCATGTTTCTGTGGCAGAGAAGCTGGCCAAACTTGTTTGGAAGGGATATGGTAGGAGTGACAATGGAGCAGCAATGGCTGCAGTTTCTGCGAGCAATTCAGGAGCTGAGTGATTGATACATCCCAAAGAAGTGGAACCATTGTAAAGGCAGGAGGACACAACCGAGGCTAAAATGAGAAGCCTAAGCCAACATAAGAACCAAAGAGAGGCCAAACAAAAGAGCAAAAACTGCTAGGAAGCTTTTAGAAAGCAACAGAAGATGACTAAAAAAAAAATGTCAGATGATCTCAGGGCGTGGAATTATGATTATTGTAGTCATTAATGAGTCTTTGTAGCACCCAACAGTCTGAGGCATTTAGAGGAACAAAATATCTGGGGCCTCGATATCTCTTGAAAACCAAGGTTCCCGGCACCAGCTACCTTTCAACTTTTACTTTGACAGGCACATACAAACTCTACACCCTCAAAACTTCACTTCTGAAGGCCTCCCACTTACCAAGTACTCCCTTGTCAGAAAACAGCCTGTGCCAAACCACACTTGTCAGATCCTTTCTGATACCATCAAAATTGACCTTTCTCCAATTGAGAATTGAACCCATGGTTCAGTCCTCACTTTTTCTATATTAACTTGGAATCTCATGACATTATGATCACTACATACAAAGTGTTCCGATACACTAATTTCTGTTACTAACCCTGGATTATTTTCTAATAGCTTATTACACACTTCTATGTCGGGAATTCTACATGCTGACTTCGGACACATTTGACAAACTCTACCCATCCAGTCCTTTTATATATGGGAGCCCCAGTAATCTTTGGGAATTTAAAATCGTTCACTATATGAAGCATTCTTTCTTGGCATAGTCTGTGATCTCTCCACAAATTTATTTCTCTGAATTCCTCAGATTGTTGGGTGCAAACAAGTCCCAGCAATAGCTACAATATCACATTCCATGCCCTGAGGTCTCTGGTGCCAAGAAAACAACCTCTCTCTCATTGTCACAAAAACAAAGGAGCTGATTGTGGACTACAGGAAGAATGGAGACAGGCTAACCCATATTTGCACCAATGGATCTGGGGTTGAGAGGGTGAACAGCTTTAAGTTCCTCGTCAGACACATCACAGAGGATCTCATGTGGTCTGTACAACAGTGCCTCTTTCACCTCAGACGGTTGTAAGAAGTTTGAAATGCAGCCCCAAATCCGAAGAACTTTCTGCAGGGACACAATTGAGAGCATCCTGACTGGCTGCATCACTGCCTGGCATGGGAACTGTACTTCCCTCAATCACAGACTTTGTAGAGTGGTGTGTAAAGCCCAGCACATCTGCAGTTGTGAACTTCCCATGATTCAGGAAATTTACAAAGACAGGAGTGTAAAAAGGGCCCGAAGGATCATTGGGGACCCGAGTCACCCCAACCACAAACTGTTCCAGCTGCTACCATCTGGGAAACAGTACCGCAGCATTAAAGCCAGAACCAACAGGATCCGGGACAGCTTCTTCCACCAGGCCATCAGACTGCTTAATTCATGCTGATACAATTGCATTTCTAAGTTATAGTGACTGTCGTGTTCTATTATAACTTACTAAAAATTGCACGTTGCACATTCAGACGGAGATGTGACATAAAGATTTTTACTCCTCATGTATGTGAAGGATGTAAGTAATAAAGTCAATTCAATTCAATTCACCCTCCCCACTATCTGTTCTGTCATTCTGGCTCCCATTCCCACTACAACTTCAGTTTAACCCAGCCTGTCTTCACCACACTAGCACCAGCAACCCTTACCACTACGACATTAGTCCCCTTCTAGTTCTGGTACCCTAACTACTGAATCCACATCACCCCTTTGACTTTCCTCTGCCAGGTAACCCCCCCCCACCTCCTCCAACAGTTTCTAAAGTGGTAGAATATATAGACCACAGAAAACCTACAGCACAATACAGGCCCCTCTGCCCACAAAGCTGTGCTGAACATGACCCTGGCTTAGGACTACCTGGGCTTACCCATAGCCCTCTATTTTTCTAAGCTCCATGTAGCCATCCAGGAGTCTCTTAAAAGACCCTATTGTTTCTGCCTCCACCACCAACGCCAGCAGCCCATTCCATGCACTCACCACTCTCTGCATAAAAAAAAAACTTACCCCTGATGTCTCCTCTATACCCACTTCCAAGCACCTTAGAACTATGCCCTCTCGCGCTTGCCATTTCAGCACTGGGAAAAAGCATCTGACTATCCACATGATCAATGCCTCTCATTATCTCGTACACCTCCATCAGGTCACCTCTCATCCTCCATCGCTCCAAGGATAAAAGGCTGAGATCACTCAACTTATTCTCATAAACCATGCTCCCTAATCGACACAAAGTCCTTGTAAATTTCCTCTGCACCCTTTCTATGGTCTACCTGTTGTTGTGGGGGATGGCCACAAGAGTACTGTACTCTGCGATGGCTATTTAACCTCATTCCCCTTCCTGACTCTCACCCAGTTTCATGTGTCCTACACCTTGGGTGTAACTCACCTCTGTTCAATGTCATATCAATCACCCCTCCGACTCCTGATTAATCCAGAATTCATTCATTCCCAGCTCCAACTCCAATATCACTGTCAATAATAATTTTTATCTGCTCTGGGTTTGATTGACTTCATCTGCACTCTCACACAACCTATGTAGCAGGCCTGTAGTGGATAATGAAGGATTTTCTCGACAGAGCATTTGAACACCGTCCATACGTGACTTGCTTGCTAACTGATGCTATGAAAAGTCATTTTTTCAAATATCGCTCCACTTCTTCCCACTTGCAAATTCTCCAGCAACTTTTGCGTCACCACAATACACACAGGTAACACCAGTTTCTGTTTTGTACATAAATATTTCCCCTGAACCCTCCCCCAGGTGACTGACAGTGGTAAACTCATTGATGGCAATGTCAATGAATATGAAAGGAAGGGCAGTAGTCTGTACCATTGGAGTCTGGCACATTTGTGATGTGAAAGTTACTTGTTGCCCAGTGCAAAGGTGTTTGATATCATTATGTACCCAGACAGAGTGGGTCAAAACATGTTCTCACGGGTGGAAAAGTCCAGAACAAGAGGAGGTAGAACAAGCAAAACACACAAAATGCTGGAGGAACTCAGCAGGGCAGGCAGCATCTATGGAAAAGAGTACTAACGCTGAGTTCCTCCAAAAATTTGTGTGCGTTGCTTGCATTTCCAGCATCTGCAGATTTTCTCTTGTTTGTGATTGGAAGTAGAACAAAGGTGATTTTCTCACCTGCTGATGTAAAAGATTTTGTTCCCTTTCCCCGAGTTCCCAATCCTTGCATTTAGATAGCTGGAGCTCAGCTCTGCCTGAGAGATCCAGCGGTTCCCATTCTCTCATCAGCCGGAAGCTCCCTGGGGCCCGTGTACAGATCGTGGGGCTGAGAGAGAGGGACGAGAGCAGGACTGTCCCGGGATTGCGGGTCACGGTATCCGCATCTCACATCAATTGTCCTGAAGTCGGTATTAAAATCCCGCCCGGAGATTCTCTCTTACCTCTTGCCGATCCTCCCGAGGCCTTTGTGTATTGCGCGCATGAGTGATATTCGGGAAAATGCGCAATCCTGACGGCTGCGAATGTGATCGGTGCTTCAGCGACGGCTAAATTTACAACTCCCGGCTTTATGGGTAACCAGGGCACCATTAAAAGTTTCCGCAAGCACCGCTTCCATGTCCATACCTCAGTTTTTTTTTGTGTGTATAGAAAACTCAGCAGCTATTTTAACACAGAAAGCGGCTCCCATAAACAACATACTCTATAGCAACTGGTATTCCGTGTATCTAATACCAAAGTACAACCCTCTTACAAAGGCAGAGGGGCGGGCAACTGGAGTCTCTCCCTGCGGTGGGAAACCCCACCAGTCACGTGATCTCATTTGCCCCTCCCATTTGACCGCGGATGGGCAGCATCTGCGCGTATGTTTCCGAGGCCCCGCCCTCTGGATAATGTAACACTGACGCCGCGCATGCTCACTGTATCCAGATGGGTGGTGTTTTCCTTTCGGCTCACTGCTGAAGCCGATTCATCTGCGGCAGCGGGATCGGGAAAGGTCGGGATCGCTGTCCGCGGGCCGAAGTTTTCACTTTCCCATCGGTGAGTATTGAGACGATCCCGAGCGGGGAGATCTGATGTGGGCCGTGATCCCCGAACTGAGGGCCAGTTACTCATTCAGTACCCAGTTATCTGGGCTCGTCAGAAATGTGTCGACTTCACTGAATCTGCATTGAACGATCCAAACCAGGATCCCAGGCTGTCTGTTTCCACAGAATTGCAATGGGAGTCCCGTCAGCCGGTCACGTGAGGCTGTTTACCGCAGATCTGCCCCGCCCTCCGCTTTGTGACGTATCATCACGTGGTGTGCCAGCCGTGGGGGTGGTGTGTGAGTGGCAGATTCAGCTGTTGACTCTGTGAGGCTGGGTCCTGGTGTATCACAGTTTTTGATCCAAGTCAAATGGTCGAGCTGCCCGGGTTTATGAGGCGCTGAGTTCTGGGATCAGATCTTTGTTTCTGGAGTTCCTTTGGAAACAATGACTGCTGATCTGAGGAGAGACTCGAGGAAATCTGCAGATGCTGGAATTTCAAGCAACACACGTAAAAGTTGCTGGTGAACACAGCAGGTCAGGCAGCATCTCTAGAAAGAGGTACAGTTAGGGCAAGGGTCTCGGCCTGAAACGTCGACTGTACCTCTTCCTAGAGATGCTGCCTGACCTGTTGCGTTCACCAGCAACTTTTATGTGTGTTGCTTGTAATCTGAGGAGAGGATGCGTTCCCATTCCATCCTCACAGGTAGTGGCTGCTCTGTGTTTGCATCAGTAGAAATAAAATAGACCAGTGTTCAAACTGTGTTTGGAAATTCCCCCTCACTGTCTATCAGGCAGTGGAAATTAAACATAAACACAAGATGCAGGAGATCTGCACTAAAAACTGAAAATGTGTGAGGCCATTCTGATAAAACGTTATTAACCTGAATCGTTACGTTCGTTCCTCTCCCTACAGCTGTTCCTTACCTGCTGAGTGTTTCTGGTAATTCCAGTTTTTTTTAATGTCACTCACCCTGGTCTGGTTTATATTTCCTGAAATGAACCTGTTTTAACCTGGAAATGCAAATGGCTCGTTCTGTGATAGTAGAACATGAAAGAAAGCACAACTTTTCCCTGGTACCAACTTGTCTGTTATTTCTGGAAATGTGTCCTGTACATTTGTTGCTATCAAGGTTTACAAGAATAATCTCAGGAATGATCGGCTTTATGTATTGTCACGTACCCCGTGACGGGTTAAAGAACCAGCAGAAATTGAAAACAGTTTGGAGTCCTGTATTGCTATTAACTAATACTATTTATTAGTAACTATGCAATACAGTAATATAAATGCAGATATATCAAACAGGTTAGCAGTGAATATGGAAATCAAGCTTCTTCAAGTCTAAGGGTAAATAGATAGTCTTACGATGATGAGTAAAGTTCAGTTCAGTTTGTGGTATTGAGTTGAGTAGTGATGGAGAGAGAGAGAGAGAGGGAGAGATTTGAGTCTTCAGGTGAGCTGATGCTGTCGATCTTCCCGTTGTCCTCTGAAATCCTTTTGAAGTCACTGACTGTGACCACAACAAAGGGGACCATTCTTCTGTGGTGGAATTATCAACCCACGCTAGGGTTGGACACACAAATAGCTCCCCACCGGTCACACCCTTTTCACACTTCAAGAGCCGCTGATCGATTCTCCAAAACCCACCTTTTCTATGGGCACAACAAAGCTCATTCAGTGTCCAAAACCATTGTGTCTGTAGGTCTATCATCTGACCTTCTATTTATCTCACCGCACTGAATACCAACTGCCTATCAAGTAGCTCCTCCCTTCTCTCTGTAAGAATACAGAAGCTGAGAGTGTCCCTGCAAAAGTGTAAACATGCTGCTGAAAAACCATAACATCATCTCAAAGCAGTCTTTGTCTCTCTCTCCTTCTTTCTCTCTCTTTTAACAAGGTGTCTGGTGTTGAATACCCCTCTATCTCTCTTTTCAAAAGCACAGTTCATAGGGGTAATTCACGACCCCTGTCACACCCCTTTCCTTCAAAAAAAAATTGACACAGGCAAAACTTTTAGTTTAAATGGAAATTACAGAGTTTAAAACAATACATGTATAATCTTCAGATAACAGAGCAAAAACGTGTACAATTTCTAACTTAACATCTGGATAAATAATCAGCTATAATATTGTCAGTACCTTTCACGTGTTTGATTTTCAGGTCATATTCTTGCAATATCAGACTCCAATTTAAGAACCATCTATTTTTATCCTTCATCTTAGTTAGAAACACCAATGGATTGTGATCCATGTAAACCACAAGTTGTCTCTGGGCAGGACAAATATAGACTTCAAAATATTGTAAAGCCAGAATAAGTGCTAGTAATTCCTTTTCAACAGTGGAATAAATTTTCTGGTGCCCATTAAATTTCTTGGAGAAATAAGCTACTGGGTGTTCAATGTCATCCACACCCTTCTGTAACAGTACTGCCCCAGCAGCTTCGTCACTCGCGTCTGTTGCTATAGAAAATGGTTTGGAAAAATCAGATGCTTTGAGCACATGGTGATAACACAGGATGGTTTTTAGTTGTTCAAATGCCTCCTGGCAAAGGTCACTCCATACAAATCTTTCACTCTTCCCTAGGAGTTTTGTTAGGGGGAGCGCGATGTCAGGAAAGGTCTTACAAAACTTACGATAATACCCAACCATTCCTAAAAATCTCCTCAAAGCTTTCTTGCCGGTTGGAACAGGAACCTCAGCAATAGCTTGAACCTTGGCCTGTACAGGAGCCAGTTTGCCCTGGCCTACTACGGAGCCCAGATATGTAACTGTGGCATAGCCAAATTCACTCTTATCCAGGATCACAGTAAGATTGGCCTTGGAAAGTCTTTCAAACAGTTTTTCTAGACCTGCAATATGCTCTTCTTACATGTCATTCCAGACCACTAAATCATCAATATAAGCCCCCGTGTTTTCTAAACCTCTAATCACAGAATGGATCATTCTTTGAAATGTCCCTGGAGCATTTTTCATCCCGAAGAGTAAAACATTATACTCATACGTCCAGATGATGCCAAAAATGCTGATATTTCGTTAGCCCTCTCTGTTAAAGAAACACCCCAGTATCCTTTTAACAGGTCAATTTTTGTAAGGTATTTAGCCTTTCCCACTCTATCAGTATAGTCATCCACTCTCTTTCCTTGTTCCTTCTTGTTTCCAGTTTCTTGTTCAACCATTTTACTTTTCTCTAAATTCATTCCATAAGGATGCTCTTTGATCGGCTGGGCTGAATTTACAATGACGTCATGTCCTGCAGAGATACACTGTCTTAGAATGTCAGGAAATAAATCTTAATGCTTGCTAATTAATTCTTGCAATTGTTTTTGCAGTGTAGCTTCCAACTGATGGACCTTATCAGTAATATTTTTCAAAACAATGGAATTCTTAAATCTTGTTGATACTAGATTCAAGATTCAAAAAACTTTATTGTCATTCTAACCATGCATCAGCTCTGCAGGGCAGAATGAGACAGCGTTTCTCAGGGGCAGTGTAATCATAACATAGCAAATGCAACACTAAATAATAAACATAACAATAAATAGTAAAACACAACAGCCACATGTCAGTTAAAATCAATTATAAGTGTCCAGTGCAAGTTAAAAGTGTCCAAAGCAGAGTCAGGTGGAGCAGCTATTTAGCAGTCTGACTGCCTGTGGGAGAGAGCTGTTGTGGTTTTAGTTTTGATGCTCCTGTAACGTTTGCCTGATGGCAGAAAAACAAACAGTTCATGGAGAGGGTGTGAGGGGTCTTTGATGATGTACCGTGTTTTCTGGAGGCATCGACTCTGAAAGAGGCCTTGGACAGAAGGTAGGGAAACCCCAATAACTTTCTCTGCTCCCCTAACCACCCTCTGCAAGGCTTTTTTTGCAGCTGGAGTACCAGGTTGTGATGCAAAAGGTCAGCACACTCTCAACCACGCCTCTGTAGAATGTAGTTAAGATGTTAGTGGGGAGTGATGCTTGTTTAAGCTTCCTCAGAAAGTGCAATCTCTGCTGGGCCTGTTTCACAATCCCAGTGGTGTTCCTGGACCAGGTGAGATTGTCCGAGATCTGCACCCCAAGGAACTTGATGTTTTCCACTCTCTCCACTGCGGAGCCGCTGATGCTGAGGGGTGTGTGCTCAGTAGGTTAAAATGATTTTGCACCTCTTCCCCAGCCATCACAACTCCATTTGTTTTCATAACAGTACCCACAGGTGCTACCTTATCAAACAAGTGTTTTATTTTAATTTGAACATTCTGCAAACTTTCCTTTGCAAGGTCACAGACCTTGTTAAGTCTCTCCCGCATATTGACCCATATTTCCAAATCAGACCATAGTTCTCTGAGTAGGGTCAAAGGTCATTTTGGCCTGTGACCGCACACAGGTTCAAATAGACTACACTCCAATGATTTTTGAATCGAATCTCCAACAAATAAGAGTAGGGGAACCCCCTCATGCTGTTTTTTTTTTCCATTTTCCACACAATATGTTTTAATCATGGCCTTAAGAGTGGAGTTGAACCATTCCAAGGCTCCCTCGGACTCTGTGTGATATGCAGATGACCCAATGTCCCTAGCTCCCAATTCTACGACTATCCCCTGGAATGTTCTCGAAGTAAAGTTACTACCCTGGTCAAATTGAATTTCTTTGGGGAGACCTACCAGTGTGAAAAACTTACTGAGTGCTTTTACCACAGTCTTGGCCTTGATGTTTCCAAGAGGAACGGCTTCAGGGAACCTAGACACAGCACATATAATTGTTAACACATATTGATGACCAGCTGCAGTCTTTGGAAATGGGCCTACACAATCCACTATGAGCCTGGAAAAAGGCTCACCAAAGGCAGGTATTGGTCTAAGTGCTGCTACTTGAATAACCTGATTAGATTTCCCTCAACCTGACAGGTATGGCAAGTCCTGCAAAAATTCACAACATCCTTTCTTAAATTAGACCAGTAAAGTTCCTTCATAATCCTGTTTCCCCCGGCATTTTTAAAGTATGACTATTCACTGTCTTTCTCACTCCATGATGTCCACCTAAAGGCATACTGTGAGCCATGTTTAAAATTTCAGCCCTGTAAACTTTCGGAAGCACTACCTGATGCACAACAGCCCAATCCTCACTTGCAGGCACAGTGGCTGATCTCCACTTCCTTATCAACACCCCATCTTTAAGATAATATCCTGCTGACTCTCTCTGAACCTCCTCTTCTGTGAGAGCTGTCTCCTTTAAAGCCATCATTTCAGAATCTCGCTTCTGTTCCTCTATAAATTCCTCCCTCAATAAGGACAAACCTTTCCCATACACCTTACTCTCATCACCATCACTACCCTCCAAGTCCTGCTGGAATATGGAAGGTAGAAAAGTCTATCACACATCATCATCTTGGAGAGGTGTCAACCTCCCCCTCATTGTTTACTAAACTTAGCATGATCACCAGACTTATAAAAACCATGTGTATATTGTGGAAGATCCACTTATCCAAACAATCCACTTATCTGATTTCTATGACCTCTTTTTTGACTTGTTTCCATAGCAACTCCTACAGATGGCTTTTTCTCAAAACCGTAACTAATGCGTGGCTGAGGGATTGGAGCAGGGGGCAGGGATTCAAGTTTTTGGATCATTGGAACCTCTTTTGGCGCAGGCGTGACCTGTACAAAAAGGACGGGTTACACTTGAATCCTAGGGGGACCAATATCCTGGCAGGGAGATTAGCGAGGGTTACTGAGGTGACTTTAAACTAGAATGGTTGGGGGGTGGGAATCAAATTAAAGAGGCTAGGCGAGAGGAGGTTAGTTCACAACAGGGGGATGGGAACGAGTGCAGAGAGACAGAGGGGTGTAAAGTGAGGGTAGAAGCAAAACGTACTAAGGAGAAAAGTAAAAGTGGCAGGCCGACAAATCCAGGGCAAGCATTAAAAAGGGCCACTTTTCAACATAATTGTATAAGGGCTAAGAGAGTTGTAAAAGAGCGCCTGAAGGCTTTGTGTGTCAATGCAAGGAGCATTCGTAACAAGGTGGATGAATTGAAAGTGCAGATTGTTATTAATGATTATGATATAGTTGGGATCACAGAGACATGGCTCCAGGGTGACCAAGGATGGGAGCTCAACATTCAGGGATATTCAATATTCAGGAGGGATAGACATGAAAGAAAAGGAGGTGGGGTGGCGTTGCTGGTTAAAGAGGAGATTAACGCAATAGAAAGGAAGGACATAAGCCAGGAAGATGTGGAATCAATATGGGTAGAGCTGCGTAACACTAAGGGGCAGAAAACGCTGGTGGGAGTTGCGTACAGGCCACCTAACAGTAGTAGTGAGGTCAGAGATGGTATTAAACAGGAAATTAGAAATGTGTGCAATAAAGGAACAGCAGTTATAATGGGTGACTTCAATCTACATGTAGATTGGGTGAACCAAATTGGTAAAGGTGCTGAGGGAGAGGATTTCTTGGAATGTATGCGGGATGGTTTTTTGAACCAACATGTCGAGGAACCAACTAGAGAGCAGGCTATTCTGGACTGGGTTTTGAGCAATGAGGAAGGGTTAATTAGCAATCTTGTCGTGAGAGGCCCCTTGGGTAAGAGTGACCATAATATGGTGGAATCCTTCATTAAGATGGAGAGTGACATAGTTAATTCAGAAACAAAGTTTCTGAACTTAAAGAGGGGTAACTTTGAAGGTATGAGACATGAATTAGCTAAGATAGACTGGCAAATGACACTTAAAGGATTGACGGTGGATATGCAATGGGAAGCATTTAAAGGTTGCATGGATGAACCACAAGAATTGTTCATCCCAGTTTGGCAAAAGAATAAATCAAGGAAGGTAGTGCACCCATGGCTGAGAAGAGAAATTAGGGATAGTATCAATTCCAAAGAAGAAGCATACAAATTAGCCAGAAAAAGTGGCTCACCTGAGGACTGGGAGAAATTCAGAGTTCAGCAGAGGAGGACAAAGGGCTTAATTAGGAAGGGGAAA
Organism: Mobula birostris; assembly: GCF_030028105.1. Lineage (NCBI taxonomy): Eukaryota > Metazoa > Chordata > Chondrichthyes > Myliobatiformes > Myliobatidae > Mobula > Mobula birostris. Next base: position 85,782,639 of record NC_092382.1, read on the forward strand.
AAAGATTATGAGAGAAAACTGGCAGGGGAACATAAAAACTGACTGTAAAAGCTTTTATAGATATGTAAAAAGGAAAAGACTGGTAAAGACAAATGTAGGTCCCCTACAGACAGAAACAGGTGAATTGATTATGGGGAGCAAGGACATGGCAGACCAATTGGATAATTACTTTGGTTCTGTCTTCACTAAGGAGGACATAAATAATCTTCCAGAAGTAGTAGGGGAGGAACTGAGCGAAATACATGTTAGTAGGGAAGTGGTGTTAGGTAAATTGAAGGGATTGAAGGCAGATAAATCCCCAGGGCCAGATGGTCTGCATCCCAGGGTGCTTAAGGAAGTAGCCCAAGAAATAGTGGATGCATTAGTGATAATTTTTCAAAACTCGTTAGATTCTGGACTAGTTCCTGAGGATTGGAGGGTGGCTAATGTAACCCCACTTTTTAAAAAAGGAGGGAGAGAGAAACCGGGGAATTATAGACCGGTTAGCCTAACGTCGGTGGTGGGGAAACCGCTGGAGTCAGTTATCAAAGATGTGATAAAGACGGAAATACTTATGTGCATTCTCCTGCAGGGGTTTGAGATCCAGTTGTCAAAGGGAAGGCGGGTAAGAACTGCCACCATCTGACAAGTGGACTGCCTTAGTCAGGTTACAGCTATATGTGTATATATATATATGTATATATATATATATATATATATATATATACACTAACCCCAGACATTACTATTGGAAGATGTTATTTGAACTGGTACGCCCACCAAGTCTGTTGGTGCAAAACTTAATTACTTAGATAAGAGAGTTCGTTAAATCAAGGTTTTAATTACAGATGGATGCACTGTCCCAGCCTTATCAGTTATTCCCTTTGCAAGGCCCTGACTAAATTACAGACAGATGATCATTCCTGTGATTATTCCCATCACTTCGCTATCCAGCCCGATTAAAATTAGTTCCCAAAGATTCAACTCCTCCTATTTTTCTGGACTCCAAAGCGGCATTGGACTATGTTAACTGTAGTTTGGTTGCAGCCGAGGTTTGAATGGTTTTAGGTCTGGTGAATTATTGTTATTTCAGAAAGAAAAGAAGCTTTCAAGATTTCTGATTTACTTCAGATGTCCTTTGATCGATGGACCATTTAAAGAAGATGTGAACTTTTTGATGTGACTGATGAATGACATTTCCGAAATCTGTTTGGTTTACTGAGCGAATTAACACAGCGAACAGATTATTAACCAGTTTGATTATTTGGGCCTATCCTCTTTTTTCCATTAACTAAGTTACAGTGTTCATAGTTCATAAGGACTTTTTCTTATATATACATAGTTGGGAGTGCTTAGAAGATAGATAGTTAGTTTTCTCTTCTAAAAACAGATTTTCATTGGGTGCGTAAGTTAAATGGAAAATGGTGCTGATTTTTCTTCCTTAGAGATTACAAAGACATTCTTCTTTTTGTTTAACTTTATGGTTTTGGCATTTTTGGAGATTGTTTCTGCATTCCCCAGCTTATTTTTAAGGATGAAGTATAAACATTTTTTTCCCTCTGCAGGGCTTTCCTATTTTAGGGCTGTGTGTTTTTTTTCTGTAACTGGGGGAGGAATTAAGGAAAGCTTTTAAAATCACCATTAAAATGGGCAGCTCGCAGAGTGTGTCTCTTTTTTTACTTCTATGGGGACGCATTTTGGCTCTTTTTGTCCGAATTTCGGGCTTTTCAGTGTGATGGGAGGACTGGGGTTAGTTTTGAGTTATAAGATTAATTGTAGGATTAATTTTAGTTTTCTTTATTGTATTGTTTTCCCATTACGGAGTTCCGGAGCGTGCGTGTTTTGTATATGGTTATACTTATCACCGCCAGTTTTGATTAGCCTGCGCTGGTATGCGTGTAATTATGTGTTAAATAATTTCTTTATTTCGTGGTAGCTAAACAGATAATCATTATAAGTTAGAACGTATGTGTTTGGAATCATCCTATTAAGTGAAAGAAGACTTTTAAAATCATTAATCAATTCCAACCCAATATAATTTTTGTTCAACAAACACATATCAAAACGGGCGATCAAAATAGGTTTTTTTAAAATGTGGAAGGGCCTTCAATTTCACGCTACTTGGCAAAATAAAACAAAGGGAGTATATAATCTTATTAAATCTAATATTTTATTTATCCAAGAAGTCATTGTGTCAGATATTAATGGTAGACTTTTAATTGTTAAAGGAACAATTTGTAATAGAAAAATTGTCCTGGTTAATCTGTGTGGACATAATGTAGATGATCCTCCTTGTTTTTAAAAATGTATTTACTTTATTGCCGGATTTAAATGAATATAGGTTGTTAATGTTTGGTGATTTCAACTGTTGTTTAAGTCCTTTGATTGACAAGAGTTCAACCAATCAGTGGCTTCCGAGTTGTTCTGCATCACTTATTAACTCCTTTTTAATTGATTATTGCCTGGTTGAGGTTTGGAGACATTGCATCCAAATGATAGAGATTATTCTTTTTTTTTTCACATGTTCATATAAAAAAAAATTGAGATTCGATTACTTTATAACTGATCTCCGATTTCTGTCCAAAGTCCAGAAATGTGAATATGATGCTATCATTTTCTCGGATAATGCGCCTTTAAACTTAGCTTTTGAATTGAATTATGTCGTTATAGCATATTTGCCTTGGCGTTTTCCAGAAAATTGATTACAAAGTTTGGACTTCGTCAAATTTATTGAGACTCAGGTAATTTTTTTTTCTTTTTAATAATATGGGAGATGTGTCAAAATTGATTATATGGGATATATTTAAAGCATACAGTGTTTTGCGTGTTCAGATATCTCCTATTTAGCTAAGCTTAAGAAACGGACAAAAACAGAGTTAGATAAGATTTCAAAACAAATTAAAGACTTGCGGAATAATTATGCAATCTCTCCTAACAGTGATTTATTCAAACAAAGGGTTGAACTACCATCACAATATAATTTATGATCAACTTATTCTAATGACAGAAATTTGCTTACATTGAAAAGTCAATTTTATGTGTTTGGAGATAAAAATAATAGGCTTTCTTTTTAAATCTTTCTATTGGACAGAATGCAACTTGGACAGAAATTTTCAAGTTCTGTCCAAGTTGCATGCCATCTTGGACAATGTCTCCCATCCACTACATAATGTACTGGGTGGGCACAGGAGTACATTCAGCCAGAGACTCATTCCACCGAGATGCAGCACAGAGCGTCATAGGAAGTCATTCCTGCCTGTGGCCATCAAACCTTACAACTCCTTCCTTGGAGGGTCAGACACCCTGAGCCAGTAGGCTGGTCCTGGACTTATTTCCTGGCATAATTTACATATTACTATTTAACTATTTATGGTTTTATTACTATTTATTATTTATGGTGCAACTGTAACGAAAAGCAATTTCCTCCGGGATCAATAAAGTATGACTATGACTACCAAGTTCATAAACATAATAACAACAGTGATATGAAGAGATTGGAATTACCTTATTGTTAATAAACATATACAAAGTACTACAAATAGTACATGTGTAATAGACTTCCAAACTCTCAATATAGTTAATCATGAAGAAAAAAATAAATAAAAAGAAAGGGATGTTGCAAAGAAGAACCCCAAAAATCAAAAGAGAGCTAAAAAATAGAACTAATTGCTAAACCCCCCAGAAAAGCAAACAGAACAAAACCAATATATTAGATTAGATCGAATACATTCATTAATGTCGTCAGCTCAGCTCCTCTATTCACATATTCTAAGTTAGTAAAAAGGATTCGGAAAAGGTCAAACTACATCATATGAAAATGTTGAATAAATAGCTTACAAGTCTCTTCAAATTTAACCGAAGGATCAAAAATTACACTTCTGATTTTTTCTAAATTGAAACATGATATAGTTTGGGAAAACCATTGAAATGTAGTCGGGGGGTTGGTCTCTTTCCAATTCAATAAAACGGACCTTCTGGCCATTAATGTAACAAAGGCAACCATCTGACAGGCTGAAGAGGATAAAGGTCTATGTTCCATCATTGGCCAACAAAAAATTGCTGTAATAGGATGGGGTTGTAAATAAAAATGCAAAACTTTTGAAATAATATCAAAAATAGCTTTCCAGAATTTTTCCAAGAGAGGGCAGGACCATAACATATGATTCAAAGAAGCCACCTCAAAGTGACATCTGTCACAAATAGGATTTATATGGGAGTAAAAACGAGCTAGATTAACTTTAGATATGTGGGCCCTATGCACTGCCTTAAATTGTATCATAATATAGTTAGCCCATATAGAGGAAGATATATAGGTAAGTGAAGTTGAAGTTCCCTTTCCCATTCATTTTTAAATTTATCAGATCTACCTGGCTGTATTTTCATAATTATGTCATAAATAGTTGCTATTAATCCCTTCTGATAAGGATTTAAACCAAAAATGTTGTCGGTGATATCAGTAGAGTGTGAAATCGGAAAGGTAGGCATCATTGCTAATAATAGTCATAATGAGATGCTAATAATCAGCTGTTAGCATCTCAGATAAAAGCAGCTACAGCCAAAAGACACACTTTAAAAATTCAGAAGAGAGATGGTAGTTTATCATGTAATTATGAAGACATTAATACAAATTTTCAAGACTTTTACATTGACGTTTATAAATCTCAGTTTTCAGTTGATCCTTCTAAAATGAATGCCTGTTTACAAAAGATCAATTTTTCTCAAATTTCTGTTGATGATCAACAAACTCTTGATGCTCCTATCACTGAAAATGAAATTCAGAAAGCTTTTTTTCCAGTGCAATCTGGTAAAGCTCCTGGACTGGATGGTTATTCTGTAGGATATTATATAAAAGAATGAAAAATTGCTTTCTCCATATTTGTTGGAAATGCTTAAAGCTTCTTTTTTGATAGGAGAGTTACCTCCCACATTTTATGAAGCTTCTATTTCTTTAATTCTTAAGAAAGATAAAGACCCTACACACTGTGCTTCATATAGACCTATTTCATTATTAAATAAGGATGCTACAGTTCTTTCAAAAATAATGGCTAATAGGCTGGAGAATATACCAGCTAAAATGATCTCTTAGGACCAAACAGGTTTTGTAAAGGGCCGTTATTCCTTTCTCGGACACTCGGAGACTGTTAAATGTTATATATTCATCCTTTTCTAAGACTCCCCAAATGCATTGTCTCTCTCGATGCTGAAAAGGCATTTGACAGAGTTGAATGGAAAACTTATTTAACGTTTTGGAGAAATACAGCTTTGGTATTAATTTTAATAAGTGGATTAGAATGATATCTGAAAGCTTTATTGCTACACTTATTACCAATAATTGCAGATCTCCTTTTTCTCGGCTTTCGCAGGGTACGAGGCAAGGATGTCCACTAAGTCCCCTGTTATTTAATTTGGTGCTGGAACCCTTGGCTATTGCACTTTGTGAAGCTAAAGATATCCATGGGATTTTCATAAATAGGACTATTCATAAGATCTCCCTTTATGCTGACAATCTCTTAGTTTATATGTCAAATCCTGAAGAATACATTCCTAGTTTATTGAAACTATTAAACGAATTTGGAAAGTTTTCGAGATATAAATTAAACCTTTATAAAAGTGAATTATTTCCTCTAAATGATTCTGCTTCTATATATGATGACACTCCTTTTAAAGTTTGTAGATGGAATCCACTTACACTTTTGTTAGCCAGCCGAATTCATGCAGTTAAAATGATGATTTTACGAAAATTTTTATATGTATTTCAAAATATCCCTTTTTTTAACTAAGAAGCTTTTTGATCAGGTTAACTCTATTATTTCATCTTTTGTTTGGAATTGTCATAAGGTGGTGGCTGGGAACGGACCCAAGTGCAAGACACAGACACTGAAGTACTAGGGACAGGACTAGGATACAGGGCAAGGGCTAGGACATTGACACAAAAACCAGGAACCCAGAACAGGACTGGACAAGAGAGCTAGGAGCCCGGGCTTGGACTCCGAGCCAGATACTGGAGAAGGATCCAGAACCTGGGTCTTGCCTCTGGCTCAGACCCCACAAGTAGGCAAGGACGTGACTTGGCTGGCAGGCAGGACGAGGCTGGAGTCTTCAGGCTTGAGGTGAGGCGAGGCTGGAGACTTGAGGCGAGGCTGGAGGCTGGAGACTTGAGGTGAGGCTGGAGGCTGGAGACTTGAGGCGAGGCTGGAGGCTGGAGACTTGAGGTGAGGCTCAAGGCTTGGGGTCTTGAAGCTCCTCCTGGGCAGGGCGTGGATCACCACCCAACAGAGGCAAGGGATAGGAAGGGACAGAACCAACTGTAGGGTAATGGCAATATGGCCTGGCTTACCCGACGGAGGCAAGGGATAGGAAAGGATAGATCCAACCATAGGGTAATGACAATACAGCCTGGCTTACCCAACGGAGGCTAGGGACAGGAAGGGACAGAGCCAACCGCAGGGTAATGGCAAGACGGCCTTACTTACCCAGCAGAGGCAAGGGACAGGAAGGGAGCTAGGTACAGGGTGGCTCCAAGACTACAGGCGAGGCGAGGCGAGAGTTACCGGCAAGGCAAGGCAGGGCTTCAGGCGTGAAAACAGAAGGCAGGGGAAAGGGTACAAGGAGTAAGGACAAGAATATCTGGCAGCCATGCCCTGGTCTCTGGAGGTATTAATGTAGCCAGCCCCAACGAGAAATAGCTGCCTCAATTAGTGCTCAACAGGAACAGAAACAGGGTAGACAGGAAAACCTGGAGCAAGGGTTGATGGACCGGACCATTAACCGGAATGCAGACTTCACGGTCCAGACCATGACAGGAAAAATAAAAGACTAAGAATTGATATATATCATTTACAAAAATTAAAAGAGGATGGAGGTCTTGCTCTGCCTAATTTAAGAATGTATTATTGGGCTGTTAATTTGGAATTGAAAGCTGTGAAACAGTTTCATTTAACCTCATTATTAGGACCTTCTATACCTGTACAACTGGCCAAAATTGCTGAATTAAATTTATATCCTGTGATTAAGCAGTCATTATGAATTTGGTTCCAGTTTCGTAATTTTTTTTGATCTCAAAAAATTTAAACTTTTTAGTTTATTGAAATTATTTATTTAAACCTTCATTAAGAGATCCTACCTTTCTTCTTTGGAGGAATAAAGGAGTTTATTGCTTCATTCATCTGTTCCAAGATGGCCGATTGATGTCTTTTGAGAGTTTAGCAACTAAATACTCTCTCTTGTATTCACATTTCCTGCAATATCTTTAGGTCTGTCTCTTTTACAAGAATATTTAAGTAATTTTCCATATATACAGGATTCTGTCCTGTTATATTTTATTTCAAAAATGAGCCCTTTTGTGAAAGGTTTTATTGGGAAAATTTATAATTTATTGTTACAACAGCATAATTACCCTTCACTTTAGATTAAGCAAGATTGGAAGACAGAGCTTAACATGACCTTGATAACAGAGGATTGATTGCGGATTTTGAAGTTGGTTAACTCTTCTTCGATCTGTGCCAGTCACTCTTTAATTCAATTTAAAATTGTACATCATTACTATTTGACAAAGGAGAGACTGTCAAAAATGTTTCCGAATGTTGATAGTCAGTGTGATAGATGTAAAACTGAGACAGCTATATTGACACACATGTCTTGGTCGTGTTCTATATTGAAACATTTTTGGAAATCTTTTTTCTCGACAATTTCTAAAGTTTTAAAAATTAATTTATAACCTCATAAATTGACAGTTTTGTTTGGTAAAATCCCTCAATGTATTCAGGGTATTTCTCTATCGGACCAACATGTGACATGATTGGCCAGAAGGGCTATTTTGTTGAAATGGAAAGATGCTTCTGCTCCTACTTTGATAAAATGGTTCTCTCAGGTGATGCTATGTCTTAGTTTGGAGAAAATCAGAAGTCAAACTTTTGATCCTCGATCTTTAATAATAATTTTGTTGATCTTTAATAATAATTAATAAAAAAGATTTTAAAAATGAAAATCAGTTATTCCCTTTGCAAGGCCCTGACTTAATTACAGGCAGATGTTCATTCCTGTCCTTATCAGCGAGTAGTCCTCTCTGTACTCAAACGAGGGTACAATGTACAATGTTATCAGCTCTCAGTCTGTCTCTCTGCAAGCCGCAGAGAAATGCTAATGAGCCTGTCTTAGCTAACCGCTGAAGACAGAGTTTACTTCAGTTCAAACATTCCTATTCAGTCCCAATTATTCTTTTAACCAGAGGTTACATAGGTTCAAAATGATTTTTTATATATATCCTCAATTTCTCAGGAGGGTTCAGGAGAAATATTTATGTCCAATATAGAAACTGGTGTTACCTGTGTGTATTGTGGCGATGCAGAAGTTGCTGGAGAATTTGCAAGTGGGAAGAAGTGGAGTGACATTTGGAAATCTGACTTATAGAAGCGCAATTTAGCAAGCAAAGTACATGTGGAAAATGTGCAAAAGCTCTGGTGAGAAAATCCTTCATTACCCGTTACAGGCCTGCTACATAGGTTGTGTGAGAGCGCAGATGAACTCGATCGATCCCAGAGAAGATCAAAGTTCTTATCGACAGCTGTTAAAATTAATCTCTCTATATAAAATTCACTGTGCACATGTTATCGCTGGGTATAAAAATGCACAGTACAAGATTTAGGTGCACACTGGTCATTACAAATTAGAGAGGTCAATGGTGGGAAGGTGGGGAGACCTCCAGTGTCCCTGATGCCCTCACAAGCAGGATGTGCATCCAGCTGCAGCTTGTAACCCTGCACTTTAAGGAGTTGCAACATGAAATGGATGAATTCCGGATCATCCAGGAGTTGGAGGGGGTGATAGATATGACATGAAGAGAGGTGAGTTACACCTAAGGTGCAGGTCACTGGAAACTGGGTGAGAGTCAGGAAGGGGAAAGAGTTTAAATAGCCATCACAGAGCACCCTTGTTGCTATCCCGCACAACAGCAGGTGGACCACTTAGGAAACTGTTGGGGGGATTACCTGGCAGAGGAAAGTCAAAGGGATGAGAGGGGATTTGTTCGTTAGGGGAACAGAACAAAAGGGGAATAATATCCTAGTGGTAAGGATTGCTAGTGCTAGTGTGGGGGGAAGGGTGATGTGGTTAAAATAAGTTGAAGTGGGAATGGCAGAACAGTTAGTGGAGAGGGTGAATTGAATTGACTTTATTACATACATCCTTCACATGCACAAGGAGTAGAAATCTTTATGTTACGTCTCCGTCTAAATGTGCATTATGTAATTTATACTACAAACCCCATTTCCAGAAAAGTTGGAATATTTTCCAAAATACAATAGAATCAAAAATCTGTGATATGTTAATTCATGTGAGCCTTTATTTAACTGACAAAAGTATAAAGAAAAGATTTTCAATAGTTTTACTGACCAACTTAATTGTATTTTGTAAACATACACAAATTTAGAATTTGATGGCTGCAACACACTCAACAAAAGTTGGGACAGAGGCATGTTTACCATTGTGTTACATCACCTTTCCTTTTAATAACACTTTTTAATCGTTTTAGAAATGAGGATACTAATTGTAGTAGATTTGCAATTGGAAATTTTGTCCATTCTTGCTTGATATAAGACTTCAGCTGCTCAGCAGTCCGTGGTCTCTGTTGTCTGATTCTCCTCTTCATCATGTGCCATACATTTTCAATAGGAGATAGATCTGGACTGGCAGCAGGCCAGTCAAGCACACGCACTCTGTGTCTACAAAGCCACGCTGTTGTAGCCCGTGCAGAATGTGGTCTGGCATTGTCCTGCTGAAATAAGCATGGATGTCCCGGGAAGAGACGTCGCCTTGATGGCAACATATGTCTCTCTAAAATCCTAATATACGCCTCAGAGTCAATGGTACCTTCACATACATGCAACTCACCCATGCCGTGGGCACTGATGCACCCCCATACCATCACAGATGCTGGCTTTTGCACCTTTTGTTGATAACAATCCCAATGGTCATTTTCACCTTTGGCACGGAGAACTCGAAGCCCGTTTTTTTCTGAAAACTAGCTGAAATGTGGACTCATCTGACCACAGCAGACTGTTCCACAGTCTTTCGGTCCATCTGAGATGAGCTCGGGCCCAGAGAACTCGCCGGCGTTTCTGCATAGAGTTGATGTATGGCTTCCTCCTTGCGTAATACAGTTTCAAGTTGCATTTCTGGATGCAGCGACGGACTGTGTTGAGTGACAATGGTTTTCCGAAGTACTCCCGAGCCCAGGTGGCTATAATTGTCACAGTAGCATGACTTTTCTGTGCACTTTTCAATCTTATTTTAACTCTGTCCCAACTTTTGTTGAGTGTGTTGCAGCCATCAAATTCTAAATTTGTGTATATTTACAAAATACAATTAAGTTGATCAGTAAAACTATTGAAAATCTTTTCTTTGTACTTTTGTCAGTTAAATAAAGGTTCACATAAATTAACATATCACAGATTTTTGTTTTTATTGCATTTTGGAAAATATCCCAACTTTTCTGGAAATGGGGTTTGTAATTTATAATAAATTGTTTGTACATAGGACAGTCAATATGACATAGAAATGCAATTGTATCAGCATGGATTAATCAGTCTGATGGCCTGGTAGAAGATGATGTCCCAGAGCCTGTTGGTCTTTTTGCTGTGGTACCGTTTCCTGGATGGTAGCAGCAGGAACAGTTCGTGGTTGTGGTGAATTGGGTCCCCAATAACCTTCGGGCCCTTTTAACACACCTGTCTCTAAAAATGCCCTGAATAGTGGGAAGTTCAACAAATGCGCTGGGCTATCTGCACCACTCTCTGCCAGGTCCTGCGATTAAGAGAAGTACAGTTCCCATAAAAGGCAGTGATGCAGCCAGTCAGGATGCTGTCAATTGTGTTCCTGTAGAAAGTCCTTAGGATTTGGGGCACCATCCCAAACTTCAACTGTCTGAGGTGAAAGAGGTGCTGTTGTGTTTCTTTCACAACTCAACTGGTATGTACAGACCATGTGATATCCTTGTTGATGTTTATGCCGAGGAACTTAAAGCTGTTCATACTCTCAACCCCAGATCCAGCGATGTCAATAGGAGTTAGCCTGTCTCCATTCCTCCGTCCACAATCAGCTCCTTTGTTTTTGTGACAATGAGGGAGACGTTGTTTTCTTGACACCAGTCAGATGTTGTTCAGACCTCAGATAGAGTCAGCAATCAAATGTTTGAGCATGGTGCGATGAATGTGCTGAGCTGTGTATATCACAATGCAAGAAGCATCGTAAGAAAGCTAGATGAGCTCAGGACAGGGAATTATGATATTGTAGCCATTATTGGAACTTGATTGCACCCAACAATCTGAGGGATGTAGAGGAACATGTTTGTAGAGAGATCGCAGACCATGCCAAGAAACAAAGATTAATTCAGAAAGTGATTTTAACTTTCCATATATTGACTGAGCCTCCCATTCTGTAAAAGGACTAGATGGGGTAGAGTTTGTCAAGTGTGCCCTTAATCAATACGTAGAATTCCTGACGTAGAAGTGTGCAATAAGCTATTAGGGAATGATCCAGGGCTGGTGACAGAAATTAGCGATAATAATGTCATGAAATTTAAAGTAAATAAGGAAAAAGAGAAGTCTGGTCCATGGGGTGAGATTCTAAATCGGAGAAAGGTCAATTTTGATGGTATCAGATTGTTTTGGACAGGCTGTTTTCTGCAAAGAAGCACTTGGTAAGTGGGAGGCCTTCACCAGGGAAATTTTGAATGTGTAGAGATTGTATGTGCCTGCCAAAATAAAAGTTGAAAGGTGACTGGTGCAGGGGACCTTGGTTTTCAAGAGATAATGAGGCCTGGGACATTTCTTTCCCAATGCCTCAGACTTTTGGGTACCCAGACTCATTAATGACTACAATATCATAATTCCACGCCCTGAGCTCATATGACTTTTTTTTTAGTCATCTTCTATTAGCTTCTAAAAAATTCCCAATAGTTTTTGCTCTTTTGTTTCCCCTCTCTTTGGCTTTTATGTTGATGTTGGCTTCTCATTTCAGCCACGGTTGTGTCCTCCTGCCTTTCCAATGCTTCCACTTCTTTGGGATGTATCTATCACTCAGCTCCAGAATTGCTCCCAGAAACTCCAGCCACTGCTGCTCCTTTGTCACTCCGACCGTATCCCTTCCAAACAAGTTTGACCAGCTTCTCTGTCATAGAAACATGGAGTAGTTCAGTACGGAAACAGCCTATTTGGCCCATCTAGTCAATGCCGAAAAACATTTAAGCTGTCTAATGCAACCACCTGCACCTGGACCATTGCCCTCCATACCCCTACCATCCAGGATCCCATCCAAACTTCTTCTAAATGGTGAAACCGAGCTCATATTCAACTCTTGTGCTGTCATCTCATTCCACACTCTCACGACAATTTCAGTAAAGAGCTTTGCCAAATGTTCCCGTTAAATTTTCCCCTTCCCCACTTACGCATGACTTCTGGTTGTCATCCCACCCAAACTCAGTGGAAAAAGCTGCTTGCATTTACCCTATCTATACCCTCATAATTTTGTAGACTTCTAACAAATCCTCAAAATAATGTGTAATTTCCTTTTTTAGGTGTATAAGATGATGAGGGGCATTGATCGTGTGGATAGCAAGAGGTTTTTTTCCCAGGGCTGAAATGGCTAACATGAGGGGGCATAGTTTTAAGGTGTTTGGAAATAGATACCGAGGGGATGTCAGGGGTAAGTTTTTTACCCAGAGAGTGGTGGGTACATGCAATACACTGCCGGCTATTTGTGTGTGTGTGTTTCAGTTACTGTGGGGCCAGGCACCCATGCAGCTCAGTGGGAACAGGGAATAATACCAATGGAGAGAGTCAAACTGAGCCAGGTCACAGATTGGAGATGGCAGAAATACCCCATTCCTAATGAGACAGGGAGACTATCAGAGAATTTGATGCTCATTCCAGATACCAGCACTGTGCCCAGTTAGAAGATGATTTCTCTCTCCAACTTGGGTTGAACTTCACTGTAACAGTGTGATGTCAGATCACGCCTTAGCAACTGAAGTGATCTCATCTGAAATGTTGTTCTTCACCCATTGATGGATTTTGTAAATCTTTTCATAGGTTAAAAATGGCAAGGAATTTGTCTACGGGAATCTTGAGAACAACACGCCAGTTTTGCTGTCTCAGCCCAGATATTTAAGAAGTGGAGCAAGGGATTCATTCAATCATCCTTCCTGCTCAGACTGTGGGGAGGGATTCACTCGATCATCTGACGGACTGGCACGCCCGTCATTTTACACATGGGGAGAGGCCGTTCATCTACTCAGACAGCAGGAATGGATTCACTCAGTCATCTCAACTGAAGGTACGTCAGCAAGTTCACACTGGATAAGGCCATTCCTCTGTTCTGTGTGTGAGAAGGGATTCAGTTGGTCATCCCGCCCATGGACACACCAGTCAGTTCACACTGGACAAAGGCTGGTCATCTGCTGAATTTGTGGGGAAGGATTCACTCGGTCATCCACCCTAATGGCTCACCAGCGAGTTCACACCGGGGAGCGGCCTTTCACCTGTTCAGACTGTGGTAAAGGATTCACTCGGTCATCCACCCTAATGGCACACCAGCGAGTTCACACCGGGGAGCGGCCGTTCATCTGTTCAGACTGTGGGAAAGGATTCACTCGGTCATCTGACCTAATGGCACACCAGCGAGTTCACACCGGAGAGCGGCCGTTCACCTGCTCAGACTGTGGGAAGGGATTCACTCAGTCATCTACACTGAAGGAACATCAGCGAGTTCACACTGGAGAGAGGCCGTTCACTTGTTCAGACTGTGGGAAGGGATTCACTAGGTCATCTAAACTGAAGGTACATCAGAGACTTCACACCGGAGAGAGGCCATTCACCTGCTCAGACTGCGGGAAGGGATTCACTCAGTCATCCGACGTACTGGTACACCAGTCAGTTCACACTGAGGAGAGGCCGTTCACCTGCTCAGACTGTGGGAAGGGATTCACTCGGTCATCCGAACTACTGGTACACCAGTCAGTTCACTCTGGGGAGAAGCCATTCAACTGCTCAGTCTGTGGGAAGAGATTCAGTCGGTCATCCACTCTTCAGAGACACCAGCGAGTTCACACTGGGGAGAAGCCATTCAACTGCTCAGCCTGTGGGAAGAGATTCACTCAGTCATCCCATCTACTGAGTCATCAGCGAGTTCACACTGGGGAGAAACCGTTCACCTGCTCAGAATGTGGGAAGGGGTTCACTCGGTCATCCCAACTACTGGCACACCAGTCAGTTCATACGGGAGCAGCCGTTCACCTGCTGTGAATGTGGGAAAGGATTCATGTGGTCATCTCATCTGCAGAGACACCAGTGAGTTTACACCGGGACGAGGCCGTTCAGCTGTTCAGACATTGGGAAGAGTTTCTCTCAGCCTTCTCAATCAAACGTGCATCATTGAGTTCACACTGGGAGAGACGGTTCACCTGCTGTGAATGTGGGAAGGGATTCCCTCAGTAATCTAACCTTGTGACACACTACCGGGTTCACACTGGGGAGAAAGTTTCAATAAGCTGCATGCTGGATATTTATCCATCACCGTTGCTGAATGCAATTTCGAGAGTGACTGTCGGTGCTGAACTCTGCAATTATTGCTGCTGCTCACCACACCCAGTTCTGCACCCTGGTCACTGGACATGGGAGGAGTTTCTTCTGCTGCACATTCACCTTTAATGGGACTGGAGTTTAATATTCTGGATCTGAGACAAATAAATCAGTTCTATTTTGAACTCTGTCTCCGGTACTTAGTGAATTTATAACACACCTAGTGTACAGTAGACAGTCAACTCAGGCCGGCTGGACCCTACCAGTGATTCTGTTCCATGACAGTCCTTTTGAATTCTCCCCTGTTGTTCACCTCTCGCTCTGCCTGTGGTGATGGGTTCCAAATAGTCTCCACTCTGTGGGTGAAGAGGTTTCCCTTGAATTCTCTGCAGACTGAAGAAGTCAAGTTGACTGCAATTCTATCTGACATGCCCTTCTCCCCTGAAATCTCTGGGCTGAGGAAGAATGACATTGGTAGTTAACCTCCTCATTCATGGCTGATTTCCACATTATGGGTCATGTTCCCTGCTTCTGAAGAGTTAACATAGAAGCATAGAAAACCTACAGCAGAATAGAGTCCCTTCAGCCCACAAAGTTGTGCTGAACATGTCCCTACCTCAGAAATTACTCGGGTTATCTATAGCCCTCTATTTTTTCTGAGCTCCATGTACCGATCCAAAAGTCTCTTAAGTTATCCTGCCCCACTGTTGACGGCAGCCAATTCCACTCGCTCACCACTCTCTGTGGAAAACACTTACCCCTGACATCTCTGCTGCACCTTCTCCCCAGCACCTTAAACCTGTGCCCTGTTGTGGCAGCCATTTCAGCCCTGGGAAAAAGCCTCTGACTATCCACACGATCAATGCCTCTCATCATCTTATACACCTCTATCAGGTCACCTCTCATCCTCCGTCTCTCCAAGGAGAAAAGGCCAAGTTCACTCAACCTGTTTTCATAGGCATGCTCCCCAATCCAGGCAACATCCTTGTAAATCTCCTCTGCACTCTTTCTATGGTTTCCACACCCTTCCTGTAGTGAGGCGACCAGAACTGAGCACAGTACTCCAAGTGGGTTCTGAATAGGGTCCTATATATCTGCAACATTCCCTCCCGGCTCGTAACTTCAATTCCACAATTGATGATGGTCAATACACCGTACACCTTCTTAACCACAGGGTCAACCTGCGCAGCTGCTTTGAGTGTTCTATCGACTCAGACCCCAAGATTCCTCTGATCCTCCACACTGCCAGGAGTCTTAAATTAATGCTACATTCTGCCATCATATTTGACCTACCAAAAGGAACCACTTCACATTTATCTGGGTTGAACTCCATCTGCCACTTCTCAGCCCAGTTTTGCATCCTATCAATGTCCTGCTGTAACCTCTGACAGCCGTCCACACTATCCACAACACCCCCAACCTTTGTGTCATCAGCAAACTTACTAACCCATCCCTCTACTTCCTCATCTAGGAAATTTATAAAAAAAGTCACTAAGAGTAAGGGTCCCAGAACAGATCCCTGTGGCCCACCACTGGTCACCAGCCTCCTGGTTGTGCCTAGCTGGGAATCAGCTATTTTGGATTTGGTGTTGTGCAATGAACCGATTTAGAGCACTTAAGGTAAAAGAACTCTGAGGGGCAAGCGATCTTAATGTAATTGAATTCACCCTGAAATTTGAGATGGAGAAGCTAAAGTGAGACGTATCAGTATAACCATGGAATAAGGACAGCTGCAGAGGCATGAGAAAGGAACTGGTCAAATTTGATAGGGGAAAAAAACACTGGCAGGGATGATGGCTAAGCATCAGTGGCTGTAATTACGGGAAGCAATTCGGAAGACACGGGATATATACATTCTGAAAAGGAAGAACTATTCTAAAGACAACATCACACAACCTCAGCGAATGAGAAGGCAAAGCCAACATAAAAGCCAAAGAGAGGGTAGATCACAGAGCAAAAATTGATGGGAAGTTAGATGATTGGGAAACTTTTCTGAACAAACAAGAGGCAATTAAAAAAGTAATTAAGAAAGAAAAGATGGAATATGAAGCTAGCTAATTACATTAAAGATGATACCAAATGTTTCTTCAGATACATAAAGTGTAAAAGAGAGGCAAGAGTGATATTGGACCAGAGGAAAACGATGTCTGGTGAGAGTGGGGTGGGTAGTAATGGCGAACAAGGAGATGGCAGGTGAACTGATTTAGTATTTTGTTTCAGTCTTCATTCTGGAAGCAACCAACGGGAAGGTGGAAGTCCAGATGTCAGTGTCAGAAGTGTGTGAAGTTGCTGATACTCGAGAGAAATTTCCTGTGAAACAGAAAGGTCTGAAGGTAAATAGATCACCTGGACCAGATGGTGTAAATCCCAGAGTTCTGGAAGAGGTGGCCGAAGAGATTGTGGAGGTATTAGTAATGATGTTTCAAGAATCAATAAAGTCTGATATGGTTGCAGAAGACTCCAAATTTGGAAATATCACTCTGCTATTCAAGAAGGGAGAGAGATAGAAGAACGTAAGTTTTAGGATAGTTAGTCTGACCTCATTGGTTGGGTAGGTATTAGTGTCGGTTGTTCGGGATGTGTTCTCAGGGCACTTTGAGGCACATAATAAAATCGGCCTTCAGCATGTTTGCCTCCAGGGAAAATCTTGCCTGAACAGTGTGTTGAAATTCTTTGAATTTATTGAAGTGGTAATAGCAAGATAGTCAAAGGAGAATCGGTTGATGATGTCCACCTGCACTTTCAGAGGGTGTTTCACAAGGTGCCACACATGAGGCTGGTTAACAAGTTATGAGCCCATGATATTACAGGTGTTCCAAACTTCATGGGTATCTTGTGACTGTCTTATGACCATGATGATACAATGATACAAAGATTGGAGGTGTAGTAGACAGTGAGGAAGGTTTTCAGAGCCTGCAGAGGGACTTGGACCAGCTGGGAAAATGGGCTGAAAAATGGCAGATGGAGTTTAATACAGACAAGTGTGAGGTATTGCACGTTGGAAGGACAAACCAACGTAGAACATACAAGGTAAATGGTAGGGCACTGAGGAGTGCAGTAGAACAGAGGGATCTGGGAATACAGATACAAAATTCCCTAAAAGTGGCGTCACAAGTAGATAGGGTCGTAAAGAGAGCTTTTGGTACATTGGCCTTTATTAATCAAAGTATTGAGTATAAGAGCTGGAATGTTATGATGAGGTTGTATAAGGCATTGGTGAGGCTGAATCTGAAGTATTGTGTTCAGTTTTGGTCACCAAATTACAGGAAGGATATAAGTAAGGTTGAAAGAGTGCAGAGAAGGTCTACAAGCATGTTGTCAGGACTTGAGAAACTCAGTTACAGAGAAAGGTTGAATAGGTTAGGACTTTATTCCCTGGAGCGTAGAAGAATGAGGGGAGATTTGAAAAAGGTATATAAAATTATGATGGGTATAGATAGAGTGAATGCAAGCAGGCTTTTTCCACTGAGGCAAGGGGAGAGAAAAAAACAGAGGACATGGGTTAAGGGTGAGGGGGGGAAAGATTAAAGGGAACATTAGGGGGGGATTCTTCACACAGAGAGTGGTGGGAGTATGGAATGAGCTGCCAGATGAGGTGGTAAATGCGGGTTCTTTTTTAACATTTAAGAATAAATTGGACAGATACATGGATGGGAGGTGTATGGAGGGATATGGTCCATGTGCAGGTCAGTGGGACTAGGCAGAAAATGGTTCGGCACAGCCAAGAAGGGCCAAAAGGCCTGTTTCTGTGATGTAGTTTCTATGGTTTCTATGATGTAATTAAGTATGTGATGAGCATGATGTAATCGTCTTGTGGAGGTCACATGATGTAATTTTCCCACCGATGTGAGGTCACGTGATGACATGTTCTCACCAGGTATATAAAGGGAGACCTCTGGTGCGATGTAATTAGTTTTTCCAGTTGAGTTTTAAGTTTAGTTTGTTATTTAATTCGTCAGATATTCTGTTATGCTGCATATTTCTTTAGTTTCCCTCTAAAGTGGAGGTCTATTTTCTATTGTAAGTAGTATTGCAGAGTGAAGACCTTACTAAAGTACAGGAACTCACAGAGTCAAGTAAAGCTGATGTCGTTCGGCTGTATTGGAGAGGATCGACATTTATTGAATCTTCGTTCAAGAAATAGTGACCTGCGTCTGACATATCCTCTGCTAAAGCAGGAAGGATTGTGGAGTATCTATTTTCCAAAGGAAAAGATCAGTTCCTTTAAACCGTTTTATTTCCGTCGTTGTGAATCCTGCGGACAAGGGAGGGTTCGGCTGGGATCAGCAGCAATGTCACGTCTTCGAGGAATTCATTACTTTAGGAAAGTCTCTCCTAATTGGCTGTATAAATGTCTTGGACTTTCGAATTTACCATTCGAAGAACTGTGTTCGGATTTACCACTTTAAGAACAGTTTTCACATTTACCATTTTAAGAACTGTTTCAGAGTTGCCATAGAGCAGTTAACTTCCGGTTAGGTTAGTCATTTAAATACATTTCGCTACTTTTGAGCAGAGTTTAATAAAATGTTTGTTTGTTTTTATAAAACCTGACTCAATTCTGTAGTCATTGTTATCGGTCACTTGACATCGGAAAGATTATTGCATGGATAAAACAGTGGCTGATTGGCAGATGCAAAGGATAGTAATAACGGGGATGTTTTCTGGTTGGCTGCCGGTGACTAGTGATGTTCCACAGGACATGGATGACAAAATTAATAGCTTTATTGCAAAGTTTGCCGATCATATCAAGAGAGCTGAAGGGCCAGGTAGTTTTGAGGAAGCAGAAAGGCTAGAAAAGGACTTTGGCGCTTAGAGGAATGGGCGTAAATGAAGCAGATGGAATACCATGTCCCGAAGTGTATAGCCATGCACATTGGGGAACGAAATACCGAATACACTATTTTCCAAATAGTCTAAATTTGGGAGCACTTGTGCAGGATTCCTTCAACGATAATTTGTAGTTTAAGTCGGTGGTGAGGAAGACACCGAGTCCTAGCCCAGACCCTGAGTCCCAGCCTAGTCCAGGGCCTGAGTCCTTGTGTTGTCATGGTCCGGTCCGTGAAGTCCGCATTCCGGTTCACGGTCTGGTCTGTGGACCCAGGACTCTGGGTCTTCTAGCTGTCCCTCATTTGGTTGAGTTAATCATAGGCACCTGATTCCCATCTTTAGGCTTGGAAAATAAGTAGCCTTGGGGTTGAGTGTGGTCTGCTGGTTTGTCTCGTTAGTCCCCTTTGGAGCAACCTGCTGATGGAAGGCTAGTGAAACCATCCGTGATCTCTAGGCCTGGTTGGAGGACCAACGCTTCATTGAGCGTTGTTGCCACTCGTCAGAGCAGTCATCGTGGTATGGAGTTGGCCGTTTCTGTAGCCAGCCAAGGTTGCTGACTGCCACGAGACTCAGAGACACCCCCGGATTGAGCTGCTTTCCTGTCCTTGCCTCTGTTGGGTAAGCCAGGCTGTAATTGCCGTTACCCTGCGGTTGGTTCTGTCCCTTCCTGTACCTTGTCTCCGTCAGGTAAGCAGGCCATTTGCCGTTACCCTGCGGTTGGTTCTGTCCCTTCCTGTACCTTGTCTCCATCGGGTAAGCAGGCCGTTTGCCATTACCCTGCGGTTGGGTCGGTCCCTTCCTGTCCTTGCCTCCGTGGGGGGAAGTTCTGCGTCCTGCCCAGGAGAAACTCCAAGAACACAAGCCTCGAAGATCACAACCCAAGATTCAAGAACACAAGCCTCGAAGACCTAAGACCCCAGCCTGCATCCAAGCTCAGGATCCAGGATCCCAGCCTGCAGCCAAGCCCAAGGCCCAGGACCCCAGCCTGCAGCCACGCCCGAGGCCCAGGACCCCAGCCTGCAGCCACGCCCGAGGCCCAGGACCCCAGCCTGCAGCCACGCCCGAGGCCCAGGACCCCAGCCTGCAGCCACGCCCGAGGCCCAGGACCCCAGCCAGCAGCCACGCCCGAGGCCCAGGACCCCAGCCTGCAGCCACGCCCGAGGCCCAGGACCCCAGTCTGCAGCCACTTCCGAAGCCCAGGACCCCAGCCTGCAGCCACGCTCGAGGCCCAGGACCCCAGCCTGCAGCCACGCCCGAGGCCCAGGACCCCAGCCTGCAGCCACGCCCGAGGCCCAGGACCCCAGCCTGCAGCCACGCTCAAGGCCCAGGACGCTAGCTTCAAGCCTCAAGAGCAAAGACCCCAGCCTGTCTCCAGGCTCAGGCCTCTAGACCCCAGCCTCGTCCTGCTCTGAAGCCATGTCATGTCCTTGCCTGGTTCTGGAGTCCGAGCCCGAGGCAAGACCCAGGTTCTGGGTCTTTGTCCAGTCTCGGGCTCGGAGTCGAAGCCTTGTCTCCTAGTCCATGGTTTCTAGTATTGGTCCCGCTTTCCGAAGCCCAAGTCTGCATTCTTGTCCTTGCTTCTTGCCTGTATCCTGTCACGTCCTTACTCTAATCAAGTCCTGTTCCTTGTACTTCAGTGTCTGTGTCTTCCATTTGGGTCCGTTCCCAACGCCCCCGTTGTGACATGTGCAGTACGCTTATTCCCGCTTCCGTTTTGCTCTTCCTATAATGAATAATAAAATCAATTTAGTTAATCCTACAAAACGTGTTTGTGACCTGTATTTGGGTCCACCCCAGTGCCCCCATTATGACAGAAGGTTGGTAAGTTTTCCGGACAGATGGTGTACATTCAAGGGTTTAGAAACAATTAGCTGAAGAGTTTGTGCAGACATTCGGGTCATAGAGCAGTACAGCACAGAATAATGCCATACGGCCAGTCTAATCTGTGCCAACCCATCAATCTGCCTCATTCCAGCAACCTCCAACGTGACCATATTCCCCATACCCCTCTCATCCATGAACCCATCCAAACTTCTCTTAAATGTTGAAATCCAACCGGCCACTTGCTCTGGCAGCCCATTCCACAATATCACCACCTCTGAGCGAAGAAGCTCCCCCTCATTTTCCTCTTAAAGAATGAGCCATGATATTTGAAGAATCACTAGATTTGGGAATGGTTATGGCGGACTAGAAAGTTGCAAATGCCACTCCATTCTTTAAGAGGGGATGGAAGCATAAGAAATGAAATTACAGGACAGTTAGTCTGACCTCAGTAGTTGGGAAGATGTTGGAGTCCATTAACGATGAGGTTTCAGGGTACTTGGAGCGGATGATAAAGTACAGCCAAAGTCGGCATGGTTTTCCTCGGGAGAAATATTCCCAGATAAATCTGTTGGAATTCTGTGGTGAAATAAGAACAGCGGTGAATGTTGTTTGTTTGGATTTTCAGACAAGGTGCTGCACCTGAGGCTGATTAACAAGGCCACAGCTCATGGTATTTGGCGTTTTTGTGCCTGTTCCCGCTGGAGCTTAGAGGGGGAGTTCCCGAATACTGAAAAGCCCAGATAGGGAGGATGTGGACAGGATGTTTCCCTTAAGGCAGAGCCCAGGACCGGGGGCACACCCCCAGACTACAGGGAAATCAATTCAGAAGGGAGATGAGGAGGAAGTCTTGTGGTAATATGTTTATTCAACACGGCCGTGTCTGATCTATGCTTCTGTGCCCATTCCCTTCTATCTCCACCTCAAATGTACCCAGACACCCGCCTTCACGCCCTCGGGGCAGCGAATCTTAAGAAAAACGTACATTCAACTCAGTTAGATAGATAGATAGACACTTCACTGATCCTAAAATAAATTACAAGGAAGATTTAGAATTCCAATAATTTCCATATGTCTCAATTTAAAATGAACGGCCCTTTCGATCCCTCTTCGTTTCTCTCCTACTGATCGACGGAGATATCTAATAGCCCGTCTCTTACCCTCGTTTATCTCCCACCATCTCAATCTGTAGTTTCCATCCCCGTTTAACTCCCACTGCCCATCTCTCTTCCCTCCCATATTCCCTCCAACCTCTCTCCTGCGTCAATCCCTCCAATGCCACTCTCTGCCCCCTCACTTGCTCCCCATTTATTTCTCACCCACGTCCATCTCACTTCCTGCCATTCTCTCCCCTCACTGGTTGTCGCCGCCGTCTCTCTCCCCTCTGTTTCTCGCCTCGGACACTTCACTCCCATCTCTCCTCAGTCTGTCCCGCTCACTCTCCCTCAACCAGTCTCCCTCTTCCCCTTGGTTCTCTCTCCCTCAGTGTCTGCTTCATCCGACTCCGAATGTCAGTGAGTTCCGATGTCCAGACAGAACACCAAGGCTGGTTGCCTTGTCGACAATTGTGTCTCTGTCACCATCGCACATTGTGACGTGGGACGGGGTGCTATCCTGGTGTGAACACGGGCCGAGATTCAGTGTCAGTCTGTCATGGTTGGGGGGGGGGAGCGGGTGAGGACGGTGGTGGTTTGTAGACAGAAAGGGGAGAAGAGAAGTGAGAGTGGCAGAAAGTTCAGGTGAGCGGAGTAAGAGAGGGAGGTGAGGGAGACGGAATGGGTGTAAAAGTGTGAGCGGAGAGGAGGAGAGGAGGAAGGGGAGAGTAAGAGAAGATGGAGGAGAGAAACAGAGAGGATGGTGTGCTGAGGAGTGAGAGGATGGTGAATGGTAGGGAGGAAAGGAGTGACAGATAAAGTGAGCGCACTATGGAGAGAGGAGGGAGCAAGATGTTGAGGAAGCTATGCACACTCAGTGTTGAGGGAGTTCCACTCCCTCTGTCCCACTCACAGTAACTCTTCTAAAGATGTATTTTCATCAATGTAACAGGATTCAGCACGCTGCGATCATGTGCTATTCTGAACTGAAATGAAAGGCCAACCCAGAGAGATGAAGAAATCATCACAGTAGAACGGTGATTCCCTCTGGGGGCGGTTACGTGTCCTAAGATGGCTTTAGGAACAAATAACACTCGCCAGGGGGGCGTTCAAGATTCCTGATGGGGCGGTAATCTGTCTCGAACTTGAAGCACCAGACCTGACCGACCGTTAGTAGAACAGGCACTTCCAAAAAAAGATGTGGCGCTGGGACACAGGAAGAAGCATAGCACTGCAGGCCTTGAGCATTCGTCATCACAACGCATCTGACACTCGGCAATCTCGTCCGACCATACAAATGTCACGGACGTTGTTGGGGATGCTTAAATTAGCAACGAGGGTGCTCGACAGTTCGCCTTGACTTGCGGCACTAGGGGTGAAATAGGTTGGGAAACACTGCTATTGAAAAAGAGTTAGCCAATAGATGAGTGTAATTGTCCATGGATGAGATTCCCACAATGTGAGCAAACGAGGAAAGCGTCCAACGTCAGGCTCAAACTGAAGACCTCTTCCCAGAAACTGAGTGGTTCCTTGTGTCAATACAGGACCAGGCAGTTGACACAAAAATAACAAAAATGCACATTAAAAGACTAACAAGTTCAAGACGAAGTATGCTGTGCCTCTCTCGGGCTCCAAAGCAGAATCTGTCAATTGAAACGAGAAACATTGGAGTATCCAACAACAATTAATTTCAATCTGGTTACTTACACAGGCACCATCAAGTGGCAAGCATCATTCACCAGAATCTTGCTTTAGGAATCAAAGTCATGAAAGACCCTATAGTTTACTATAAACTCTTGCCTGATCCCGTTTTGGAGTTGGAGTCTGACAATTATATTACGACCAACCCATTACACTGGACAACAAAGATTTTGCTTCCTGAATACCTCTAGGTGTATCTTTTGAATTCTGGGCTACTGATCATGAAAATCATGATGAAATTTCCCTATCACACACCATTTTTAATAAACTTATGTTCATGATTTCAATTCATAATTCAAGTCAATTAAAATGTTGCCTACAATGTAAGCTGGAAAGTTTCTTATCTTGTCCAGGCATGCTTGGGCATGCTTAGGCAGCGTGGCAGCTGCATGGCAGGACAGGTTTTAGTAATAATTATTGGGTTCAGGACTGTAAGGATGGAATTTGCTCTCACCAGGCACAAAAATTACTCTGAAGGATTTTGAAATTTGAGACAGATGCTTCCCAGAATAACTGATGCAAAGATTAAGGAAAGCCTTTTTGTTGGTCCACAATCAAACAGGTCATCAATAGAACATAGGACATAGAATAGTACAGCACACTACAGGCCCTTCGGCCCACAATGTTGTGCCGACCTTCAAACCCTGCCTCCCATATAAGCCCCCACCTTAGATTCCTCCATATACCTGTCTAGTAGTCTCTTAAACTTCACTAGTGTATCTGCCTCCACCACTGACTCAGACAGTGCATTCCACACACTAACCACTCTCTGAGTAAAAAACCTTCCTCTAATATTCCCCTTGAACTTCCCACCTCTTACCTTAAAGCCATGTCCTCTTGTATTGAGCAGTGGTGCCCTGGGGAAGAGGCGCTGGCTATCCACTCTATCTATTCCTCTTATTATTTTGTATATCAATGACAGGCAATTTGAAGAATTTCTACTGGGACCGGAGAAAATCATATGGAAGGCATTCAAGGAAGTTGTTGATTTTTTTTCTCGGCATCTACAGAGCACCATGCTACATGCAGCTGGTTGAAAGCATGCTTCGAGCATATGAAACCATGAAATGCAACATGTCACTAAAGGTTCATTTTCTGCATTCCCATTTAGACTTCTTCCCTGCAAATCTCAGTGCTGTTCGTGACGAACATGGTGAAAGGTTTCACCAGGACATCGCGGTCATGGAGAAAAGTTGCCAGGGCAACTGGAATCCATCAATGCTGGCGAATTATTGTTGGATACTTAAGCGAGAAGCCTCAGACACTGAGTACAAATGAAAATCATAAACAAAATATGTTTAACTTAGTTGAACTATTGCAAAGCATCAGCACCATTAAGCAATTAAACATATTATAGTCGATAAAAGTTAATTTGTTATTTCTCCAAATTCCTACGTGATACAAGTAGTCTGAATTTATATTTGTGTTAATCTTCAAGCAGTCTATCATAAATAAAAAAAAATCTGAGGAAGCAACACTTTTGAAAGATTTGTTGTCCAGATAGGGCGATACATGATCCCCATCCGGATATCACAGGGTAAACATGCAAAGACAATTTACTTGATAGGTACAGCAACTCCTACACACAACACACAGAAATCAGTATGAGAAAATCACCAGGAATATGCTGAATTGATAGAGGAAAATGAAAGTCTGCGATTCATGAGCAGGGTAAACATTGTCCCAATTGTAGTGTATGCATTGATCGTGTGGATATTCAGAGGCTTTTTCCCGGGGCTGAAATGGTTGCCACAAGAGGACACAGGTTTAAGGTGCTGGGGAGAAGGTACAGAGGAGATGTCAGGGGTAGGTTTTTTTATGCAGAGCAGTGAGTGGGTGGAATGGGCTGCCAGCAACGGTGGTGGAGGCGGATAAGATAGGGTCTTTTAAGAGACTTTTGGATAGGTACATGGAGCTTAGAAAAATAGAGGGCTATGGGTAAGGCGAGTAATTTCTAAAGTAAGGACATGTTCGGCATAAATTTGTGGGCCGAAGGGCCTGTATTGTGCTGTAGGTTTTCTATGTTTCTATACGACTGGTGTCATCCCAAAATCACTACACAATAACGTTAAACAATTGGACCTGCCGGAAAATAATAAACACTGCTAGAAAAGGCTGAACATTCATCGGAACTGAGAAATGAGTTCCTTGTCTATGTCTATTTCTCAGTTTTAACTGAGAAAAAATAAAAACAACGTTAAACATGCGATTGTACTGTGGTGAATACAGGGCAGCTTCAACGTGCAGTTTGCACGGGTGGAAATTTATGAAAAAATCAGGAAGCGATGTGACATTTTTCCTTGAAGCAGAGTAAGCATTTATTTGCTCTATGGAGATTTGTCCAATTATGAACCAAATCCAGGAGTTCAGTAGTGTTAATCATTTCTCCTTGACAGGTTTATCTAATATGAAGGACAAGTACTGTAAGTTCGTGCAGACTGTTGACTTTCTTTTTCATTTCTGTCATGGTCCGGTTTGTGAAGTCTGCATTCCGGTTCACGGTCCGGTCCATCGATCCTTGTTCCAGGTTTCCTGTTTCCCCCCTTGTTCGGTTGGTGCCTTAATTGAGGCACCTGATTCTCATTTCGGTCTGGCACGCAAGTAGCTCTGCGAACCAGGGATTGTTTGCTGGACTGTTCCCTTCCCTCTTCCTGCCGCCTGAAACTTTCGCCTACAACCTCGTCAGTATGCCCGTCAAGTTCAACAGCTGCAGTGAGACCAGAGCCTTGCCACGCCAAGATAAGGAAGTTGAGTTTGGAATGGTCTCTTCTTGCCTCCGTGTTTAGCGTCCGTGTCTAAGACGAGTCCCGGCCCTATGACCTGTTCCCAAGGAGGGGTCCTGGTTCTGTGTTCTCTGTTCCTGTGTTTCAAGTCCCAGGCTCTGTGGTCCTGTGCTTCAAGACCAAGTCCAGGATCTGTGTTCCAGCCCTGTCCATATCTGCGCTTCGTGTCCTCACCCAGTTCTGGTGCCTCGTCCAGCCCAGGAGTACTTCGCCACCTCGGTGCTGGAGATTCCTCGTCCTGTGCTGGATCGCCCGCATCCGAATCCTCGGCAGTCATCTCGGCGCTGCGTCCAAGAAAGGGTCCCGGTCCTGCGCTCCAAGTAGGGGTCCCGGCTCCGTACCCAAGAGCCTCACTAAGCCGAGTCCAAGAGCCGAGACAAAACTAGTCCAAGAGCCTCGTCCTTCCCTGGAGTACCTCGTCTAGTCCAAGAACCTCGTCCTGTCCAAGTCAAGACTTTGTGTTCTCGTCTTGTCCATGTGCCTCGTCCTGTGCAAGAGTTCCACGTCCAGTCCTGTAGCCACGTCTCGTCCTCGCCGAGATCCGGGGTCCAAGCCCGATTCAAGACCTAGGTTCCTTGTCCCTGGCCAGTCTCTGGCTCGGGAGTCCTAGCCCAGGCTCCTAGTTCCAAGTTCCTTGTCCTGGTCCCGCTTTCCTAGTCTTAGTCCTAGCCCAGGCGCGGTGTCCTTGCCTCGTCCAGGGTCTGTGTCCATGTCCTGCTTCGTTCCTTCCTGACTCCCCTAGCTTTCTTGACAAACCTAGTCCTATTCCTAGAACTGCAGTGTCTGTGTCTTGCATTTGGGTCCGCTGCCAGGTGCAATTTTGCCGATTAGGACTTGAATGTCCCCGGATCCTCTCCCGCTTTATCATTACCGAAAGGGTTGTGGCTGTTACAGGAGCCGGAATATGGTGGGGAAATAAACATAAAAGGTAGGGTGAGTTCAATAATTGGTTGGAAGTGGATGTCGCGGTCTGAAGGTGTGAATGTGTATTTTCCTGTGTTTTGCCTCTCTCGGGCTTTAAAACAGTTTTACTCTCCCCGCTACCATATTCTCCCGTGTCAGTTCTGCAGTGTCAAGATGGAAATCACCACAACCCCCTCTGAGAAGATCAGTTCTTTTGTTTATTAAGTAGTTGAATAATTGACGTGAGTGGGTATTTCGCCGCGCTAATGAGCTGCTCTCTGAACTTGGACTGAGTTACCCCATAAATAAGCGTTTGTGAGAGAGGCACAACACACTTCGTCTTGAACTTGTTAGACTTTTAATGTGCAGTTTTGTTATTTTTGTGTCATCTGCCCGGTCCTGTATTGACACAAGGAACCACTCAGTTTCTGGGAAGAGGACTCCAGCTTTCAGCCTGACGTTGGACGCTTTTCTCGTTTGCTCACATCGTGGGGATCTCATCCACGGACGTTTATGCTCATCTATTGTCTAACTCTTCCTTCTGTAGCAGTGTTTCCCAGCCTATTTCACCCCTAGTGCCGCGAGTCAAGGGGAACCGTCGAGCACCCTCGTTTCTGTGAGGTTGGTAAGGTCGGCCGAGATTGAAGAGAGGTTGCCGATGACTGCTCAAGGCCTGCAGTGCTTTGCTTCTTCCTGTGTCCCAGCGCCACATCCTGTTTTGGAAGTGCCTGCTCTGCTAAAGGTCGGTCAGGTCTGATGCCTCAAGTTGGGGGGGGGGGGGTCGCTGACCGCTCCACCAATAATCCTGAACGCCCGCCCCCCGCCCGGTGATCGTTATTTGATCCTAAAGGCATCTTCGGACACGTCACCGTCCCCAGAGGTAATCACTGTTTTATTGTGATAGTTTCTTCATATTTCTGGTTTAAGCTTTCATTTCAGTTCAGAATAGCACATGCTCGCACCGTGTTGGATCCTGCTTTCGTTGATGGATATATATCCTTAGATGATTGACTGTGAGTGGGACAGAGGGAGTGGAACTCCCCCAACACTGTGTCTGAGTGTCCTCAGCTCCCTCAACATCTCGCTACCTCCTCTCTCCATAGTGAGCTCACTTTATCTGTCACTCCTTTCCTCCCTACCCTTCACCCTCCTCTCACTCCTCAGCACACCATCCTGTTTCTCTCCTCCATCTTCTCTTACTCTCCCCTTCCTCCTCTCCTCCTCTCCGCTCACACTTTTACACCCATTCCGTCTCCCTCACCTCCCTCTCTTACTCCGCTCACCTTAACTTTCTATCACTCTCACTTCTCCCCTTTCTGTCTCCAAAGCACCACCATCATCACCCGCTGCCCCCCGCCCCCCAACCATGACAGACTGACACTGAATCTCGGCCCGTGTTCACACCAGGATAGCACCCCGTCCTACGTCACAATGTGCGATGGTGACAGAGACACAATTGTCGACAAGGCAACCAGCCTTGGTGTTCTGTCTGGACATCGGAACTCACTGACATTCGGAGTCGGATGAAGCAGACACTGAGGGAGAGAGAACCAAGAGGAAGAGGGAGACTGGTGGAGGGAGAGTGAACGGGACAGACTGAGGAGAGTTGGGAGGGAAGTGTCCGAGGCGAGAAACAGAGGGGAGAGAGACGGCGGAAACAACCAGTGAGCGGAGAGAATGGCGGGAAGTGAAATGGACGTGGGTGAGAAATACATGGGGAGCGAGTGAGGGGGCAGAGAGTGGCGTTGGAGGGAATGGCAGAGGAGAGAGATTGGAGGGAATATGGGATGGAAGGAAGATGGGGAGTTAAACTGAGATAGAAACCAGGGATTGAGACGGTGGAGATAAGCGAAGTAAAGAGACGGGCGATTTGATACCTCTGTTGATCAGTGGGAGAGAAGCGGACAGGAATCGAAAAGGGCTGCTCATTTTAAATTGAGATGTATGGAAATTATTGGAATTCTAAATCTTCCTTGTAATTTCTTTTAGGATCAGTGACGTGTTTATCTATCTACCTAGCTGAGTTGAGTGTAGGTTTTTCTTAAGATTCGCTGCCCCGAGGGCGTGAAGGCAGGTGTCTGGGTACATTTGAGGTGGAGATAGAGGGGGAATGGGCACAGAAGCATAGATCAGTCACGGCCGTGTTGAATAAACATATTACCACAAGACTTCCTCCTCATCTCCCTTCTGAATTGACTTCCCTGTAGTTTGGGGGTGTGCCCCCGGTCCTGGGCTCTGCCTTAAGGGAAACATCCTGTCCACATCCTCCCTATCTCGGCTTTTCAGTATTCGGGAACTCCCCCTCTAAGCTCCAGCGGGAACAGGCACAAAAACACCAAATACCATGAGCTGTGGCCTTGTTAATCAGCCTCAGGTGCAGCACCTTGTTTGTTAAAGACCATCTGAAAATCCAAACAAACAACATTCACCGCTGTTCTTATTTCACCACAGAATTCCAACAGATTTATCTGGGAATATTTCTCCCGAGGAAAACCATGCCGACTTTGGCTGTACTTTATCATCCGCTCCAAGTACCCTGAAACCTCATCATTAATGGACTCCAACATCTTCCCAACTACTGAGGTCAGACTAACTGTCCTGTAATTTCATTTCTTATGCCTCCCTCCCCTCTTAAAGAATGGAGTGGCATTTGCAACTTTCTAGTCCGCCATAACCATTCCCAAATCTAGTGATTCTTCAAATATCATGGCTCATTCTTTAAGAGGAAAATGAGGGGGAGCTTCTTCGCTCAGAGGTGGTGATATTGTGGAATGGGCTGCCAGAGCAAGTGGCCGGTTGGATTTCAACATTTAAGAGAAGTTTGGATGGGTTCATGGATGAGAGGGGTATGGGGGATATGGTCACGGCGGAAGTTGCTGGAATTTGGCAGATTGATGGGTTGGCACAGATTAGACTGGCCGTATGGCTTTACTCTGTGCTGTACTGCTCTATGACCCGAATGTCTGCACAAACTCTTCAGCTAATTGTTTCTAAACCCTTGAATGTACACCATCTGTCCGGGAGACTTGCCTGCCTTCTGTCATAATGGGGGAACCGGGGCGGACCCAAATACAGGTCACAAACACGTTTTGTAGTAGGGTTAACAAAATTGACTTCATTACTCGTTACAGGAAGAGCAAAACGGAAGCGGGAATAAGCGTACTGGACATGTCACAACGGGGGCGTTCGGAACGGACGTAAATGGAAGACACAGACACTGAAGTACAAGGAACAGGACTCAATTAGATTAGGGACGTGACAGGATACAGGCAAGAAGCAGGGACAAGAATGCAGACTTGGGTTTAAGAAAGTGGGACCAGGACTAGAAACCATGGACTAGGAGACAAGGCTTCGATTCCGAGCCCAAGACTGGACAAAGACCCAGAACCTAGGTCTTGCCTTGGGCTCGGACTCCAGAACCAGGCAAGGACATGACATGGCTTCAGAGCAAGACGAGGCTGGGGTCTACAGGCCTGAGCTGGGAGACAGGCTGGGGTCCTGGGCCTTGAGCTTGGCTGCAGGCTGGGGTCCTGGACCTTGAGCTTAGCTGCAGGCTGGGGCCCTGGGCCCTGAGCTTGGCTGCAGGCTGGGGCCCTGGGCCCTGAGCTTGGCTGCAGGCTGGGGCCCTGGGCCCTGAGCTTGGCTGCAGGCTGGGGCCCTGGGCCCTGAGCTTGGCAGCAGGTTGGGGCCCTGGGCCCTGAGCTTGGCTGCAGTCTGGGGTCCTGGGCCCTGAGCTTGGCTGCAGGCTGGAGTCCTGGGCCCTGAGCTTGGCTGTAGGCTGGGGTCCTGGGCCTTGAGCTTGGATGCAGGCTGGGGTCCTGGGCCTTGAGCTTGGTTGCAGGCTGGGGTCCTGGGTCTTGAGCTTGGCTGCAGGCTGGGGTCCTGGGTCCTGAGCTTTGATGCAGGCTGGGGTCCTGGGTCTTGAGCATGGCTGCAGGTTGGGGTCTTGAGCTTGGCTGCAGGCTGGGGTCTTAGATCTTCGAGGCTTGTGTTCTTGGAGCTTGGGTTGTGATCTTCAAGGCCTGGATTCTTGGACCTTCTCCTGGGCAGGACATGGAACTCCTGGGCAGGACAGGATACTTCACCCCACGGAGGTAAGGACAGGAAGGGGCCGACCCAACCACAGGGTAACGGCAAATGGCCTGCTTACCCGATGGAGACAAGGTACAGGAAGGGACAGAACCAACCACAGGGTTACGGCAATTACGGCCTGGCTTACCCAACAGAGGCAAAGACAGGAAAAGAGCTCAATCTGGGGTGGCTCTGAGTCTTGTGGCAGTCAGCAACCTTGGCTGGCTACAGAAACAGCCAATCCATACCACGATGACTGCTCTGACGAGTGGCAACAAGGCTCAATGAAGCGTTGGTCCTCCAACCAGGCCGAGAGATCACGGATGGTTTCACTAGCCTTCCATCAGCAGGTTGCTCCAAAGGGGACTAACGAGACAAACCAGCAGCTCATACTCAACCCCAAGACTACTTATATTCCAAGCTGAAAGATGGGAATCAGGTGCCCATGATTAACTCAACCAAACAAGGGACAGCTGGAAGACCCAGAGTCCTGAGTCCACGGACCGGACCGTGAACCGGAATGCGGACTTCACGGACCAGACCATGACAACACAAGGACTCAGGCCCTGGACTAGGCTGGGACTCAGGGTCTGGGCTAGGACTCGGTGTCTTCCTCACCGCCGACTCAACCTACAAATTATCCTTTAAGGAATCCTGCACAAGTGCCGCCAAGTTTAGACTATTTGGAAAATAGTGTATTCGGTACTTCGTTCCCCAATGTGCATGGCTATACACTTCGGGACACGGTATTCCATCTGCTTCATTTACGCCCTTTCCTCTAAACGCCAAAGTCCTTTTATAGCCTCTCTGATTCCTCAAAACTACCTGGCCCTTCAGCTCTCTTGATATGATCGGCAAACTTTGCAATACAGCTATTAATTCTGTCATCCAAGTCCTGTGGAACATCACTAGTCACCGGCAGCCAACCAGAAAACATCCCCGTTATTACTATCCTTTGCATCTGCCAATCAGCCACTGTTTTATCCATGCAATAATCTTTCCCATGTCAAGTGACCGGTAACAATGAATATAGAATTGAGTCAGGTTTTATAAAAACAAACAAACATTTATTAATCTCTGCTCAAAAGTAGCAAAATGTATTTAAACGACTAACTTAATCAGAAGTTAACTGATCTACGGCAACTCTGAAACAGTTCTTAAAAGGGTAAATGCGAAAACAGTTCTTAAAGTGGTAAATTCGAACCCAGTTCTTAGAATGGTAAATTCAAAAGTCCGAGAGATTTATACAGTCAGTTAGGAGAGACTTTCCTAAAGTAAAGAATTCCTCGAGGACGTGACATTACTGCTGACCCCAGCCGGAACCTGCCTTGTCCGCAGGATTCACGGCGACGGAAATAAAATAGTTTAAAGGAACTGACCTTTTCCTCTGGAGAATAGTTACTGCACAATTCTTCCTGCTTTAGCAGAGGATATGTCAGATGCAGGTCACTATTTCTTGAACGAAGATTCAATAAAGGTCGATCCTCTCCAATATAGCTGAACGACATCAGCTTTACTTGACTCTGTGAGTTCCTGTACTTTAGTAAGGTCTTCACTCTCCAATACTACTTACAGTAGAAAATAGACCTCCACTTTAGAGGGAAACTAAACGAATATGCAGCATAACGGAGTATCTGACGAATTAAATAACAAACTAAACTTAAAACTCAACTGGAAAAACTAACTACATCGCACCAGAGGTCTCTCTTTATATACCTGGTGAGAACATGTCATCACGTGACCTCACATCGGTGGGAAAATTACATCATGTGACCTCCACAAGACGATTACATCATGCTCATCACATACTTAATTACATCATAGAAACCATAGAAACTACAGCACAGAAACAGGCCTTTTGGCCCTTCTTGGCTGTGCCGAACCATTTTCTGCCTAGTCCCACTGACCTGCACACGGACCATATCCCTCCATACACCTCCCATCCATGTATCTGTCCAATTTATTCTTAAATGTTAAAAAAGAACCCGCATTTACCACCTCATCTGGTAGCTCATTCCATACTCCCACCACTCTCTGTGTGAAGAATCCCCTCCTAATGTTCCCTTTAATCTTTCCCCCCCTCACCCTTAACCCATGTCCTCTGTTTTTTTTCTCTCCCCTTGCCTCAGTGGAAAAAGCCTGCTTGCATTCACTCTATCTATACCCATCATAATTTTATATACCTTTATCAAATCTCCCCTCATTCTTCTACGCTCCAGGGAATAAAGTCCTAACCTATTCAACCTTTCTCTGTAACTGAGTTTCTCAAGTCCTGACAACATGCTTGTAGACCTTCTCTGCACTCTTTCAACCTTATTTATATCCTTCCTGTAATTTGGTGACCAAAACTGAACACAATACTTCAGATTCGGCCTAACCAATGCCTTATACAACCTCATCATAACATTCCAGCTCTTATACACAATACTTTGATTAATAAAGGCCAATGTACCAAAAGCTCTCTTTACGACCCTATCTATTTGTGACACCACTTTTAGGGAATTTTGTATCTGTATTCCCAGATCCCTCTGTTCTACTGCACTCCTCAGTGCCTTACCATTAACCCTGTATGTTCTACCTTGGCTTGTCCTTCCAAAGTGCAATACCTCACACTTGTCTGTATTAAACTCCATCTGCCATTTTTCAGCCCATTTTTCCATCTGGTCCAAGTCCCTCTGCAGGCTCTGAAAACCTTCCTCACTGTCTACTACACCTCCAATCTTTGTATCATTGTATCATCATGGTCATAAGACAGTCACAAGATACCCATGAAGTATGTAACCCCTGTAATATCATGGGCTCATAACTTGTTAACCAGCCTCATGTGTGGCACCTTGTCAAACACCCTCTGAAAGTGCAGGTGGACATCATCAACCGATTCTCCTTTGTCTATCTTGCTATTACCACTTCAATAAATTCAAAGAATTTCAACACACTGTTCAGGCAAGATTTTCCCTTGAGGCAAACATGCTGAAGGCCGATTTTATTATGTGCCTCAAAGTGCCCTGAGAACACATCCCGAACAACCGACACTAATACCTACCCAACCAATGAGGTCAGACTAACTGTCCTAAAACTTCCGTTCTTCTATTTCTCTCCCTTCTTGAATAGCAGAGTGATATTTCCAAATTTGGAGTCTTCCGCAACCATATCAGACTTCATGGATTCTGAAACATCATTACTAATAGCTCCACAATCTCTTCGGCCGCCTCTTGCAAAAATCTGGGATGTACACCATCTGGTCCAGGTATCTATTTACCTTCAGACCTTTTCTGTTTCCCAGGAACCTTCTCTCGAGTAATGGCAACTTCACACACTTCTGACCATAGACATCTGGACTTCCACCTTTCCGTTGGTTGCTTCCACAATGAAGACTGATATGAAATACTTATTCAGTGCACCAGCCATCTCCTTGTCCCCTATTACTACTCACCCCACCCTCCCCAGGCATCGGTTCCCCTGGTTCGATATCCACTCTTGCCTCTCTTTTACACTTTATGTATCTGAAGAAACATTTGGTATCATCTTTGATGTAATTAGCTAGCTTCATGTTCCATCCTTCATTTCTTAATTACTTTTTTAGTTGTCTCTTGTTGGTATAGAAAAGTTTCCCAATCATCTAACTTCCCACCAGTTTTTGCTCTGTTATCTGCCCTCCCTTTAGCTTTTACGTTGGCTTTGCCTTCTCATCAGCCGTGGTTGTGTGATGATGTCTTTAGAATAGTTCTTCCTTTTTGGAACGTATATATCCTGTGTCTTCAGAATTGCTTCCCGTAATTACAGCCATTGATGCTTTGTCGTCATCCCTGCCAGTGTTTTTCTCCCTATCAAATTTGGCCAGTTCCTCTCTCATGCCTCTGTAATTGTCCTTATTCCACAGTTGTACTGATACATCTCACTTTAGCTTCTCCCTCTCAAATTTCAGGATGAATTCAATTATATTATGATCGCTTTCCCCTCAGGGTTCTTTTACCTTAGGTGATCTCATTCCGTTCATTGCACAACACCAAATCCAGAAATGCTGATTCCCAGCTGGGCACAACCAGGAGGTCGTTGCCCAGCTGTGTGCCTCAGTTATCTGTTCGAACCCTTACTCTTCGTGATTTTTAGAAGTAACCTGGATGAGGAATTGAAGGGATGGGTTAGTAAGTTTGCTGATGACACAGAGGTTGGGGGTGTTGTGGAGAGTGTGGAGGCCTGTCAAAGGTTACAGTGGGACATTGATAGGATGCAAAACTGGGCTGAGAAGTGGCAGATGGAGTTCAACCCAGACAAGTGTGAAATGGTTCATTTTGGTAGGTCAAATATGATGACAGAATGTAGTATCAATGGTAAGACTCTTGGCATTGTGGAGGATCAGAGGGATCTTGGGGTCCAAGTCAATAGGACGCTCAAAGCAGCTGCACAGGTGGACTCTGTGGTTAAGAAGGCATACGGTGTATTGGCCTTCATCAATCGTGGAATTGAATTTCAGAGCCGAGAGGTAATGTTGCAGCTATATTGGACCTTGGTCAAAACCCACTTGGAGTACTGTGCTCAGTTCTGGTCACCTCACTACAGGAAGGATGTGGAAACAAAAGAAAGGGTGCTGAGGAGATTTACAGGGATGTCGCCTGGATTGGGGAGCATGCCTTATGAAAACAGGTTGACTGAGCTCGGCCTTTTCTCCTCAGAGTGAAGGAAGATGAGAGGTGACCTGATAGAGGTGTAAAAGATGATGAGAGCCATTGATTGTGTGGATAGTCATGGGCTTTTCCCCAGGCCTGAAATGGCTGCCACAAGAGGGCACAGGGAGTAGGTACAAAGCTTGGGAGTCAGTACAGAGGAGACGTTGGGGGTAAGGTTTGTACGCAGAGAGTGGTGAGTGCATGAAATGGGCTGCCGGCAACAGTGGGGGAGGCTGACACTATAGGGTATTTTAAGAGACTTTTGGATTGGTACATGGAGCTTAGAAACAGTTATGGGTAACCCTAGTAATTTCTAAGGTAGGGGTATGTTTGGCACAACTTTGTAGGCTGAAGGGCCTGTATTGTGCTGTACGTTATTCTATGTAAACACTTCAGAAGCAGGGAAAATGACCCATAATGTGGAAATGAGCCATGAATAAGGAGGTTAACTACCAATGTCATTCTTCCTCAGTCCAGAGATTAGAGGGGTGAAGAACATCTCAGACAGAACTGCAGTCAACTTGACTTCTTCAGTCTGCAGAAAATTCAAGGGGAACCTCTTCACCCACAGAGTGGAGACTTTTGGAACCCATCACCACAGGGAGAGCGAGAGGGGAACAACAGGGGAGGATTGAAAAGGACTGTCATGGAACAGAATCACTGGCAGGGTCCAGCCGGCCTGAGTTGACTCTTTACTGTACACAGGGTGTGTTATAAATTCACTAAGTACCAGAGACAGAGTTTACAATAGAACTGATTTATTTGTCTCAGATCCAGAATATTAAACTCCAGTGTGTAGCAGAAGAAACTCCTCCCATGCCCAGTGACCAGGGTTTCAGGTTTCAGGTTTATTATCACCGGCATTTTAAGTGAAATTTGTTGATTTAGCAGCAGCAGTTCAATGCAATACATATTTTGGCATAGATAATAATATAATACATAAATTAAAACATAGTAAATAAACAAGTAAATCAATTATGCATAATGAATACATTATTAAAATGTGTAAAAACACAAATGCTGCATATTAAAAAAGTGTCCAAAGCTTTCAAAGTCCATTCAGGAATCGGATGGCAGAAGGGAAGAAGCTGTTCCTGAATCGCTGAGTGTGTGCCTTCAGGCTTCTGTATCTCCCACCTGATGGCAACAGTGAGAAAAGGGCATGTCCTGGTTGCTGATGGTGCAGAACTGGGTGTGGTGACCAGCAGCAATAATTGCAGAGTTCAGCACCAACAGTCACTCTCGAAATTGCATTCAGCAACGGTGATGGACAAATATACGGTATGCAGCTTATTGAAACTTCCTCCCCAGTGTGAACCCTGTAGTGTGTCACAAGTTTAGTTTACTGAGCAAATCCCTTCCAACATTCACAGCAGTGTATGGCCTTTCCCCAGTGAGAACTCAATGATGCACATTTGGTGGAGATGGCTGAGAGAATCTCTTCCCAATATCTGAGCAGGTGAACGTCCTCGACCCGGTGTGAACTCGCTGGTGTCTCTGTAGGCTGGATGACCGAGAGAATCTCTTCCCACAGACTGAGCAGGTGAACGGCTTCTCCCCAGTGTGAACTCGCTGGTGTCTCTGTAGGTGGGATGATTGAGTGAATCCCTCCCCACAGTCTGAGCATGTGAACGGCCTCTCCCCAGTGTGAACTCGCTGATGTACCTTCAGTTGAGATGACTGAGTGAATCCCTTCCCACAGTGTGAGCAGGTGAACAGCCTCTCTCCGGTGTGAACTCTCTGATGTACCTTCAGTTCATATGAGCAAGTGAATCCCTTCCCACAGTCTGAGCAGGTGAACAGCTTCTCCCCAGTGTGAACTCGCTGATGACTCTGTAGGTGTGATGACCGAGTGAATCTCTTCCCACAGTCTGAGCAGGTGAACGGCTTCTCCCCAGTGTGAACTCGCTGATGACTCTGTAGCTGGGATGATCGAGTGAATCCCTTCCCACAGTTTGAGCAGGTGAACGGCCTCTCTCCAGTGTGAACTCGCTGATGTACCTTCAGATTAGATGAGCAAAAGAATCCCTTCCCACATTCTAAGCAGGTGAACGGCCACTCCCCTGTGTGAACTGACTTGTGTACCAGTAGTTTGGATGACCGAGTGAATCCCTTCCCACAGTCTGAGCAGGTGAACGGCCTCTCTCCGGTGTGAACTCTCTGATGTCCCTTCAGTTTAGATGAGTACCTGAATCCCTTCCCGCAGTCTGGGCAGGTGAACGGCCGCTCCTCGGTGTGAACTGACTGGTGAGCCATCAGGTCAGATGACCGAGTGAATCCTTCCCCACAAATTCAGCAGATGACCAGCCTCTGCCCAGTGTGAACTGACTGGTGTGTCCACAGGTGGGAAGACCGACTGAATCCCTTCTCACACACAGAACAGGTGAATGGCCTTGTCCCAGTGTGAACTTGCTGATATTCCGTCAGTTGAGATGAGGGACTGAATCCATGCCCAGTGTCTGAGCAGATGAATGGGATCTCTCCTGTGTGAGGTGACAGGCGTGCCAGTCAGTCAGATGAGCGAGTGAATCCCTCCCCACAGTCTGAGTAGGAAGGATGATCGAGTGAATCTCTTACTCCAGTTCTTAAATATCTGGACAGAGACAGAAAAACTGGCGTGTTGTGTTCGAGATTCCTGTAGATAGATTCCTTGTCGTTTTTAACCTGTAAAAACATTTACAAAATCCATCAGTGGGTGAAGGACAACTTTCACACCAGATCACTTTAGTCACCAAGGTGTGATCTGACATCACACTGTCACAGTGAGGGTCAACGCAAGTTGGAGAAATCATCTTCTAACTTCTGTCCCTATCTAACTGTGATACTACGTTCAGTGAAATATAGACCTGTATTCCCAGATCCCCTTTCTTCTGCAACACTCCTCAGTGCCCTACCAGTCACTGAGTACAGCCTATGTCCTATCAAAAAGCAACGCCCCACACTTGCCTGCATTAAATTCCATTTTTTGGTTTCACAACCCATTTTTGCAGCAGGTCTAGATTGCACTACAAGCCATGATAGTCTTCCTCGCTGTCCACTACACCACCAATCTTGGTGCCATCCACAAATTTGCTGATCCAGTGAACCACACTGTCATCCAGATTACTGATATAGATGACAAACAACAACAGACCCAACACTGATCCCTGTGGCACACTACTAGTCACAGGCTTCCAGTCAGAGAGGCAACCATCTGCTACCACAGTCTGGCTTCTCCCAAAGACAGTGTCTCATCCAATTTACTATCTCATCTTGAATGCTGAGTGACTGAACCTTCTTGACCAACCTTCCATATGAGACTCTGTCAAGTGCCTTGCTAAAGTCCATGTAGACAACATCCACTGCCTTGCCTTCATCCACTTTCCTGATAACTTCCTTGAGAGACTCTATAAGATTGGTTAGCCATGACCTACCATGCACAAAGCCATGCTGTCTATCCTTAATCAGTCCACATCTATCCAAATACTTATATATCTGGTTCCTGCACATACATTCCAATAACTTTCCCAGTACTGATGTCAAGCGCACCAACATACAATTTCTTAGTTTACTTTCAGAGCCTGCCTTGAACAGCGGAACAACATTGGCTGTCCTCCAATCCTCCAGTATGTCACCTGTCACTGAGGATGATTTATATATCTGTGCTTGGGCCCCGACAATTTCTTCACTTGTCTTCCACAGGGTCCCAGGGAACAACTTGTCAGGCCCTGGGGATTTATCCATGGTAATTTGCCTTAAGACAGGAAACACCTCCACCTCTGTAATCTGTACAGGGTCCATGAAGTTGATGCTGCTTTGCCTCACTTCTATAGACTGTGTCCATCTCCGGTGTAAATACGGATGCAAAAAAAATCTCCCCCATCTATTTTGTCTCCTCATATGGATTACCATTCTGATCTTCCAGAGGATTATTTTTTTCCCTTGCAACGTTT
This sequence comes from Mobula birostris, assembly GCF_030028105.1. NCBI lineage: Eukaryota > Metazoa > Chordata > Chondrichthyes > Myliobatiformes > Myliobatidae > Mobula > Mobula birostris. The sequence continues at coordinate 85,822,993 of NC_092382.1, forward strand.
TTGCTCTTAACATGTCTGCAGAATCCCTGAGGAGTCTCCTTCACCTTGTCTGCTGGGGCAACCTCATGCCATCTTTTATTTCTTTCATAAGGGTTCACTTGAATTTCCTGTACTTCATAGGAAGGAAGGAAGGAACGTCGACTCAGACCATGAGAGGCTTGCATCAGGCATTTTCATGCCTTACAAGGTGCAGGTTGGAAGTCTGTGTGGGGCGCCACTCCTCGCACAGACACTGGAGCAATGTGTGGTTAAGTGCCTTGCTCAAGGACACAAACACGCTGCCACAGCTGAGGCTCAAACTTCATAAGTATCCCATTTATTCCTATTTTCCTGTACCTGGTATGCACCTCCTTTTTATTGATCGGGGAGATGAAAGCCAAAGGGGTGATAGAGCTGCATGGTGGGAGGTGGGGGAAGGGGGTTAAACTAAAGTTGCAGGGGGAATGGGAACCTGAATAACAGAACAGATAGTGGAGGGGTTGTGGAGACAGCTGTTGTTCTGTCCTCAGACAAAGTCAGGAATGAAAACGTTGAGCATGGTGCAGTGAATATGCTCAATCCTGTATATTTCAATACAAGGAGCAGTGTAGGAAAGGCGGATGTGTTCAGGGCATGGATCAACACCTGGAGTTATGACACTAGGATCTGGCAACTGTGGTCTGGGACAGGCTGCTTTGTGGCAAAGGTGTGCTTGGTAAGTGAGAAGCCTTCAAAGTGAAATTTTGAAAGTACAAAGGGGGTATGTGCTTGTCAGAATAAAAGGTAAAGATCGAAACTGTAGGGAATCTTGGTTTTCAAGAGATATTAAGACCCTGGTGAAGCACAAAACAGAGTTGCATAACAGGGATAGGCAGGTAGGTTCTTATGGAGTATAAGAAAAGCAAGAGAACACATAAGAAATAAATCAAAATGTCTAAAAGAAGGCATGAGTTTGCCCTCACAAAAAAGATGTAGGATAATCCTAAGGGGTTCTAGAGATACATTAAGATCAAAAGTATTGCAAGGGACAAAGTTGGTCCTCTGGAAGACCAGAATGGCAATCCGTGTTTGGAACCAAAGTAGATGCGGAAGATCATCTCTATTTACTCAGGAGATGGGCACAGCATGTATCGAAGTGTGGGAAAGCGGCATTAACATCGTGGACCCTGTACAGATTAAAGAAGAGGGGATGTTCGCTATCCTGAGGCAGATTAGGGTGGATAAATCTCCAGGGCATGACAAGGCGCTCCCTTGGACCCTACGGGAGGTAAGTACAGAAATTGTCGGGGCCCCGAGCAGAGATAATTAAATCATCCTTGGTGACAGGTGGAGGAACCAGAGGACTGGAGGACAGCCAATGTTGTTTCGCTGTTTAACGTAGAACATAGAAATCTACAACATATTACAGAGTCTTCAGGCCACAAAGTTGTGCCGACCATGTAACCTACTCTAGAAACTGCCTAGAATTTCCCTAACGCAAAGCCCTCTGTTTTCCTAAGCTCCATGTACCTATCGAAGAGTCTCTTAAAAGACCCTATTGTATCCGTCTCTACCACCATTGCTGGCAGTGCATTCCACTTACCCACTACTCTCTGTGTGAAAAACTTACCTCTGACATCCCCTTGGTACACATTTTCAAGCACCTTAAAACTGTGCCCCCTCGCGTTAGCCATTTCAGCCCTGGGAAAAAAGTCTCTGGCTATCCACATGATCAATGCCCCTCATCATCTTATACACGTAAAAAAGGCTCTGAACATAAACAAGGAAATTATACATTGCTTTGAGTGTTTGTTCAAAGTATACAGAATTGCGAGGGTAAATGCAAGCAGGCTTTTTCCACTGCGGTTGGGTGGGACTATAACCAGTGGTCATGGGTAAGTGGTGAAGGTGAAAATTTAAGGGGAATATGTGGGAAAACTCTTCACTGAAATGGTTGTGACAGTGTGGAATGAGATGCCAGCACAAGTGGTTCATGCCAGATCAATTTCATCATTTAAGAAAAGCTGGGATAAGTACCTTGATGGTAGGGGTATGGAGGGTGATGGTTCCGGTGCAGGTGGTTGCATTAGACAGCTTAAATGTTTTCATCATTGTCTAGAGGGGACAAATGGCCTGTTTCTGCACAGAATTTCTCCATGTTTCTATGACAGAGAAGCTGGCCAAACTTGACTGGAAGGGGAAATTGGTAGGAATAATGATGGAGCAGCAATAGCTGGAGTTTCTGGGAGCAACTCGGGAGCTGAGTGATAGATACATCCCAAAGAAGTGGAAGCATTGGAAAGGCAGGAGGACACAACCGTGGCTGAAATGAGAAGACAAAGCCAACGTCAACATAAAAGCCAAAGAGAGGGCAAATATTACAACAAAAACTACTGGAAAGTTTTTAAAACCAACAGAAGACAACTGAAAAAAAAATCAGATATGCTCGGGGCATTGATTTATGATTTGCAGTCATTAATGAGTCTTGGTAGCACCCAACAGTCCGAGGCATTTAGAGGAACAAGATCTCCGGGGCCTCAATATCTCTTGAAAACCAAGGATCCCTGCACCAGTTACCTTTCAACTTTTAATTTGGCACGCTCATATAAACTCTACACATTCAATATTCGACTTCTGAAGGCCTCCCACTTACCAAGTACACCTTTGACAGAAAACAGCCTGTCCCAAACCACACTTGTCAGATCCTTTCTGATAACATCAAAATTGACCTTTGTGCAATTTAGACCATAAGACAAAGGAGCAGAAGTCGGCCATTCGGCCCATCGAGTCTGCTCCGCCATTTTATCATGAGTTGATCCATTCTCCTATTTAGTCCCACTCCCCTGCCTTCTCACCATAACCTTTGATGCCCTGGCTACTCAGATACCTATCAATCTCTGCCTTAAATACACCCAATGACTTGGCCTCCCCTGCTGCCCGTGGCAACAAATTCCATAGATTCACCACCCTCTGACTAAAAAAATTTCTTCGCATTTCTGTTCTGAAAGGGCACCCTTCAATCCTTAAGTCATGCCCTCTCATACTAGACTCCCCCATCATGGGAAACAACTTTGCCACATCCACTCTGTCCATGCCTTTTAACATTTGAAATATTTCTATGAGGCCTCCCCTCATTCTTCTAAACTCCAAGGAATACAGTCCAAGAGCGGACAAACGTTCCTCATATGTTAACCCTCTCATTCCCGGAATCATTCTAGTGAATCTTCTCTGTACTCTCTCCAATGTCAGCACATCCTTTCTTAAATAAGGAGACCCAAACTGCCCACAATACTCCAAGTGAGGTCTCACCAGCGCCTTATAGAGCCTCAACATCACATCCCTGCTCCTATACTCTATTCCTCTAGAAATGAATGCCAACATTGCATTCGCCTTCTTCACTACTGACTCAACCTGCAGGTTAACTTTAAGGGAATCCTGTACGAGGACTCCCAAGAATCTCAGCCTGTGGTCCAGACCTCTCTTTTTCCATATTGACTTGGAATCTCATGGCATTATGATCACCAGATACAAAGTGTTCCCATACACTAATTTTTGTCACTAGCCCTGGATCATTTCCTAATAGCTTTTTGCACACATCTACATTGGGAATTCTACATGTTGATTAAGGACACATTTGACAAACTCTACCCCAGATAGTCCTTTTCCAGTATGGTCGACCCAGTCAATATTTGGAAAGTTAAAATCACTTACTATATCAACATATGTTTCTTGGCATAGTCTGCAATCTCTCTACAAATTTGTTCCTCTAAATCCCTCAGACTGTTAGATGCAACCAAGTCCCAGTAAGGGCTACAATATCATGATTCCATGTCCTGAGCTCATCTGCCTTTCCTACGATGCTTCTTGCATTCTGAAAAACACAGCTCTGCACATTCATCACACCATGCTCAACCTTTTGATTGCTGACTTTGTCTGAACAACATCTGTCTGGGTGTCAAGAAAGCAACCTCTCCCTCAATGTCACAAAAAAATAAGGAACTGGTTGTGGACTACAGAAGGAATGGAGACATCAATGGATCTGGAGTTGAGAGAGGAAACAGCTTTAAGTTCCTCGGCATGAACATCACCAAGGATCTCATCTGGTCTGTGCACACCGGCTGTGTGGTATGTGGCTGTGTACCTCTTCCACCTCAGAAGCTTGAAGAAGTTTGGGATGGGGTCCCAAATCCTAAGAATTTTCCACAGGGACACAATTGAGAGCATCCTGACTGGTTGCATCACTGCCTGGTATGGGATCTGTACTTCCCTCAATCGCAGGACTCTGAAGAGAGTGGTGCAGGCAGCCCAGCGCATCTGTAGATGCGAACTTTCCACTCTTTAGGACATTTACAAAGACAGGTGCATATAAAGGCCCGAAAGATCATTGGGGATCCGAGTCACCCCAACCACAAACTGTTCCAGCTGCTACCCTCAGGAAATGGTACTGCAGCATGAAAGCCAGGCCCAACAGGCTCCTGGACAGCTACTTCCACCAGGCCATCAGACTGATTAATTCCTACTGATGCAATTGTATTTCTATGTTATAATGACTGTACTATTTATAATAGATTACTAGAAATTACACATTGCACATTTAGATGGAGAATTAATGTAAAGATTTTTACTCCTCGTGTATATTAAGGATATTAGTCATTTCAATTCACCCTCTCCACCCATCTGTTCTGCCATTCTGGCTCCAATCCCGCCTGCAACTTTAATTTAACCACCACCCCCTGCCACACACTAGCACTAGCTAGCAAGCCTCACCACTAGTATATTAGATCTCTGCTAGTTTTAATTCCCTAACTAACAAATCCTCTATCAGCCCTTTGAAATTCCTCTGCTGGGTAATCCCCCCTAACAGTTCCGAAAGTGGTCCACCTGTTGTTGTGTGGGATAGCAACAAGAGTACTCAGTGATGGCTATTTAACCTCATTCCCCTTCCTGACTCTCTCTCACCCAGTTTCCTGTGTCCTGCACCTTTGGTGTAACTCAGTTCTCTTCATGTCATATCCATCACCCCCTCCAACTCCCAAATGATCTGGAATTCATCCATTTCCAGCTCCAACTCCCTAACGTGCAGGATTACAAGCTGCAGCTGGATGCACACCTAGCAGGTGAGGGTGTCATGGACACTTGAAGTCTCCCCACCTTCCCACCAATGTCCCATCTAATTTGTAATGAGCCGTGTGCCAAAAAATCTTGTGCTGTGCAATTTTTACCCAGTGACAACAATATGTGCACACTGAACTTTAAATAGAGGTACTCATTTTAACAGCTAGTAAATCACTGTCAATAAGAACTTTGATATCCTCTGGGTTTGATCAAGTTCATCTGCATTCTCACACAACCTACCTGTAGAGGGTTAGGAAGAATTTTCTCACTCCAGCTTTTGCACACCATCCATATCTGATTTGCTTGCTAAATGACACTTTTAAAAGTCAGATTTCCAAATATCACTCCACTTCCTCCCACTTGCAAACTCTCCAGCAACTTTTGCATCGCCACAATAAACACAGTTTCTGTATCGTACATAAATATTTCCCCTGAACCCTCCCCCCAGGTGACTGACGGTGCTGAGCTTATTGATGGCAATGCCAATGAATATGAAGGGAAAGGCAGTAGTCTGTCCGGCACATTTGTGATGTGAAAGCTACTTGTTGCCCAGGACAAAAGTGTTTGTCATAATTATGTACCCAGAGAGAGTGGGTCAAAACGTGTTCTCACGAGTAGAAAAGTCCAGAACAAGAGCAGGTAGAAGAAGCAACACACACAAAATGCTGGAGGAACTCAGCAGGCCAGGCAGCATCTAAGGAAGAGTACTAATGCTGAATTCCTCCAGCAATTCGTGTGTGTTGCTTGGATTCCCAGCATCTTCAGATTTTCTCTCGTTTGTGATAGCAGGTAGACAAAGGTGATTTAAAAGATTTGATCCCTTTCTCCGAGTTCCCAATCTTTGCATTTAGACAGCTGGAGCTCAGCTCTGTCTGAGAGATTCATCGGTTCCCATTCCCTCATCACTGGGAAGCTCCCCGGGGCCCGTGTACAGATCGTGGGGCTGAGAGAGAGGGAAGAGAGCAGGACTGTCCCGGGATTACGGGTCACGGTGTCCGGAGCTCACAGTACTTATCCCGAATTCGGTGTTGAAAACCCCACCAGCAAACTATCTCTTACCTGGAGCCGATTTTCCGAGGCCTTTACTGTACTGCGCGCATGCGCGATATTCGGGAACAAACATCAACCCTGACGCCTGCGCATTTGATCGGTGCTTCGGCGAAGGCGAAAATTGTTATGCCGAGCTTTCTAGGTAATCACGGTGCCATTAAAAGTTCCGGCAAGCTTCGGTTCCATGTCCAGACGCATTGCAACAATCCAGCTGTCTGAAGGTCCTTTGAAATTAGTGAAAATGACACAGAACGTTGGAAAGAGCGGGGAAGGAGTTTAACCAACTTCGTCCGGAGCCTTGAAGAACGTCAAAACCACAGCGAGCTCATCGTCTTATTCAGCCTGGAGACAATCATGCAGGAGATTCATGCAGGTGTATAGGATGATGAGAGGCATTGGTTGTGTGGATAGCCACAGGCTTTTTCCCAGGGCTGAAACGGCTAACACGAGGGGGCATATGTTTAAGCTGCTTGAAAGTAGGCACAGAGGAGATGTCAGAGCTACATTTTTTTTTAAACAAGGAGTAGTGTGTGTGTGGAATGCACTGCCAGCGGCGGTGGTAATAGGGTCTTTTAAGAGACTAGGTACATGGAGCTCGGGAAAATAGAGGGCTATGCAGTAGGGTAATTCTAGGCAGTTTCTAGAGTAAGTTACATGGTCGTCACAACGCTGTGGGTCAAAGTGTCTGTAATGTGCTGTAGATTTCTATGATTCTCTGAAATTCAAGGGAAATCTCTTCTCCCACGGAGTGGTGACTGGTTGCAACCTGTCATCGCAGGGAGAGTGAGAGGGGAACGGCAGGGATAGACTGATATGGAACAGAAACATAGGCAGGGATCAGATAGTCTGAGTGGCCTCCCTAGTTTACATTGTGAGTGTGGCAGAGACAGCAAGTATCTGAGACACGGGATTTGATACAGAACTGATTTATCTTTCACAGATCCAGAATATTAAACATCAGTCTAGTTTAAGGCTAACATCAGCAGAACAGACTCCTCCAATGTTCTGTGACCAGGGTTCAGTCCTGGGTGCGATGAGCAGCCGCAAGAACAGCAGAATCTGACAGTAACAGTCCCTCATGAACCTGCAGCTGCCTTCAGTCAC